>NW_017804576.1:23397-45123 GCF_001625305.1 Branchiostoma belcheri | reverse complement strand
TTTATTCGCACGCGCGCATCAGTTTTGGGGCTCCCGGAGGATGTCATCCATATAATCAAATCAACATGGCCTAATAGTCTACATCAGAAGAGTTCAAAATAAGTTGACGTGATATTGTAAAAATATTTACTAATAGCAAGTCAAGAGTAAATCATTCCTACTACGCAGTTCCTAATAATAGGCTACATCAGAAGAGTTCAAAATAAGATGAAATAGGCAGTCTGGAGTGACTGACTTCTTCTACGTAGTTCCTTCCGATAACATCACATCACAACATTTACGTAAACCTTCCTACTGTGAGAGAGGAAACAATTTGAGGGGATGTACGTAAACCCGTTGTATAACGTGGGTAACTAAAACAGAGAAGCAGCCAGACGAACATCCTGTCGGCTCATTTCCCCTCCCCATTCAGGAAAATGGTTGGTCATCAAATGGGGGAAGGAAAAGCACCATTTAGCAATTCTACACGTCATGCACTGAGTTTTTAACACCAATTTAGAATTGTGCATAGTTAGCAACCTGTTGTATGTAATCTCCTTTTTTGAGCGTGTATACATTTTGCAACTTTGCTTTTGATGGGAATCAGGATGCAGTCAGCATACTGTCCTTTAGGTCTTTGGATTAATATATTGGGAGATCAAATGTTTTTATTTTTGTTTCATTATAATTTGTTTGGAAAAATTGCACAAAAAACAACATATTAACTGACAGGAAAGTGTGATAAATGCAGACGAAGGAGTTTTTCTTACGTTTGAAAGTTGGACTCAAAACTACCCAAGTTTCAGCACCAAGGTCAGGGGTGATAAAACAATTTCAAGGCCTTGCAAAGTACACATGTTTTTCCCAGTAACATGTTTTTTCAAAGAAAAGTTCTCCTCTGTGGTACCAGGTACACAAAAACTGTTTGAAACAGTCATTTAGCCCCTTTTCAAAATAGTTTTCTGAGGTTTATATATACCGTAAATAATCTTATTTTCTCATCCACTGGTGCATGTTTCCATAACTGATCTGCTGCCTTCACCTTGACAAAAGCAATGCTTTGCAAGGAAAAGTGGAATCATGTTCAATAAAAGATCCTTATCAGAAATATATACAATACCCTCTTCAAAATAGATAGTATCACACTGATAACTCCTAATAAAGCATTCACTCTCTCCTACTGACTTGACTTGATTTGAGCTTTTCATGAACAAACAAAGGTTCCTGAATATGGGGTGTGCAGACAGACCAAATATGGTCTATACTAGGTCTCTTCCCATTGAGTTGCCATTAGGACACACCAACTTAATTTTATGGATGACATCCACGCGTGCATTGATCACGATCATGTCCACCGAGGCTCTAAGAACTCGGTACATACGTACAGTGCAGATTCATAAATTCCACAAAAAGCCAGCATATGCCGGCTTGTCGTGTACGTCGCTAAGTACAATACTGCCGCAAATTCACAACACCAGCTTTGTATTCCTGTGATTTAGCATTTTTATTTTTGCCCACACGCATTACTTTGGGGGTCTTTAGAGGATGTCATCCATAAAATTCTGTCGGTGTGGCCTTATGCATGTTCAACACATCTTGATTGTGATAACATACAGATGTTACGCAGCCTACGTGTACTTAAAGAAGCTTTCATTCATCAATGTTTTCATGCTTTGATTGCTTCCTGCACTTCAGAACGGCCCATATTTTTCATCTTCACGTTTTCTTCCATCCTATTTGCCAATCCACCGTCAATTAACACAAAATAACAACTGCCATCACACACATACACGTGTTGACTAATTGGGTTGTTGAAGAGAGAGAAGCTTCATGATGTTTGTGTTATCTAATTGGTACTCCATCCTGATGTTATGTATGTTTTATTTTGTTCATCCACTTGTGGTAAATGTAAGATGACAGCCGCCAGCCCACGTAACATGCAGCAACTGCTTTGATGTCGCTCTTGCCGCCAGGTTTTACCATAACGGGAGAACTGCCAGCAGGACTGATCCAATAGGCAGCTCAATGTGCCTGCAGCAACCAAAATATCGCAAGCTGCGCTGCCTGTCTGATGTTTTGACATATAACTATGCGTAAAACAAATATATAGAAATACAGATATTTGCCTTAACACGAACCCACTTAGCCACTGCTGCCAGAGAATAACTTAACGTATCATGCAGCAACAGCTTTGATGTCCGTGTTGCTGCCAGGCTTTACCATAACAGGAAAAATGCCAACAGGACTGATCCAATAGGCCGCTCAACATGCCTGCAGCAATGCTGCCTCATATTTGGTATGAGTGATATCCCTGGGGATGCTCACAGGAATCAAAACAACACCAGGCCCTGGCTTCTGCCTAAATTAGGGATACATCCAATTCTAACCTACAAAACCTTTATTTAGAAACATTCTACATTGACAGCTCCATAGTGCATTTCACCTCTAAATTTCTGTCTCAACTAGGGAATCGTCCAATTCTCACAACTACAAAACCTTTATAAAAACATTCTTCATTTACAGCTCCATATAAAGTACAATTTACGCACATTTTAAGATTTACAAATTTAAGCAAGGCCAACCTTACAATCCTACAGAACCTTCTGTCAGAACATTTAATACCTGTAAACTAAAAGCTTATCTGTGTAGCAGACTAACATTATAGGAATCTTGATAATTCATTTGTGATCAAATACTGAGAGGAAGTGCCATCCTAAATGTCAAATTCCAGCCTTTCTTATTAAAATGTTGAACTTTATTCCAACACAAGGGTTACACAGAGATAAAATTTTCGACAACCACTGTTGCCTTCATCAGGAGAATTAATGACCAATCACTTCCAAATGTTGAAAATTTGATTTCTGTGTAATCCTTGTGTTGGAATTAAGTTCAACGTTTTACTATGATTACTACCAACACAGATGAAAAACTCAGGGAAAACTCAGCCTTCCTTTTTCAGCCTTTCTTCAGTAGTCGAGATTACCACAATCGCTCCCAATTTGAAACATTGAAAATTTGATCTCTGTGTATTGTTACCCTTGTGTGGGAATAAAGTTCAACATTTTACTATGATTACTACCAACACAGATGAACTTTCATTATAATTTCAGTCTTTCTTTTTCAACCTTTCTTCACTAGAATGGATCGCCGCAAAGATCCTTTCTTTTGAAGCCTTCCTACATTAGAATGGATCACCACAATGATCAACAGCATTTACGTAGTATTTCCTGTTGTTCTCAGCGAAACCTTCCAGGATGCAGCCAGTAATACTGTTGGATTACATGCATGACTGCAGTACAGAAGATGCAGCCAGTTGTACATCCTACTGACGTATTTTCCCTCTGACTTTCAAGAAGATGAAAACAAATGCCTGGTCATCAAAGGAAGGAAGTCAATGTACAGTGGACTTATCCAGAACATCAGGGATATCTCTTAAGATTGTTTTTTTTGCTGCTGTCACATGTACATTGTCATTTGCTACAAGTGATTGAACGAAAGAAAATGTACATATCAAGGATGTTGCACCAATATTTAGATAACACAAATATCATTTCTGAAGGGTTGATTTTTGCTTCCCAAAATATCTTAGTAAACATAAAGAGGTTTTTTTTTATTCCAACAGGTAATCACCAGACGTGGTGACCACACACTCAAGTTTCTTCAACTTACTAGTATATTAATTCCGCCACCAACACAGGCAAATACATGATAGGACAATGCTCATTTACACCTGAGCTAAGTGAGGAAAGCCGTGCCTTTCCCAAGGGCACAAGATCGGTGGCATGTCAAGACTCGGACTCTTAGTTCCGAGTCGCGCACTCTGCCGCTACGCCACACGACCCCACAGTTGAAACCGCCTTCATTGGTAAACACAACCCATTCGCTTTGATTTAAAACTTCTTTGAAATTTACACCCTGCTACACATACTAACAACAGCTTTGAAGCTTTGCTGACTTCCTGTGTCTTTGTACTAGACTGTTTCATATTTCATAGTTTTTTTGCCATCTTTCTCTAAGTGTCTTCTTTGTTATATTTGCCCATTCACTTAGCAAACACAAAATGATAACTGTTTTCACATATATGTCAGGGCTTGAGATATTTCTGATGTCTACCTGTGCTGGTCCATGTACTGGGTTTACAAGTACATGTACATGTTGGTATATGTGGATTTTTCTTCGCTGCATTGACTATTACCACCTATGAAGCAAATAATGACAATGAAAATAATGATAATGGTATATAACCAGTTTTTAGTATAGTCCATACTTCACAAATTCTGAGAGGTACAGGTAAAATTTGTCTGGTGCAGGTAATTTTCAATGCAGAAATATAATAAGCAGAAAAAATATTTTGAGCCCTGCAGCTAGAGGTAATTGGGTGCTTAAGAGAGAAGCTTAATGATGTTTGTGTTATCTAATTGGTACTCCATCCTGATGTTATGTATGTTTTATTTTGTTCATCCACTTGTGGTAAATGTAAGATGACAGCCGCCAGCCCACGTAACATGCAGCAACAGCTTTGATGTCGCTGTTGCCGCCAGGTTTTACCATAACAGGGAAAACGCCAGCAGGACTGATCCAATAGGCAGCTCAATGTGCCTGCAGCAACCAAAATATCGCAAGCTGTGCTGCCTGATGTTTTGACACATATCTATGTGTAAAAACAAGGTTAGGCCACACCAATTTAATTTGTTGGTTCTCGGATTTTTGTAGAAAAATAATGGAGCGGGCGAGCGAAAAATAAATAAAAATAAAAACAGGTCTAGGCATCCTATTATGGCCCAAAATGGTACGATAGGAGCATTGAAGTCAACACAACAGGCTGGTTCAAAATTTAAACAATGAATTTTGAACCAAACCACTGCATTGATAGATGGAAAAAAACTGTAACAACTAGGAAGAAAAGGAATTTCCTCAACTGTTCGGGGCAAAATATGAGCATTTTTGAGTTGATTCAGAACCAGAATCTTTTTTTTTTTTTTGCAAATCATCAAAAAAATGAAGAGGCGAATCCGAGAACCAACAAATTAAATTGGTGTGGCCTAACTATGTGTAAAAACAAGGTTATATAATAATAATATGATGTCATAGAAATACAGATATTTGCCTTAATCCTCATGTTGCCAATGATGGCTGGACTCTATAGGAGTTACTGTTTTTTAATAATCTTGTGTTTAACAGAAAACATTATAGTTTCCTTGAGTTTTGCATGAGGAGGTGAAACACTAAAGAAACACTAATTTGGACTTTTAATTCACAGTCTGTCCATTTACAAATACATTTATCGTCAGCATAGTGAAAGAAATTATACCAGAAATCCAGGCAATCGTGGAGATGGCATCACTAATTCAATAATAAAAGGCACCCATTACCTATTTCAGCAGTGGTTGAAATACAGGGTGCATGTGCACCTTAGTGCCCCCAATTTTTCTGCGGGAGCACTAGTACTAGTACTAGTGCACCCATATGTATGTATGTATGTATGTATGTATGTATGTATGTATGTATGTATTTATGTATGTCTGTATGTCTGTATGTATGTATGTATATATATATATATGCCAAATCAGGCATATATATGCCAAATCAGGACTTGAAATTATACCACCTACTGTACATTATGCAGGTTATAATTAGTGCAGGTAAAATTGGAGCCGTGCAGGTATTTTTGATGTCCATATACATTGTACTGGGTTTATACATATACGTGGGTGTATATGTTGATTTTTATTATAAGAAAGTTTATTGCAAATAGTTGCCTGAGGGCTAATTGCAGTTACAAACAACATAGAAAGAAAATACAGTGGTATGTGAGACTCTATCTACGTCTAGCATTATACTATATTTTACAACATACATGGTACTAGTTTTACTGGCTTTGACTTCTTCTTTATTTTATTTGCTGCATTGACTGTTACTACCTACAGATGGTAAAGTCTATGAAAATGACAACAGTTTCTGTACAGTCTAGTCTGATCCGTACTTCTTCAACTCTGAGTTGTGTGGGTAAAATTTTTGGTATTTTTCATTCAATGTTACTTACACCAGTGTAGGTATGCAGAAAAAAGAAGCATTTCAAGACCTACGAATTACTATAGGCTTTCTTGGAACAACATTCTCCATCTATGTGCAGATATGAGTGGAACAAATGTTCACCAACATAGGGCCTAGTATGATGTACAAGTCTGTAAACCTCCAATTGTCAGAATATTTCCAGATCTTTCACAGGATAGCTGAGTCTCATCACTACCCAACCCGTCATAGTTTAAGCTAGTTGTTAAAGCATGTACCACAAGTTCACCTGGAATGTGCTAGGAGCATGTTTAGTTACAGAGGAGCTAGTAGCTGGAATGAGATTCCACAGACTTGTAGTGCTATCTTCAGGGCGGATCGGAATCAGATCAGGAAGAAATACAGCTTCATATTAGGTATGTTTGGGCCAATGATGGCGTCCAGAAAACTTGTAGAAATATACATGTAATTCTAGCAATTCTCCATTCATGACATTCATACCCCTGGAAACATGTCTGACATATAAGATGTGCTAAACACATGCAGGGACTTCTTCATCAATAACTTGTTTCTCTCAAATCTGTATTTTATCACTTCATACTAGTTCCCCCTTCTTCTAAGTCGACTCTTTGGATCCAACTGTTGATGGAAAACCATGGATGCCATACACATTGATTATTACCAACTATGAAGGTAATATTTGAGGAATATTTATGCTTGGACTAATGATGGCATCCAGAGAACTGCAGAAATATTCTAATGATTCTCATTTCATGATAGACGTACCCTCTGGATACATGTCTGGCATATAGTCTCTTTCTTGAAGTCAACTGTTTGGCATGGACGACATGCCTTGAACAACTTGTGCCATCTTCTGTTTCCCAACCATGGTGCTAACATACACACTCCCCAGCTGTGCATCACATAGGGGTTAAGTATTTTATCAGAGTTAATTTATTTATTCATGACGATTTACCACATTTGTGGAAGGATTGACATAACAGGTGACTATCACCTTTTCAAAGATGTCAAACCTGAGACCAGACTGTAATGTTTGAACCACTCACACCGGGAAGGTCCCCTACTCTTTTCGATAAGTGTGTTCTTTAACGTGCGTGGGGTGTGACTCTCCCAAACACGGGACCTCCATTTAACGTCCTATCCGAGGGATGTCCCTAGCCGAAGCTAGGTACTCATTTTCACAGAGTTGTCACACTGGAATGCTGCTGACATGCTACATGTACGATAAAAATACAAATAAATACTGACCTGTGGGATGTAGTTACTGGAGTCCATTCTGGTGCCTCGCGGGTAAATTCTGCTCAACTGTCGTTTGTTGTAGCTGGAGGAGTTGGGTTAAGGATCCGTGCATGGTCTTACAATTATCTGAACTGTCTTATTGCTCTTGAACTGCCTAGCCTGTTGTGTACGAGTTTGTGTACATGTGCGCGCGCGCGTGCGTGTGTATGTGTATTGTGTATGTGTATGTTGTGTATGAGTACAAAATGTATAATTATGTATGTATTGTGCATGTGAATTGTTTATGTGTATGCATATGTGTACACATTTATGTGTATGTGTACTAACCATATGTGTATGCATGTATGTGTACATATGTATGTGTATACACGTCTATGTGTATGTGTATGTGTTTTTGTATTGTGTAATACTATGTGTATGTGTGCAATGTATGTGGCTTAGCACAATAACTCAGGATCAGCATGAAAGTTCACTTCAACCATCGCTAAACCGGGACGGGGGGGGGGCGATATCGACTTCAGACAACCTTTGACCCTTTGCTGACGTCACACGTGGGAAAAATCACGTGTCCACAGCATTTGGGTCAGATAGCTGATGAGGAAGACTGAGTGATTCAGTCGAAAATTTCTGGTGAGTCAAATTTTTAGTTGGAGAACAGTTTAAGTTTTTCATAATAACTCAAATCTGATGTTTTGGATGGACTGGCATAAAACTTGGTAGGTGGTGACGAGACCTCAAAATGATTAGCTTTGGGGCTCTCTAGCGGCTTGTTATGGTACTGCAGCAGAAGTTCTGGTTTTGTTGCTGATAGAAGGATACTTGACAAACTCCACAGGGAACTCCTTCAGGCTGGCCAGGGCTGCTGTCTCCACAAAGGAGGAAATCTCAAAGCTCCGGTTCCTCTCTGGAACACAGAGTGAAAATATACAGTCTGGCAACTACCAGAAACATAACAATACAAAAAACAAGAAGCATATGCATGTAAAAGGGTTATACAAACGGAAACTTTTCCCAAATCATTGTTTGGTGTGTCAACAGCTCCTTTATCCATACTTAGTCTAGCATTTAGTCAAATCTCTGACATAGAACTTGATGGTGAATATTTAATTCAGAAAACTAATAACTTTAATTTCAGTTGTCCTTGGGGAAGGAATAAAAACTCCTTAAAAGTTGCTCCAAGATATAACAATCATGGAAGGACAGAAAGGATATAAGAACATGACTTACTCTCTGAGATTTCGAAGGAGTGAAAGTGGACAGGTTGGATGTAGTTAACGAGAGCTGACATCTCAGCAACAGCATCTGTCTCCTGTCCTGCTGTGCCCTACGCAACATACAGAAAATAAAAGATGCCGGTTAAAACATGTAAGACTTGAATTAGAAACTTTCTAAAATACCGGTAACATCTATTCGTGACACCAAAAACAAATCTCACAGCAGGGGTACAACTCTCTGAATGGACCTATACCATTATTTACGTCACAGTTTGTTTACCGTAATATAAGGCCTTTATACAGTGTACTACTTTCGTCAAATGTCACAACTAAATCACCCATGCGGCACGTAAAGCTGTGTCAACACAAATAGACGCAGCAAAAATCAGACATAAACCTGACTTTGAAAACTTTGAAATGATCTTTATTCTTTAACTGACCGTTCTAGAATATTCTTTAGAACAGGTAAACAAACTGTGACGTAATAATGGTATAGGTCCATTGCAGAAAGTTTGCGTACATAAATTAGAATGGACAAGACTGGTGATAAAATGATTACTTCGAAATTTCTGCTCAGTCATGACATTTTGTGTATAACGTCAGACTCTGTATTTGTGGGTCATCTACTACCAGTTTCGACTGCCTTGTTGACCCAGGTACTGATGTGTTGTCAGTCTCCAACAAAGTAAAGTAAAGTTATGTTGATGAAGGTTAGACATCCAGGTAATAAGATACCAAAGCAACAGTACTGGATAGATCTTGAAAATGGTTATAGATCTCTTTCAGTCACTGACCAAACATCTGTCCATTTTCCAAATCCAGTTGCTCGAGCAACTTGAGTTAACTTTGTTTTTTTCTCAGCTCAGTATCTCTGTACTCTTGGGAATCAAAGAATTGCATATTTGGTGCTAAGAGGATACTTTCGCATGGAGGGTAAAGGGTAGGAGGTGTCAGTTTCAAATTTACTTTCAATTTCAAATTACAAGTCAGCGTATTTCAGGAAACAAAAAAGGTGAAGGGACTTTTAAAAAATTAGATAGATTATCGATAATATGTGTAATTGATGTGACTAGGTGTATAACTGGCATACATTTGTACGACGTACTAGTATTCAAATCAATGGTTGTTGAGTTAGGCAAATGTATCCCCAACACACAGACCTTGTACATTGTATGTGTGATATGTTTCCTCACATACATGTAGTTAGGGAGACAGTCAACTCATGATCAGCCTTTAAACGCTTTCTAAATTCACTCTTTTGTTGCTACTTTAGTCCTAATTACTCTATATCTGGGACCTACAGAGCACCTAAAATGTTACATCTGCCAAAGTAATTTGGCCACCATGAAAAAAATATTAAAAAAAAAAATATGTCTGAAGAGGTCTTGAATGCAACATCCCCCAGTATGATACACTCCTGTATATCTACACTGTGCATACCTGGGGGTGCTGCACTAAGAGATCTCTCAAACATACTGTGGTGGAAATATGTGACCTGGCAGATAAATGCTAATGGAGACTGTCTATTAGTAAGTGACTTCCCAATACAGAATGTGGAGTGCGGGACCATCAATTTGTCAACTGAAAGACGACTTTTATACTTTTCATCAGAATGGAAACTTTTTGAACAGCAGAACTGATCCACCAGTATTGGATGACAAATTCCCGAAGGCATCTGTGTGATTAAATTCTTTACAGCACATCTACTTTATTACCGATGACAAATGGAATGTAGGCTTCCCCATGCATGGATCCTTTTGCGCGAGATTTAAAGATTATGGCCACGTCCACTTCAAGGCAGCAACTTCATCAGTCTACGGGTATCTCAGATACCAGCTTGGAGGCATCTCTCATCCCACAACATTGAATGCATTCCCTGATCTTTCTGCAACTTTGCGAGAAAATCCCTTGAAACATCCCATCCTTTTACCGGGAGCCAAAAATAGCAGGAAAGAACCCTGGTCCACCGTAGTAACTGCCTGAGCTACAGGCCTGTAAAAGAAGTGATGGCAGCTGCACTGATGTGGATTGGTCAGACACTGAGAGGGAATCAGCGGGGCTAGAGGCAGATTTTAGCGAGTCGTCGCGAAGGAAAATCCCTCTTTGGTCAGACGAATCCAAGTTTCTCTAGACGCACTGACATATGCTTCATCAATCTGCCATGATTGCCCTACTCCAGCACTCTAATAACCAGAAATAGCTGGAGATGGGTGTACTTGGGGGTTGATATATTACATGGATACAGGGGAGGGAAGTAACTCAACTACTACTGAATGTATGCGCCTTGTAAAGTAAGGGATGGGATGTCTAGGATGTAGTGGTAGGTATGATCCTAATATGACAGTAGTTCTGTGCTGCTTTTCAAGTGTTTTAAAATAACCAACCAAATAATACAAGAAAAAAATTAAACAACACTCGATTAAAATCAACACCTGAATAAATACCACAGCAAAAACATTATGAAGTAGAAACAATCATTCTTGCAATCAAAGACCATTCCATCAGAAAGTGTAACACACTTCATGACAATACAGTTGTCAGCATTTCCAACTTCATCATAGACACACACATACCAAAAGTGCAGGTTTAATTTCAAAGGTAGTGAAGGCAAACTTTATACTAGTCTTACATACGTCACATTGAACATTAATACTCTTAAACAAATCTTTAGTAAGTCACCCTTATCCAGAGCAGTGCATTACGGAAAAGTGCATCCTGACAGAGAGGATTTTACTTCAGAAATAGGTCACTCTTCAAACACGAGCAAGTAACAGTAGCAAAGGGAACAATCTTAAGATTTGCTGTTGATTTATAACAGCAATTGATACTGTCACAAATTTTTAAAAATAACTTCATCAGGATGGTAGAACATTAGGATATTGCAATGGGTTTTCTTTCTCACAACTACATGTAGTAACGTCTATCACCTGCCAAGTATACATTGTACGTTTCAATACATATAGTGGTGAGAAGCAGCACACCAGTCAGAAGCCCTGAGGAAGGTGTCTGATAGTAGCCTGGTTACCAAACCTATTATATATTATGTAGCTCCCGAGTCCTACATCCTCTCTGCAGGATGTAGGACTCGGGAGCTATAATAGGTTTGGTAACCAGGCTAGTCTGATAGACATCAAAATGTACAAATGCAAGCAGGTGAGAGACATTACTGGTAGTGTAAATTTTAAAGAAACCCCTACATGTATATCCTGTCCGGAAACTTAATGCTCGTTGCTACAGGCCTTTTTCTGAAGCTATAGGTGTTACTCAATGTCGTGCAGGGCAGTTAGTCATAATACAAACAGTGCATCTTAATGAATTCAGACATCATTACAATAAACAAATCATATGGAAACAAAATTGCATTTCCCCTCGCATCCACTTTGTGCATCTGTAATACTGACAGTCATAAGTGTTAATTTACAATTAGTGAAAGCATCAGGTACACCCTTGGCTGAAAACCCTTGTGAGAAATCAGGGTGCACAAGTTAACAGTAAGCCCCACTCATCTGTAACTGAATAAAAACAGTTAAGAAAGTAACAATTAGGAATCAAATAAAAAAAAAAAAACAATCATTAACCACAAGTACAGTAGGTGTGGAAGCGGTCATGCCGTTTATAGTAGACATTTGCCAACTTTCGTCATCTTGACTTAAAGGCATCCAATGCAATTTCAGAGTGGCAAAACTAAAATGTTCTGACTGAGGAAATCTGTCTGATATTCACACTTACTGCTGTTTCTTAGCACATTTTCGTCATCATTTTATACTAGCAAGCTACGCTAGGAGTTCCTTTATTTTTGAGTGCAACTAATAAATAACTAGATCTGCCTACGATACAAAACAAGCAACAATGTCAGCAACATCGCATGTTTGCCTCACATTCCATGGAATAGGGATGATTCAACTTACTTCATGAAAAGAATGACCAATAAATTGACTATGAAAATCTAGTTTTGTTGTCCTGAAAGTGCACTGGATGCCTTTAACAAATGGTTTGGTAAAAAAAAAATGTGATAAAACTGTTAAACAAAACGTCAGCCATTCATTCTGAGACAGTGCCCGGGTTAGGAAGAAAGAAGGGCAGCAGGAGTTACCGGCCCTTCGGTTGGAGAGGGGGGAGCATTCATGGCATTGGAGAGGGACACTTGGTGGAGTAGCAGGTTCTCCCGTCGGCTCCAGGTCACGCTGTCAAAAGGCTGAAAGGGAAACAAACTGACGATTAGGCCACGACAATTTGATGTCTTGGTTTTCGGATTCATAACATCAACCCACACGATAGAGGTAAGTGGTGGGCTGCAATCAAGCCACAGTACTGCTGTAGAAGCACATCTAACCCTCGGAAGTAAAGGAACAACAGACGAAAAACTGGATAGTGAAAGAGTGAGTGAATGATCTGCTGCAGCATCTTTTTCTGATTTGTCGAAAAAAATGTCACGTACATGTACCATTCAGGTTCTGAATCGACCTCAAAATGGTCCTATTTTGGCACCAATAGAGGAGTGTTGAAGAAAGTCCTTGGCTTCCTAGTTGTTATAGTTTTTCCTTCTATCAATAATTGAATGATTTGGTTTAAAGTTGAAAATTCAGTGTTTGGATTATAAACCAGCCTAGTACATTGATCATAACTCGACTGTGGCTCCTATTGTACACCATGTAGCTATCAGGAAACAAGATGCCAACTCTTTTTTTCTGACCCACCCGCTTCAATGATTTCCTGCAAAAATCCGAGAACCAACAAATCAAATTGGCGTGGCCTGAACCCGTGCACACAAGTACCAAAACCTCCACAGCTCCAACAATGTAATAACATACAAAAAAAAGTTAAGTTTAAAAAAAGTTTAGATAGCTTAGTGTGCCAAATGATGAAACAAGAAGTCTCAGAGTATTACATACATTTAGCTATTTTTTTTTAAAGTTTAACTGACCTTAAATCATGAGTGAATCACAAATTACCTTAAAATGATGCTGTAATAACCCAAGTAGCCAGACCAATTATCATTGGATACCCTTTATATAACTGCGTCTGTGTGGTGTAGTGGATAGAGCGTCCGACTGTCAAGCAAGAAGACCCAGGTTCAATCCCCAGGGTTGGACTCAGACATGTCCGGACTTGCACCCAGACGTTGTACCCTTGGGAAAGGCACTTAACACGCATTTCCCCCCTCAGTTAGAGGGATCCTGGGCCCTACTAGGTTTAGGTTAATCTTGCTTCAAAAAAAGACTTGTACCTGGTGCAAGCACGTCTAACCCCTGGTTGGGGAAAAATGACGTTAAATTTGGTTAAAAAAAAAAAAATGAGCTGGCTGTTATATACATGTACATTCCCCTTCTAAAGATGTCGAGGTCCATAATTCCCATGCCGTCCATCAACATATTTTTGGAAACAATCAATTAAGAGGATATCATAACCTCCAGATTTTAACCAAGTTAAACTTACTTTAAACCATGAGTGGGTCGCAAAATACCTTTAAAACAATGCTGTAATAACAAAGAACCTGTCAATTCTGTAGTTTAGGCCAAATAGAAGATGAAATACATTTCACCATAGATTGCCCCTTGTATAGTAGAGATAGACTCATATTTTTTAGCCATGTATTAAGTATGTTTCCCCACTTCAGGTATCTGACTAGTAAAGAGAAATTTGTATTCCTTTTGACTTTTGATAAATCCACTCTAAGTAATCTCACAGCCGCATATATCCATACAATCACTACTAAGGGAGATGAAGCCGAAAAGAATAGAAATTAGACATTACACTCTTATATGTTCATATGTATGTAATGTATATATGTTTATGTTCATGTTCTGTACCCATGCGACCTGTACTTAGTTCTGTAGAACACAAATGTACAATAAAGGTCTTCATTCAATAACCCAAGTAGCACCTTGTAAAGATGTAGATGTCAAGGTCCATAATTCCCATGCCATCAATCAACATATTTTTAGAAACAATCAATTAAGAGAATATCATAACCTCCAGACTTTCCCAGGCGTGACGCCGTCCTATGGGACCTGCGGAGCCTTACATGTACATAACCTGGAGTCTGTATCGATCACGAGGCAATCAGACAAAACTCCGTATAATGTCAGTGCCCAACATAGCCGCAGGTCAACCTCACAGGTCAGCTGCATGGAAGAGGGCAATCCGTCCAGCATGTTGGTTGTACGTACTGCGCCTGCGCGAAACCTAAATTATATAATCATAATTATAATTTTAAGGTGAACATCCTGTCTGCAGTTTCCAAAGTTTTGCGTCGGAAAAGATATTGTCTGCAACAGGCAAAATTCTGATGCAACGTTGACCAAAAAAACAACGAAAACCGTGAAAAATCTGTATGTTTTCCAGACGTGCTTCACGGGGCAATCAGACAAAACTCTGTATAACCAAAGCACCCAACATAGCCGCAGGTCAACCTCACAGGTCAGCTGCATCTGTGGAGTGGACCTCTGTACATGTGCAGCCAAGTAAGCATGTTGGCAGAACGTACTGCGCCTGTGTGGGAAGTCCGTAGTACTGTGCATGGCACTTTGGTAGAACATGTCGTATTAAGTCGTATTCGTGTATTTAGGCCACACCAATTTAATTTGTTGGTTCTCGGATTTTTTCAGAAAAAATAAGAAGCGACAGGGCGAAAAAAAATAAAAATAAAAACAGGCCTAGGCATCCTATTATGGCCCAAAATGGTACGATATGAGCCATGAAGTCAACACATCAGGCTGGTTCAAAATTTAAACAATGAATTTTGAACTTTTAATAATACCATTGCATTGAAAGATAGAATAACTGTAGCAAGTAGGATAAAAAGGACTGTTTTCAACTGTTCAGGGCAAAATATGAGCATTTTGCAGTAACGTTGATTCTGAATTTTTATTTTTATTTGCAAATCAGAAAAAAACGAAGAGGCGAATCCGAGAACCAACAAATTAAATTGGTGTGGCCTTAAGAATGACATCCTGTCGATAGTTTTAAAATGCTGTGTTGGAAAAGATATCATCTGTAACAGGCAAAATTCTGATGCAGCACTGACAAACCATCCAACGAAAACCGTGAAAAATCAGGGTTTCGAGCAGGCACAGTACATTCTGCAGACGTGCTTCACAGGGCAATCAAACAAAACTCCGTATAACCAAAGCACCCAACACAGCCACAGGTCAACCTCACAGGTCTGTGGAGGTCTGTGGAGTGGACCAAGTAAGCATGTTGGCAGAACGTACTGCGCCTGTGTGGGAAGTCTGTGGTATTGTGCATGGCACTTTGGTAGAACATGTCGTATAAAGTCGTATTCGTGTATTTAAGAATGACATCCTGTCGATAGTTTTAAAATGCTTTGTTGGAAAAGATATCATCTGTAAGAGGCAAAATTCTGATGCAGCACTGACAAAACATCCAACGAAAACCGTGAAAAATCAGGGTTTCGAGCAGGCACAGTACATTCTGCAGACGTGCTTTACAGGGCAATCAGACAAAACTCTGTATAACTGCAGCGCCCAACATAGCCACAGGTCAACCTCACAGGTCAGCTGCATGGAGGAGGGCAATCCATCCATCTGTGGAGTGGACCTATGTACATGTGCAGCCAAGTACATTTTCCACAACGCAAAAATATTTAACGTTAGATACATACATATAAAAGACTACTTAGTATATTGTTAGTAGAAAAAAAATTAAACTCATAATTAGCCCCACTCCATTGTAACACAATGGTATTCAATTGTAAGACCTATGCTAGCCCTTATTGTTCTAGTAATTAGGATGTTAAGCTTTACTCTATACCTCTTTCTGTACTATGTTCAATCATTGTTGCCATACATCGTACCATGTATGGTTGTCGTGCAATTAAGTTCTACATATCATACTTCTGCTGTAAAATGTTTACTGCCTTTTAGTCCTGTGTTGGCTTGAGTCAATCAATTCAATCAATGAATAAATCAGTTAGTAATATCCAATAAATATCAATCAACAATCATCAATGTGCTTCTCTCATTATGGAGTAAAGAGACTCTTTTTACACAACCAAGTCTCTTCTTCAGCCGACCTTTCGGCGACCGTCTGTCACCTTCCTCAGGGCAATTCTGACTGGTTCACATTGCACTGCAGGACAGGTGTCGCTGCTATAGATGCATAATATTATGTACTTGATATGTACATTTTGTACGTTTGGGAATGCATCTTTAGCAGCGACACCTGTGCTGCAGTGCAATATGAACCAGTCAGAATTGCCCCGAGGAAGGTGACAGACGGTCACCGAAAGGTCGGCTGAATAAAAGACTTGGTTGTGTAAAAAGAGTCTCTTTACTCGGTAATGAGAGAAGCACATTGATGATTGTTGTTGATTGATATTTATTGGGTCTCTTTACTGAGTCTCTTTACTCGGTGACTTACCAATCTGATGAAACTATTCACGGAGGTTCTCTCCTTACCTTGTCTCGTTTCTGCTCCTGTCTTCTCTTCTTCTTCTCCTCGTCCTCCTCCTCTTCCTCCTCCGATTCGCTGTCATCGCCGTAGTAATCTGCCTCGGGCTGGTCGGCCGACACAGAGTTCATCTTCTCCATCCCGGGGCTGGCCGTGGCCGCAATGGTTGCTGGGGGGATGAAAAAAGATACAGAAAACTTGAATAACACATTTATAAGTTTGGTGAACAGCCACTTCAACTCTGCCCTGCTAGCTGGCTACATAATGTAACCCAACACCATAGGGTGTCTGCTACAGCACCAGTTGGTGAGGGCTGGTCGGCCGACACGCTGCTCATCTTTTCCATCCTGGGGCTGGCTGTGGTGCCTGGGATGGTCGCTTTGGGGAGATTTGGGCAAGGGTAATTAACGTAGCCTCTAGCTGTTAGTGATTGCAAAACTGTGTGGTCCAAGGGCTATAGAACAGGAGATGGGTGCAACCAAATGGACCATCTTCTACCATAAGTGAGGTCTTTGGACTTACTTAGGACTTTGACTTGTAGCAGATTGGAACTCCCTGCCTGCAGAGTTGGTGTCTGCCCAATCCCTAGACTCCTTCAGGAACAAGTTGGATTGCTTGCAGTAGTTGTCATGCTCCAACACATTTGCATTTGAGAACATTAACATGCCACCCTCATATCAAAGGGGTGCTAGTGTAACAGAATGAAAAGAAACCTACAGTGGGGGTCACTGGAAGACAGACGTAGAATGTCCAGACTGTGCATGATGTACAAAATGACTAATAAACTGGTAGACGTGCCAACCACTAAGTATCTGATACCAGCCCAGAAAAGAACAAGAAACAGTCATGCCTTCAAATATCAGAGTTATCAACCAAGATTTGAGGTATTCAAAAACTCCTATTTCCCCAGAACTATCGTAGACTAGAACTCTTTGCCACCAAGCACAGTTGGGGCATCATCACTAGAAAGCTTTAAACAACTCCTGCAATTAAATGTGCAAGGATTGAGTGTAACAAGTCGTTCGGTGTGATATAGCTAGCTGCCACCGTGCAGCGTGCCTGCAAAGCTGGTGTGTTACGCCGAAGGGCGGTTATATTGGCTATACTTATACAGATACAGACCCTGACCTCTGACCTCACCAACCAAACAAGTGCGACAAAGCCATCAGCAAATTGATGTTGGCCGCCAATCAACTAAGAAGAAGAAGAAGACTAGGTTAACTATCATGAAAGTTCATCTGTGTTGGTAGTTACATGTTTAAAGTTAAAACTTTTGTTCCAACACAAAAAAATTCTCTCAACTAGAGCTTTCGACCAGTCACTCTGGTCTTCCTCAGTAGACTGACCCAGTGAAGCTTGTCACGTGGCTTCTTTGAAGTGTGACGTCAACACTGGGTCAAATGTATCTGGTAGACGATGTCGACCCCCGTCGCGGTTCAACAATGACCCAGTGTTGACATCACACTTCAGAGAAGCCACGTGACAAGCTTCAGTGGGTCAGTCTACTGAGGAAGACCAGAGTGACTGGTCGAAAGCTCTAGGTGAGAGAACTTCTTTGTGTTGGATCAAAAGGTTTAACTTTTGTAACTACCAACACGGATGAACTTGTGATAGCATGATATTGACACATACTGCGCTGCATTAGCACATTTGCACTAAAGAGGCAGACGAGTGGCTCTCAAGGCATGTCAGTTACTGCACCAGGAACAAAAGTTTTAACTTTAAACAAGACTAAGTTAACTTACCTGAACCTCGTCTCTCCTCCTCTGCCACCATGTCTGTCCCCTTCTCGCCGCCGTCCTCCGCTGCTTTCTCCTCCGCCAGACTCTCGTCCGCCCCGTTCTCATCGTCCAGGCCGTTCTCCTGCAGGTCCTTGTTCCCGTTCTCCACGATGTCTTTGTCCTGTTTGTTGATTTCTCCGGGTGCTTGGAGAAATCAAATCAAATCAAATCTTTATTAAATATCAACATGGCAGTCTGAATTGCATTGACATTTTACAATTATTAACATATACAAACACCATTTTTACAATACGTAGATTAAAAACATCATCATTTAAAAATCATCATCATTAAGAACACATAGGTTAAAATAGTAACAATTTCAGTTTAAAATACAATATATATATATATATATATATCCAATACACATTCACAAGTCTTTTACGGCTCTCACAATGAAGGAGTTTTTGTGTCTGTCCGATCGGTTTAATGGGAGCTTAAACTGATTGCTGTACGTGTTCTTCCTAAGATTATATGCCGTGTTCTCTCTAGGTGGGATAAAGTCATTGCAGGGGTTGGTGGGGTCTTGTAGAATTCGTTTTAGTTCTCTCAGCGATGCCTCCCTCCTCCTGGACTCGAGAGTGGGCAAGTATCCACAACGAAAGAAAACAACGAAGAGATATCAGGGCTGGAAATGCTTCTCCCTGCATACCTCTACTGGTGCAGGTTACATTAGAAATTACGTGCACCAGACAAAGCTGTGCATTCCCAAACGTACAATATTTGCATATCAGACTTATTCTATAAATATGCGTGGTTACAGCGAATTGTATCTACAATGCATGTCCTTGTTCCCGTTTTCCACTATGTCTTAAAGTTTGTCCTGTTTATGGATTTCTCTGGGTGCTTTGAGAAAAATAAAAAGATATCTGTACTGGTTCAAGGAACACTGAAAATTATCTGCACCAGACAAATTTTACCTGCACATTAAAAACTCTTCAGAAACCATTTCCATACTTCATAGGTAGTAACAAGAAATGCAGCAAATAAAAATCCACATACAATTACAAGCTTATGCAAACATTTAATGGTACATGGCTAATCACGTCATCAATACCTACAGAGCTCCAATTTTACCTGCATTAACCTGCATATGCAGGTGGTATTTTGTGCCTTGATGTACATTAATTCTGTATACTGATCTATTTACATAGATCACTATCTACAAAATCATTCTGCCTGTCAATCTTGCCCCCATCCACATGCTGTCAACCCACTCTGGATTAACACACATTGTCAAATACTTCCTTAGGCCATGTTGATTTGATTATATGGATGACATCCTCTGGGAACCCCAAAACTGATGCGTGCGTGCGAATAAAAAAAAAGTTTTGCAAAAAAAAAAGTTGCTTTCACTATGAAATCTACGTGGTCATGAAGGTTGAACAAATGGCACAGAATATGTTATGGCGAATAATCTACTCTTCGAATTCATTTCTTTACATTTTTGTCTTTTTTCCCTTGATTTTGGCATTCTACAACATTGGTATCATTTCTAAATGTTTTCCTTGCAACTTATGGTATATTTTTGCTCATTTAGCAACTGTTTTGCACGATTTACAGTATGGTTGAAAACTTTTTTTTTGGAAACGGCCGAAAATTCATGCGCGCGCGGATGTCATCCATATAATCAAATCAACATGGCCTTACCCAGAATTAAAAAAAAAAAGAAGCAGCACTATCTTCCTACACAACATGAAGCATTATGTACATTACGTATCTAGACAGCCACAATTCGATCAGTATTAACACTGTGGGCATCATTACTGTCAACATTCCTCATTCTTACCTGCTCTCTTCTTGATCTTCTTTTTGTTCTTGATAAGTATTTTTCCCAGCAGGTCTTTAGGGCTGGGGAGTGGGGTGCCTGCACTCAGCTGGAAAAATAACCAAATACTCCTCCTCCTCATCATCATATAAATACTATATATATAAGTTACATATAATATAATATACATATAATATACTCCTCATGATCTGTCACATGGGGCATAGTTATTGTAAAAAATAGAAACTCATTCAAAATTCAGTCTTTTGTTACCGTAACCTTATATATATATATAACAAGTTGATCTCACTGGTCCTGTAAGTGTTGTAGCATTTTCTGGAAATTTATTTGTTAGGCAGTGACCATGGCAAGAGACTTTACTGCCTTGAGGAAGGTGACAGATGTTTGTATCTGAGATTGTTTTAGGTAATGTTTTATGTGCCTTGTTGGTGATCGCATTCATAAGTGTTTCTCTTTCTTGGGTGTAGGACGGACATGATAACAGAAAGTGCATTTCATCTTCTACAGTATCTTTGCAAGTAGGACATCGTCTGTGAGTGGCTGGTACATTGTTATAATGACCTTTTTCTATTTCTAAACAGTGTGCGCTGATTCGCATTTTGGTTATGTTGGTAACAAAAGATTTGTTTTGGATGGACGAAAGGTACTTCTCAAAAACATTAGTTATATCCGACACAACCAACTGATGTGCACTCTAGTTTATACAGTCATATATAAAAACTTGTACATTATCATGTCAGCCATGTTTCATATATATACATGACTTGTACTATATTAACTTTTGAAATAGAATGTTATTTTCGATACATAGAACTTGTAGGTAATACTGTAGACGTGAGAGTAGATGCTAGCTAGATACTAGTATGTAGTACTGAAGAGTTTGCCATGCATTGTACCCGTTATAATTGTTGTGCAATAAGGCCACACCAATTTAATTTGTTGGTTCTCGGATTTTTTCAGAAAAAAATGAAGCGACAGGGCGAAAAAAAATAAAAATAAAAACAGGTCTAGGCATCCTATTATAGGCTTAAATGCTACAAAATGAGCCATGAAGTCAACACAAAAGGCTGGGTTAAAATTTAAACTGAACTTTTAATCAAACCACTGCAATGATAGATGGGAAAACTGTAACAACTAGGAAGAAAAGGACTTTCCTCAACTGTTGGGGGGCAAAACATGAGCATTTTTCAGTTGATTCAGGACCAGAATCAATGTTTTTTTTTGCAAATCAGAAAAAACGAAGAGGCGAATCCGAGAACCAACAAATTAAATTGGTGTG
>NW_017804576.1:0-22115 GCF_001625305.1 Branchiostoma belcheri | reverse complement strand
CTCTACTATATATATATATATATATATAGTGAACACGAGATCTAGAGGTCACGGGTTTGATTCCTTGCATTCATGGGCAGATGTGGTGTCCTTGGTAAAGACACTTAACAACACAACTTTCCTCACTCCACCCAGGTATAAAATGGGTACTTGACAGCCGTTGGGGAGGCGGTGGAAGGAGAGGGATGGGCTCTGCCTTCCAATACTTTGTCCTAGACACAGTGGATCAACAACCTACTGTCTCTATGGCCTGAAAAAGGCTATGGGACTACCTTTTTTACATACATGTAGCACCAACATTTTTTACATTCTACATCTTAAAAAAATTTTTTTTTATTATAATATTACTATGTCAATGTATCAAGAGACTTCACATCCTTTACTGTTAGTAATAGTACTGTAGTTAACTTCTAGTACATATCCTTATCATATGACATTTATGTGTTCATCCTTAACAGATCTGCATCAAGGGTTTCAAAACCATTTTTGAGATCACCTGAACAGTGTTTTTCAGTTCAGACAGTTCTCTCCTTGTAGGTAACTGTCCGAACTGAAAAACACTTGTACTGTTCAGTACTGTTCAGGTGATCTCAAAATGGTTTCAAAACCCTCGATGCAGATCTGTTAAGCCATTAGAACCTGGGCTTGAGAGGTCTTGATGGCAGTTCCCTTTTTGCAAAATTCCCCTCGAGTCTGGAATATGTACCTTCGACCAGCTGCTGACGTCACATCAAAGTGACTTAAGCTTTGGGTCGTAGCAACTTCAGACGGTCCAGAGAAATGGACGAAAGCTTGTTGGTAAGCACTTTCCCCCTCGTGTACAGTTATAGCATGCATTTAAGTCTACATGATGTACACATCCTTTCAAGCAATGCTTGAATTTCTCTGAGCAAATGGTTTAGACTCACCTGCAATGGTTCTCGAATGACAGGATGATTGGCCAATCGGAGGTTTTGAATGCACTTTCTGCAATGGCCTCCACAACATCCTGGAGGTGCACAGTTCATAGTTGGTCAGACCACAGCGCAGTTTACGTTCTAAACTAAGAACTAAAATCTTACTTGAGACTTGGCATTATCTTACATGTAGGTAGGAATGACAACTGAGCAGAAGCACTGAGCAGTGCACAGCTCTGTCTTAAACTTATAGCATCCATGAATGGCTATCCTGTCCAGTAAAGTCATTCAAAAAATAACTTAAGCCAAAGGATGGCAATGTTCAGCGCCAAGGACAGATCCACCCTTTCTTTCCTTCCATGCAGCATATACAGTACACAGTTTTGTACCTGCTAGTTATTTACACCAATGTCATGGAGATTCTTTAATGTACAGTATAGCAATTTCACTTTTATCTACCAATTGTGCATCTTATTATATATCATTTGCTCCTCAATGGAGGGACTAAGGTCTAGATATGTATCTTTATGGAGTCCCTACTAACAAGCTACATACATTGTAACTGTAAACCGTAAAGCTTTTGTGGTGGTTTTATGGTTTTGTTTTCGTGGCTTTCGCGGTGGCCAGTCCTCCAACTCTGTCCTGCCACTTGCTACATAATGTACCTCAACACCACAGGGCATCTGCAACAGTACCAGTTACCATGGTGACAGATGTCTGGTCGAGATCACTGACCTTACGTATTTGGAGAAGAAGAAGAAACAGAACAAAAACATGGCCATACACAAACAAACAGATCCACCTGTAGTGTATTAGTCTGAGATTAAAGTTTTTATTTCAAAGAATGATGTAATACTTTTGTAGATTGTTAAGCCACCTTATATGTTGCTGTTATGTTCTTTGTAATAGCCACTGGCTAGTTTACCTGCCCTGGCTGTGAGGGTCAAAGAGCCAAACCGATAAATAAATAAATCCACCTTAAAGAGCACGTCTGTGCACATGGTGTAGCCGTGAGTGATGATGGGTTCTTGTTTTCTAAACAGGTAACGTAAAACCACTGCAAGAGTTTCACGAATAAACAAGAACAATTATGTTTTCCATCAAGAAGGCAAACTGTGGGGTCGTGTGGTGTGACGGCAGAGCGTCCCAGGTTCATACCCTGCCATGTCACCGATCTTGTACCCTTGGGAAAGGCACTTGACACGACTTTCCTGGATGGAGGCCAGGCGAACCCCATGATCTCGCATTAGCCACAAAAGGCAGCAGAATCATCAGCTGGTTGAAGACGGCTGCTTCCAAATGAAAGAAACAAGAAGAAGAACAAACAACCAAAAGTAAATCCACCTTAAAGAGCACGTCTGTGCACATGGTGTAGCCGTGAGTGATGATGGGTTCGTTGTCGTTTCCGTCCCAGCAGTCCAGCTCCACACATCGGCAGCCGGCCAGCAGGGCCTGTCTGTAGATCTCCACGGACGCCTTCCCCGTGAACTGGTGGCCTGATGCAAGAGATAAATTCAAAATGAGAAGTTGCGGGTCTTTCATGCAACTATGTATGGTGCACAGGGCGGCACCCGTCCCTGTTTCTGCAGCCATTGGGCCACTGTTGTAATGTTTGTACACATAGGTACATTGGGCCACACTGTGGTGTCTGTAGATCTTCACGGACACCTTCCCTGTGAACTGGTGGCCTGATGCAAAAGGTAAATGCAAAGTCAGAAGCTAAGGCCCAGAAACAGGGATGGGTGCCACCCTATGCACCACATGCACCTATATATGGTGCATAGGTCAGCACCCATCCCTGTTTCTGTAGCCATTGGGCCACTGTTGTGTGGTCTGTATATAGGGTTTGGTGCGTAACTACATGTAGCTTTGGCTTGGGACGTCTTTTCAGATAGGATGGAAAGCTGGACGCCCTGTGTTTGAGGAGTGCAGGGGTCCTTCCTTCCCAGTGTGAGTGGTTCAAACCTTACAATCTCTTTTCATTATGGAAATTGTGTAATGTCAATCCTTCCTCAAATGTAGCAAATCTCAATAGATAGATAAATAAAAAATGTTCTGTATCTGTAAAGTCTAGTGTCTATAACTGTTTAGGATTTTGATCGGCCATTTCTAATCCTGATGAAGGCAACAGTGAAAATTTGATCCTTGTGTACCTTTGTATTTTGTGTTGGAATAAGGTTCAGAATTGCACATGAGGCCATGTTGATTTGATTATATGGATGACATCCGCGCGCGCATGAATTTTCAGCCGTTTCCAAAAAAAAAGAAGTTTTCAACCATACTGTAAATCGTACAAAACAGATGCAAAATGAGCAAAAATATACCATAAGTTACAAAAAAATTAATAAAAACTATACCAATGTCGTAGAATGCCAAAATCAAACGAAAAAAGACGAAATTGTAAAGAAATGAACTTGAAGACTAGATTATTCGCCAAACCATATTCTGTGCCATTTGCTCAACCCTCATGACCACATAGATTTCATAATAGAAAAGTTAACTTTTTTTTTGCAAATTTTTTTTTTATTCGCACGCGCGCATCAGTTTTGGAGCTCCCGGAGGATGTCATCCATATAATCAAATCAACATGGCCTGATGTGCTATAAACAATGTCCCCACCTGTGAGGTATGTGTTGTGGGAGGAGTTGATGAAGTAGTGGCTCAGGGACTGCGTCATGTCGTCGCTCAGGTCGAACTTGACCGGGTCGACCATGGTGTTCTCATCACTCATCAGATAACGGTACAGCCCGTCCACCGACAGGTGACCTGGCAGGGTCAAGGAGCAAAGGTCAGGGTTTAAAACGGGTATTACCATTAATAATACAATTATTTTGCAGGGCTCAACAAAGTATTTTTTTGCGTCATGTCGTCGCTCAGGTCGAACTTGACCGGGTCCACCATGGTGTTCTCATCACTCATCAGGTAACGGTAGAGCCCGTCCACCGACAGGTGACCTGGCAGGGTCAAGGAGCAAGGGTCAGGGATCAAAAATGGAGAATTCCAAACAATATATTTGGAGGGATAAAAATATTTTTTTTGCGTCATGTCGTCGCTCAGGTCGAACTTGACCGGGTCGACCATGGGTGATTCAAAATCATCACTCATCAGATAACGGTAGAGTCCGTCCACCGACAGGTGACCTGGCAGGGTCAAGGAGCAAAGGTCAGGGTTTAAAACGGATATTAGCATTAATAATACAATTATTTTTCAGGGCTCAACAAAGTATTTTTTTGCGTTATGTCGTCGCTCAGGTCGAACTTGACCAGGTCGACCATGGTGTTCTCGTCACTCATCAGATAACGGTAGAGCCTGTCCACCGACAGGTGACCTGGCAGGGTCAAGGAGCAAAGGTCAGGGGTAAAAAAAAAGATTGCCAGCTCTAAGATTTGTGGTGTGGACTTGTCCAGCGTGGTATTTTACCCAGAAATGTGCCTGATATTCTATGCCTCAATAGGTTAGGGTTAGGATCAGGCAGTATCTGGTGCAGTTGCCTGCACCAGGGCATGTGTGCAGAAAAAAGAATTTCAAGCCCTGCACTGCCATGATTGGGCATCACAATTTCATGTTTCAGGAGATTAATTTTGAATTTGCTGGATAGTAATACTATACTATAGTAATACTATAGTAATAGAATAGTAATACTATACTATACTATTACTAATAGCATATTTTTAGTACTATATGAAGTAGATTTTATCAAATTCTACAACACAGAAATTTGCACAATCATAAATAAAAGGCACATATTTTGATTGTGAACATGCTGACTTAGAAACAGTATTCCACTGACTGGATATAATACAATTAAAGCCCTTTGTATGATTGCATGACACAATATATACAGTGAGAAACAGATGGGTTCGGTTCCTTCGCTCCAGTTGTGACAGGTTACCGTCTAATCTTATGTCAATCGATGTCTTTTGATCTAATCTCAGAATAAAATGCAAATTGATAGGATCCAATGACCCTGCATGAGGCAGGCGCTACCACTGCGCTGCACCGTCGAGTAATGAGATTGAGTGGCACAATCTCATTACGAGGAAGCAAAACATGCAAAATTGAAACCCCGATAACTTTCAATTGGTGAGGGAGAGATTACATCAAGATACAGTGTCTTGAATACTAAGTGCTAATTCCGTGTTGCAAGGATCTGATTTCATTGATTTCCAACCACTCTGCACATCGTAGAGCTCAGTGGCAGGATACAACAGTCAAGTGACTAATAAGCCTTCAACTTGATTGTCATGGTTTGTGAAGCAAAGAGTGACTATAGAATGAATCCATACTTGCCTACTCACAATAGAATAATTATCTACATTATATTGTTTTATCAATTATTCTTATATTCATAGCCTTATACATGGGTTGTCACAATTATGCATATGGGTATATCTTGTTCAAGTCCTTGGGATGAAAGACATTTTTGACATTCATACAGTAACCTAATACTGACATCTCACGTAACCTGTATGCAGATTTGGGCAGGAGGGTTCATGGTGCTTTTTAAACTGTCAATTGTTTTCTTAGGCCACACCAATTTAATTTGTTGGTTCTCGGATTTTGTCAGAAAAAACATGAAGCGACAGGGCGAAAAAAAATAAAAATAAAAACAGGTCTAGGCATCCTATTATAGGCTTAAATGCTACAAAATGAGCCATGAAGTCAACACAAAAGGCTGGGTTAAAATTTAAACATTGAATTTTGAACTTTTAATCAAATCACTGCAATGATAGATGGGAAAACTGTAACAAGTAGGAAGAAAAGGACTTTCCTCAACTGTTGGGGGCAAAATATGAGCATTTTTCAGTTGATTCAGGACCAGAATCAAATTTATTTTTTTTGCAAATCAGAAAAAAACGAAGAGGCGAATCCGAGAACCAACAAATTAAATTGGTGTGGCCTAACCTGTATGCAGATTTGGGCAGGAAGGTTCATGATGCTTTTTAAACTGTCAATTGTTTTCTTATTAAGAATCATTTTGAGTCCTATATGATGGGGGTACTTCTTTTATAAAAAGATATTTGCTCTCAACGAACAATCTTCCTTATTCCAGCCATCACGGATTCACAAGTGACTTTTGTTACCATATATACATTATGTATCTGGGACAAATGCAAGAAATAACCGATTGAAAGTCCCTACTAAAGTATAGTACCTAGAACTAAAATGACCCAAAGTACATTAGACCTAAATACCTTGTCAAAGCATAACCAGGTTGAATGCACCACAGCCTTGCTAGTGGCAATCTACATTTTAAGTTCTGCATACCATCTAGTATTTGGATCAGGAAGGGAGTACATGTTGTAGCTTTAATGGAATGACATATTTCGAGCACTGGCTTTCAGAGAAATAGTCTGAAAAGAATCCCATACTTTCCATTCAAATTAAAACCAAAATTGTGTTGTTAAGATCATACTATTAGGCTTAACTCTTTAGGCTTAACTGTGAGAAATTAAAACTGGAAAATCTTTAACAGAAAAAACTTAGAATTTCTTTAATTCTAGATTTCTTGCTAAATTTTAACACCTGCAATATTTCACTGAAAAAAACATATATAAAAAAAGTTTCTCCAAGTCATATTCACATAAAAAAGGTAGGACGTTAAAAAAAATGTACCGTTCAAATGCACATAAATCAATGCAATAAAAATACTGTGCTGATGACAGCCACTCGACAGAGTAAGGCGAGTCTTGAAATGAAAACACTAGGGCGTGCCCTGACTACATATCGGCTTCTCTGTCCAGTCATTTATTCACTGTGACACTCACTTGGATTGATCTGAATATGGCCAGATAACTGACATAATGATGTCAATAACACTCTGGAGGGCAGGCGAGGGGCAGTAAACTCATTAGTATTACTTAGGCCACACCATTTTAATTTCTTGGTTAACGGATTCGCCGCTTCATTTTTTTCTGATTTACAAATAAAAATAAAAATCCAGAATCAACTGCAAAATGCTTATATTTTTTGCCCTGAACAGTTGAAAACAGACGTTTTCATCCTAGTTGTTACAGTTATTCCATCTTTCAATGCAATGGTATCATTAAAAGTTCAAAATTCATTGTTTAAATATTGAACCAGCCTGGTGTGTTGACTTCATGGCTCCTATCGTACCATTTTGGGCCATAATAGGATGCCTAGGCTTGTTTTTATTTTTATTTTTTTTCGCCCGCCCGCTCTATTATTTTTCTAGAAAAATCCGTTAACCAAGAAATTAAATTGGTGTGGCCTTATGGCAAGGTTCCTAGCAACTAAGCATATCATTTGTAACCTATTTCAGCATGCTTGAGGATGGTGTTGGAGGTTGATAGCCATTAAAATATAATTTCCAGAATCTGAGGTTTAAGAAAATCTTGCACAGGGCAGTAAACTCATTAGTATTACTTATGGCAAGGTTCCTAGCAACTAAGCATATCATTTGTGACCTACTTCAGCATGCTTGAGGATGGTGTTGGAGGTTGATAGCCATTGAATATAATTTCCAGAATCTGAGGTTTAAGAAAATCTTGCACAGGGCAGTAAACTCATTAGTATTACTTATGGTGAGGTTCCTAACAACTATTAAATTTTAGTAAGCATATGATTTGTATCCTGTTTGGGATCAGCACACTTGAGGTGTTGGAGGTTGATCGCCATTAAAATATAATTTCCACAACCTGAGGTTTAAGAAAAGCTTGTTACATACAAATGTTATTTTTCTAAATTTATTAATTGATTGTGCAGCTAGCAAAAGACTAAGGGCTAGCTTTTGTCTGATTTTGGTGGAAAGAGGGATCTAGAAAGGTAATATTTGAAAGCACAATAATGCAAAATGTTTAATGCTTAAAATGGTCTAGCCTAACTCCTGCTCTGTTTATTCTTACTCTCCAACTCTGTCGCCCCACTAGCTACCTAATGTGATCCAACACCACAGGGTATCTTTTTTATGGGTTCACCACAAAGTGGTGAAACCATATTGCTTTTTCTCATGATTCTCCTCCTTCTTCTTCTCCTCCTGCCATTTCTTTAAATGGATTCAGCTTCTTCATTTGGGGGCCTAAGGACCTGAAATTTGGTATGGAGGTACAGTAGGCAAATACCCCCAGGCGTTTTTTTTAATTTTTGTGATACAGGCTTTTAGAATGGTTTTATTTGAGTTTTTTGGCTGTGTTATAGCAAATGTATTACTGAGTTAGTGTGCAGTGTTACCAGATTTGGGCATGAGTCATCACAATGGAATGCAGGGCATCAACCAATAGGCATGCAGCTTTCCTCTATTCTCCTTGCTGATTGGCTGTTGGAATTTAACAGGCTTAACTTAATTAATACCTGCACAGAGCCATTCCATACTGACAGTATGTCTGTATTCAAGTGTTTTGGTAGGTATTTTAAGCTTTCCTGCTCCAGCATTGGAATGCGGGGCATGAACGATTCTTTTTTTCTTGAAAATCAACAGTTTGCATTATGCAATTAAAAATCCTAACCAATAATGTAGGGAATAGCTATCCAACTGTTGTAGTCTTAGTTGTATGTTACTTCATACTATAGTTATATCAATGTAAAGCATTGTTTTCCCTTGTGTTTCTCATTCTTTCCCTGCCATGTCGTAAAATGTGGTGAAGCCATTGCTGTATTTGCTCCAAAGCAAATGTCGGCCTTTCTAGTTTTTTTTTTAAATCCTTTATTTCTACATAACAAAGTATATACAATAGTTGTGCAAATATAACAGTCAGGTAAATAGAAGCCTTGTTGGCATGTTCTAACACTGTCATTTCTGTGCATAACTTGTTTCTTACAAAGGGAGATTAAAAAAAGACTAACTTAGGGATATATTACTATATTATAGAGAAGTGACCACACCTTCATAAGAACACAAACAAAAGCATATAGACATGTTCGTAACACAAACTTCAACGTTCTGTAAATAACTTGGGTTGAGATAAAAGCTCTCTCTCCACAACTATTAAAATAAAGATTGAGGCACTGTGAAACCACAGGGTATCTGCTGCCACTCAAGTTACTATAGTGACAGCAGTGTGGTCCAGGTCATTGACCTTATGTGTTTGACTGCAAAGGTAAACGTAAGGAAAACACACACTGCTAGCATACCTTTGTTTGCATACGACTTGTTTGGTTCATATCTGCTGATGATGTCGAGGGCCTTCTTGTTGTCGGCGTAAGGGTAGAGAATTTCGTTGAGTCGAGGGTCGCGCTGACCCTTGTTCAGAAAATCAACAACTTGTTCCATGGTGAGGTATGGCTTCTTGGTACCCCTGAATAACAACATGAAAATTTATCAATTTAAGTGTACTTTGATTCTCAGATTATTTCAGAAAAAATATGAAGCGACAGTGAAAAAAAAGGGAATATTAAAAACAGATCTACCAGTAGACATTCTATGATAGCCTGAAATGCTATGATAGGAGCCATGTAATCAACATACCAGGCTTGTTTGTAGTTCACACACTGAATTTCAATCTTTTATTCAAACCAATGCACAGATAGACGGAAAACTGTTACAACTCTGAAGAGAAGGGACTTCCTTCAATTCATGTTGGGGCCAAAATATGAGCATTTCAGAGTTGATTCAGAGGCTGAATTTTTTTTCTAAATCAGGAAAAAATTAAGCAGGCAAGAAATAGAATTGGTGTGGCCTTATTATACTAAAAAGGCAACACTTGCAAAGCAAATGCATAATGTTTACTACCTTCATATGGTCTAGCCTAACAAACTTCTGTTCTGTTATTCTTACTCAAACACATTAATATATATAAAAAGCCCTCCAATATCACCCTCCTGCCACTTGCTAATGTAACCCAACACCTCAGGGTGTCTGCTACAGCACGGGTTCATATCTACTTGGTTTGAAATTCAGTATCACGGCTAACTCAACGTGACATGACGAGATTCATTACATAGATGGAGATTCTGAAGCTTTAATCTGCTTAGGTCTCCTAAGGCCACACCAATTTAATTTGTTGGTTCTCGGATTTTTTCAGAAAAAATAAGAAGCGACAGGGCGAAAAAAATAAAAATAAAAACAGGTCTAGGCATCCTATTATAGGCTTAAATGCTATGGAATGAGCCATGAAGTCAACACAAAAGGCTGGGTTAAAATTTAAACATTGAATTTTGAACTTTTAATCAAACCACTGCAATGATAGATGGGAAAACTGTAACAACTAGGAAGAAAAGGACTTTCCTCAACTGTTGGGGGCAAAACATGAGCATTTTTCAGTTGATTCAGATTTTTTTGCAAATCAGAAAAAAACGAAGAGGCGAATCCGAGAACCAACAAATTAAATTGGTGTGGCCTTAAGATGGAGATTCTGAAGCTTTAATCTGCTTAGGTCTCCTGAGCAACCTTAGTCTGTGGAGGGAATGTGTTAATTTCCTCAAATATGTTGAATCCCTTTGCCACAACCAAACAGAGTACGTGCATCATCATTAGACAGCTTTAAATGACTCTTACAGTTAGACATGCAAAAATTAGGTGCAACACTTCGTTAAGTGTAATATAATAGCTACTGCCGTCCTACAAGCTGGTTTGTTATGCTGAAGGGCGGTTATATCGGCTATACAGATCTGATACAGAAACACTGGTGTGTTATGCCGAAGGGCAGTTATACTGGCTATACAGATACAGATACAGAAGCTGGTGTGTTACGCCGAAGGGCAGTTATAACGGCTATAGAGATACAGAGGCAACACTCACACTTCCGCAAACACCTTGTCCAGCTCTGGTCGAGGGCAAACCTTCCTCACAATTGTGACAAAGTCCTCAAAGAAGAACTTTTCCACGTTGATAATGTCATTCTGGAAAAGAGAGGGAACATGGCTAAACAAAAAAGGATGTATATTAAGCACTTCTATCNCAACAAACAAAAGCATATAGACATGTTCGTAACACAAACTTCAATGTTCTGTAAATAACTTGGGTTGAGATGAAAGCTCTCTCTCCACAACTATTAAAATAAAGATTGAGGCACTGTGAAACCACAGGGAATCTGCTGCCACTCAAGTTACTATAGTGACAGCAGTGTGGTCCAGGTCATTGACCTTATGTGTTTGACTGCAAAGGTAAACGTAAGGAAAACACACACTGCTAGCATACCTTTGTTTGCATACGACTTGTTTGGTTCATATCTGCTGATGATGTCGAGGGCCTTCTTGTTGTCAGCGTAAGGGTAGAGAATTTCGTTGAGTCGAGGGTCGCGCTGGCCCTTGTTCAGAAAATCAACAACTTGTTCCATGGTGAGGTATGGCTTCTTGGTACCCCTGAATAACAACATGAAAATTTATCAATTTAAGTGTACTTTGATTCTCAGATTATTTCAGAAGGGAATATTAAAAACAGATCTACCAGTAGGCATTCTATGATAGCCTGAAATGCTATGATAGGAGCCATGTAGTCAACATACCAGGCTTGTTTGTAGTTCAAACACTGAATTTCAATCTTTTAATCAAACCAATGCACCCTGCCTACCTGCCTAAATGCACAGATAGATGGAAAACTGTTACAACTCTGAAGAGAAGGGACTTCCTTCAACTGTTGGGGCCAAAATATGAGCATTTCAGAGTTGATTCAGAGGCTAAAATTTTTTTTTTCTAAATCAGGAAAAAATTACGCGGAAAAGAAATTGAATTGGTATGGCCTTATTATACTAAAAAGGCAACACTACCTTCATATGGTCTAGCCTAACAAACTTCTGTTCTGTTATTCTTACTCAAACACATTAATATATATAAAAAGCCCTCCAATATCACCCTCCTGCCACTTGCTAATGTAACCCAACACCTCAGGGTGTCTGCTACAGCACGGGTTCATATCTACTTGGTTTGAAATTCAGTACCACGGCTAACTCAACGTGACATGACGAGATTCATTACATTAAGATGGAGATTCTGAAGCTTTAATCTGCTTAGGTCTCCTAAGCAACCTTAGTCTGTGGAGGGAATGTGTTAATTTCCTCAAATATGTTGAATCCCTTTGCCACAACCAAACAGAGTATGTGCATCATCATTAGACAGCTTTAAATGACTCTTACAGTTAGACATGCAAAAATTAGGTGCAACAGTTCATTCAGTGTAATATAATAGCTACTGTCGTGCCACAAGCTGGTTTGTTATGCTGAAGGGCGGCTATATTGGCTATACAGATCTGATACAGAAACTGGTTTGTTATGCTGAAGGGCAGTTATACTGGCTATCCAGATACAGATACAGAAGCTGGTGTGTTACGCAGAAGGGCAGTTATAACGGCTATAGAGATACAGAAGAAACACTCACACTTCTGCAAACACCTTGTCCAGCTCTGGTCGAGGGCAAACCTTCCTCACAATTGTGACAAAGTCCTCAAAGAAGAACTTTTCCACGTTGATAATGTCATTCTGGAAAAGAGAGGGAACATGGCTAAACAAAAAAGGATGTATATTAAGCACTTCTATCTGTACTACCATAGGACAGTCATGGATAAGCTTGACCCTATGGACAAGCTGGTTTGTTATGCTGAAGGGCGGCTATATTGGCTATACAGATCTGATACAGAAACTGGTGTGTTGTGCCAAAGGGCAGTTATACTGGCTACTGTGACAAAGTCCTCAAAGAAGAACTTTTCCACGTTGATAATGTCATTCTGGAAAAGAGAGGGAACATGGCTAAACAAAAAAGGATGTAAATTTCACTTCTATCTGTACTACCATAGGACAGACATAAAACACTGCACTTTGTTAATTAAGCTACTTTGACATAATCATTTAGAATTAGGGGGCTCTTCTAGCCGTCCAACTAGCCATGACAACCGCCTTTCCACGTCTTAAATGTTTTTTCCATCACCCTTGGTAGTTACAGTTAAAGTGCCTCCCCGCGTTTAGTGATGCATAGGGCGGCGCCCATCTCCATTTTCAATAGCCCTGGGCCACACAACAATCACTACAGCGGGGGGCTTTTCCGCTGGTAGTGGTGTGTGTTTAACTCCCATACTCTTTCCCAAATGCTGAGTGCTAAGCAGAGAAAGAAGTATGTACCATTTTTAAAGTCTTTGGTTTGACTCGGCCGGGGATCGAACTCACGACCTGCCCAATGCAAGGTGAGCACTCTTCCCACTTGGCCATTGCACCGGTCACAATCTAGTCCTTCGCAGATTAAGACTGTTGAGTGTCCTTATTCATGACACAAGCATTAAGCAACCTGTCCAAGAAGGCCCCTTTACCTCGGTCTCCTGGGTGGCCTTCTTGTGCAGGTTTGACTGTATTCCATGCATTATGTGGGGTCGTGTGGCGCAGCGGTAGCGCTTTCGGCTCAGGACCTAGAGGTCCTGGGTTCGATCCCCACCCACGTCACCGATCTTGCGCCCTTGGGAAAGGCACTTTACACGACTTACCTCACTTTACTCGGGTGAAAATGAGTACCTAGCCTCGGTTAGGGACGTCCCTCGGATAGGACGTTAAATGGAGGTCCCGTGTTTGGGAAGAGTCATACCCCGCGCACGTAAAAAAAACCACCACTCCTTTCGAAAAAGAGTAGGGGCATGCCCCGGTGTGCGATGGTACAAAACTAATACTGTCTGGGAGTTGGTGATTCACTACAAATCACCCGGATGGAGGCCTGGCGAACCCCATCGCGTACTAGCCACAAAAGGCAGCAGAATCTTCAGCTAGTTGAAGGAGGCTGCCTCAAATGAAAGAAGAAGATGTACTCACCTTCCCCGTGGGTAGAGCACAGGAAGCCAGGGCTCCCTCCACTCTCTTTCTCTCCTCTTTGGATGTAGAGAACAACTTGATCACACTGAAATTATAGATCCATATTGAACTTAGAGATACAAAACAAACAGCAAAAAGCGAACATTTCTCTATCGCACCATTAATCTATGGAACACCCTGCCACCCAGTATCAAAACACTGACCAGTCCACATCAATTCAAAAAGGCCATCCACCAGTTGTACATATATTATTAAGTTAAATTGTATATATTATGTTAAGTCATGATCATTTTGTTTAACCTGTGTATAATTTGTGATGATTATGTATGTTCATTCTCTTTTATTTTGTTGTCAGTATGTTCATTAAAAATATGTTTTGAACCCTGGAAGATTAGTCCTCATGGACTTAAGGGTATCGAAATAAACAAAGAAGAGATCTTGCTCTGCATTGTTCCTGGGCGGGATGCCCCATATGAGGTTTGGCCCAGTACAGAATAGATGTAGAATCTGATGTGTAAAAGCAAATAAATGACTATAACTTAGAGTCATTTTAATGCGTTAAGCATGTGCAGGATGAAAACTGTGAAGAAGTCTAGTGGCGTATGTTACGTAGATTCCCAATGTCATTTTTATATGATTGTGAAGTCTGTGACTCTGTTGTCTGTATTGTTTCGTCTTGTGTTGTCGGAATCCAGGAAGATTAGTCGCACAAAAATTTCTGCGACTAATGGATATCCTAATAAAGTATCAAGTATCAAGTATCTATTCATTTCTCAAGCTAACAGACATCTAGCATATGGCAGTCGTCCCTCAGTAAGACATCTGGAGCAGCATAGTTCCTGTTTAGAACTTATTCAGCCTGTCACAGTTCTAAACTGGAACTATGTGGCTCCAGATGTCTTTATAATACTGAGGGATGACTGCAGTGTGAAAGCTGTCGGCTAGCTTTAGGACTGAATCCACAGTATGGCAAATACATGGCTCATACCACAATTCAATTCATTTATTTATTTTAAATATTAATTACAGCTCAGGCCAATTTGGCCTGCTTTTCAGGTAATCCTGGATACACATAAAAATACACACAACAAATACACAGTACATAAACAATTACTAAATACAACATCTTAAAAAAACATCAACTGGATCAGGTCCTGCTCCTACTTGAAGACATATAGATAATAAAGTCCAGACAAGGTAATTGTCACATATACAATGCATCCAAAGCATGTTCTTATGAATTAATTAGTTTTCAGAAATACTTACTTTTTAACAGGCAGCTTTCCCTCCTTAGTTAGGTCTTTGACTATCAGCTTGGCATACCTGGGATGGTGTTGATTAAAAGGTAAACTAAGGCCACACCAATTTAATTTCTTGGTTAACGGATTTTTCTACAAAAATAATGGAGCGGGCGGGCGAAAAAAAAATAAAAATAAAAACATGCCTAGGCATCCTATTATGGCCCAAAATGGTACGATAGGAGCCATGAAGTCAACACACCAGGCTGGTTCAAAATTTAAACAATGAATTTTGAACTTTTAATGATACCATTGCATTGAAAGATGGAATAACTGTAACAACTAGGAAGAAAAGGACTGTTTTCAACTGTTCAGGGCAAAATGTGAGCATTTTTCAGTTAATTCTGAATTTTTATCTTAATTTCCAAATCAGAAAAAAATGAAGCGGGCGAATCCATTAACCAAGAAATTAAATTGGTGTGGCCTAAACTATTATTATTAAAAGGACACTTTATGGATGCATCACTTTTTCAACATACTCTAAATATTAATAGATTAAATAATGTAACAGTTGCTAGCATTCATGGGATACAAACTTTGTGGAAATGAGGTAGCATTACGACATGAAGTTATGAGAAGAATCATTAGCGTCCTCTCTTACTTTTTATATGCAGAAAGTCTGATAACAATACATCATTATTGAGAGAGCTCATCAATTAATTTTGATAGTACTAGACACAAAAACGTGATGTCTTTTGCTGTATAATTTGCTAAATCTACATGTTGTTCAGACTTGGCCACACTTATAGTTAGGCCATGTTGATTTGATTATATGGATGACATCCTCCGGGAGCCCCAAAACTGATGCGCGCGTGCGAATAAAAAAAACGTTTTGCAAAAAAAAAAAAGTTGTTTTCATTATGAAATCTACGTGGTCATGAGGGTTGAGCAAATGGCATAGAATATGGTTTGGCGAATAATCTCATTTCTTTACAATTTCGTCTTTTTTCGTTTGATTTTGGCATTCTACGACATAGGTATAGTTTTTATTAATTTTTTTTGGTAACTTATGGTATATTTTTGCTCATTTTGCAACTGTTTTGTACGATTTACAGTATGATTGAAAACTTTTTTTTTTTGGAAACGGCCGAAAATTCATGCGCGCGCGGATGTCATCCATATAATCAAATCAACATGGCCTTATACGATATACTCACACTTTCTTGAGGTTCTGCATGGGGGAGGCATTCAGAGCCAGGACGTTGGTGGCTATCTTCAGCAGGGAGTCTGTCCATAACTACAGACAGGTAGAAACAAAACACAAGGTGAATCTCAATTTATTAATCTATAAATTTATTTATTTATCTTAAGGCGGCTGGGTAACCCCATTCAGCCTACGCTGGCTGCTTTCTAAGGGGGCTCAGCTTGTTATAGGACAATGTTACTTACAGTAAAACAAAAGTACATTACATACAGTGAACATGCGTCCAATGCGTTGAAAACAAAATCATAATTCAATACTCAACATCCTTGCCGGTCCATGGTCAAAACACAAAAGTTCAGGAGTGGAGGTCAGAGATCAGAGCTCATAGGAGATTGCTATCAAATAATAGGATTGTTACTTACATCACAGGTGGAATACACTGAATGTAGGAGATTAAATTTAAAAATGCAGTACAGCACATATGAATGTAAGCTTTCAATGACATTTTTCATTATAACTCGCTGTCTTTTATCTGGTAGAAAAATGTAGCCTCAGAAGTCATGGTTATATTGGATGCACAACAGTCATTTGTTGTTTCTTCAATTTTTTTTTAAATCTCAGAACCATCTGCTGTTTCTATGTGTAGCCTTAGGAACATATTCTAAATACCAAGGGTTTTGCAGTAATCGTATCATTTTTGCCATTTGTGTTTACACAAACATTACTCAGTAATTAATGGTAAGGCCACACCAATTTAATTTGTTGGTTCTCGGATTCGCCTCTTCATTTTTTTCTGATTTGAAAAAAAAAAATGATTCTGGTTCTGAATCAACTAAAAAATGCTCATATTTTGCCCCCAACAGTTGAGGAAATTCCTTTTCTTCCTAGTTGTTACAGTTTTTTCCATCTATCAATGCAGTGGTTTAGATTAAAAAGTTCAAAATTTATAACTTCAAATTTTTAACCCAGCCTTTTTTGTTGACTTCATGGCTCATATTGTAGCATTTGGGGCTATAATAGGATGCCTAGATCTGTTTTTATTTTATTTTTTTTCGCCCTGTCGCTTCATATTTTTTCTGAAAAAATCCGAGAACCAACAAATTAAATTGGTGTAGCCTTAGGACAAAAAGTACATGTAAGTAATTTTGTCCTGATTGAAAGTTGATATTCTGGGTCATCTGAACACATGCTCCTCTGAGGATGATTATTACACGAATTTCAAATCTTCTGCAACATATTGGAAAACAACTGCCAACAACTTCACATCAACAAATACATGACTGTATTATAACCAATAGTCTTCAGGGCTAATGTTAGCAATGGACATATACATCTAGTAGTATCATCATGGCAAAACCTCTATAAGTCTTACAGTCGCAATGGACCTATACCATTATTACGTCACAGTTTGTTTACCTGTTCTAAAGAACATTCTAGAACGGTCAGTTAAAGAATAAAGATCATTTCAAAGTTTTCAAAGTCAGTTATGTCTGATTTTTACTGTGTCTAGTTTTGTTGACACAGCATTACATGCCGCACGGGTGATTTAGTTGTGACATTAGACGAAAGTAGTACTGTATTAAAAGCCTTATATTAGGCTAAGGCTACACAAACACACACCGTGCTACGCACCCCTGTACAATATAAAAGTCGATTGACCGGCATTCATTGCGGTAAACAAACTGTGATGTAATAATGGTATAGGTCCATTGAAGTGGATACCAGGTCTGTGAAACCTCTCACAGATTCCCTTTGATTGTCAATTATTGTGGATTACCAGTACTGTGCACTAATCACACATTTTCTTATCTTACAAGCGTGTGTTATAAATAGAGCACACAAGCATTCCTCCTCACTTTGAATTAACATCTGGTGCATGCGAAAGTACAGACTGAGAAGTGACATAATTTCAAAGTGCATTTACCGGTAGTAACTGTCACGCATGCCTGTACTTGAAACAGTGCAGAAATGTCTGGGGCATGCATCAGTGGCTCTCTTTGCATCATTCACTCTGCCTCCATGGCGCTTGTTCCAGGAAGAACACATCATGTGTTCTCTCATTCATGTCAGTTGGTCCACAATGAATGACTCCCCTGCTAATTCCAAAGTGGACCCTTGGCTAAGTGCAATCCTGTGTGGTTTATGTTTTTGTGCTATCTGACTATTGTTGACGCTTGTTGCATGCATGTAAGACATTTGTTTGATTAACCTGCCAATATTGTCCTCAAAGCACTCTACAAAAGTTACAACCTTTTAGATCAGTTATCAGACGGAAAATTGCAAACATTGAATTGTTGCTTCACAGTCTTGAAACAAGACACTGTGAAGCAACAATGCAATTTTTTTTCTGTCAACTGGTCTAGAGCATTGTTTTATCGTAGCACCAAATTGTATGTATTACCAAACAACATTCATCATTCAAAGACAATTCAAACTTTACTCCTGGAAAGATTAAGTCAAGTTCTTTCAGATGTTTCGACTGACATCCATCGCTCTTCTCCAGCATCACTTGAAACATATCCAGAAGTAATCTCCATACCTTATCCAGTTTAGTAGACATTGAATTGTCTTTAAATATTGTTAACCCGGATGTCTAAACTTCATCATTAAAACAACGTTCATCATCCATGAAGCAAATTACCGATAACTACTTTAAGCCAGTTTCCAACTGACCTTAGCAACCCCCTCAGAGTTACAGACAAAGATGACTTCAAAGTCAATGTGAGCAAACCTAACGACTTTCAGGACTCATTAAGAAAACTAACAACAACTCAACTTCAAGCCAGTTGCCAACTACCTTTTTTGGTCTGTATCACTTTTATTTACAAGAAAAGAACAAAGAAATATAAAGACACTAAATACATGTGGGTGTACAACCAAACCAAGCAAAAAACTAACTGACCTTAGCGACGCCCTAATGAGTCATGAAACAACTTTCATGACTCATTAAGAAAACTAACAATAACTATATAATATAAAATTTGAGTAAGTCCAATCCCTTGTGTTGTAAATTGCAGTTTAAACTACTTCTGTTTACAACTCTACACTTTAACTTTAAGCTCAGTGAGTTTTTGACTGACCTTAGCGACGCCCTCGGAGTTGGAGACAAAGTTGATGAAGCTGATATTGACCATGTCCGGCCCGTACACCACCGTGACTGTCTTGTTCTCCACAGGGATGTCCGGGGGGCCAAACTGCACCATCTCCTTTAGCTTGTCCTGCAAGAGAAATATAATGAGAAATCTATTGCAAATACATGCCTGAGGGCAAACGTGTTACTTTGAGTACCAACCGGATTTTGGCTCCCAACGCTCGGAAAAAAATGATTTGCGGACTGAGCCAAAATATGGATGATACCCAGGATACAAACATGTATGAAAAAAAGAAAATTCAATGATATAAGAAGCTATGTCTAACAGTATACTACATTCTACAACATATACGTGGTACTAGTTTTGCTGGGTTTGACTTCTTCTTTTGAGGCCTGCCTACCTGCCTATGTGCTTTTGAGGCAGTGGAAGACAAATTTACCCCCTTCTGCTATAATATGTGGGTTCTTTGATTTTAGTAGTAAAATTGTGTTCTTGTGGTAGAGAATAACGGGAAAGTAAGGGAGCATTTTGGATACAATAGTAAATAATTGGTTTCTGATATTGTCATAAAATGAACAATTAAAGACTGAAATATCTGATAATCCTTAACCTTCAGCCTGCTAAGGTAGCCTTCTGGCAACAAGTTTGTATTGGTACCATATCAGGCATCAGGGAGAAGGTTAAGGGTTACAGTCTGATGCAGATGGGACGATGATGTCTGTTTTAAGTTTTACTTTGCATATTGCATCAGAACTGACATTTTTTACTTACCTAGTTCAAACTTTTGTGTTTTAGTAGCCATAAATTGTATATAATTTTTGTATATCAGACTACATTTTGTGTTGTATCTTCTGCTGACAATAAAAATCATTTGATGAATGCATAAAAGTTGGCATACTTTAAAATCATTCAGGACAAGTTGATAGGTGAATTGTGAATGTGTAATTTCTTGATGGGATACCAAAAGTTTTTTGTCATGTTTTGCATAATTGTAGAACACACTGGGAAGTATAAAGATGCACTATTAGACTAAACACAGTCCATTATGACATGCTTTGTTGTCTCCACAGTTAGCATTGACAGAAATATAATTACTAGATGCTGGCATTAACAATAACACTTTCTTTGGCATAAGCCAGGCATTCATATGAATAACATAGATTAGTAGATTCTGAAGGTATTTTGGACAAAGCATTAAATAATATTCTGTGGCTTTGTGCACAAGTTTTATGGTCATGATTTGTTTGTTGAACATGCTTTTGAATAGTGTCTAAACATATTTCTGGCAAATACTTTCAGAGGTTTCAAAATAAAGGAAATGCATATAAATGCCTCCATTTCCTATACACAGACAAAAGCAAACATTGAAGAGTTATAACTCATGCTGGTAACACAATGCAATTCATCCTAAACTACCAAGACTGAGAGTTTCTATACTATCCGAGGGTGTATCCTTATTAATTGTGTAATATTAAGTTGTCTGGTCACCAAGGTGGCCCATGCACTGTTGACAGCGTATATATATACTACTCTCATCTAGATCATTCACTAAACTCGCTGAAGCAAAAATGCATCCGCATCTTGTCATCCTTGTTATTTGATACATGCTGGACATGCAGGCTACAGTACTCTTGCATTGTTACATTGTATACTCTTGCATTGCTACATCAGGTACTCTTGCATTGCTACATCGTGTTCTACATACTGCTTGCTAGAAGCCAGTCAGAGATGTAGCGAGGTGAGACATACTCACTTTGGGCAGATTTGCCAGGTACTTATGCATGCAAAAAAACATACAGCGTTAGTAGTTATCCTTGGAACTGTGTAGGCCTATATTGCAAGCATGACTCTTATGTAACAACTTTGTTGTAAAACAACTATCATTCCATGGTTGGACAAATAGTGGTTGAACATGCAGGTGAGATTTGTGGCTGGACAAAGCAACTACAGATATGCACATAGGGACCAGAGTGGGTACAAAATGTACATGAACGCAGGAACAAGTTTTGAAGGAAACAAATATTATACAACCAACATTTGCTTCCTTAATGTACATGGGAGATAATTCACGTACATGGGAGGACAATGACCTTATAATGTTTGGAACATTGAATTTTGAACCTTTACTTTTTATCTGTTTTATGCATGAGTTAAGAACAAATAGTTTTTACAATGATCAATCAATATAAATACCAAACCAAAAATCAGCCAAACCAAACAGATATACTGGTTAGTTCCAACATCACGAAGCATGTATATGTGTGAGTGAGTGTACAGAGCATCACAGAAACATCACACACAAGTGGGCACAACTCCATACATACATGATACAGAGAAGGTGTGGCAGTCTTGGGGCCATAGTGTGCATCTTGTGGTGCAATCGTTGTGTTCTCTTTGAGAATCACAGGGCATTTTACAACTGTTACAGTAGGATGGTTGAAAACAAGACAGACATAGGAGCAGGAAGGCAAGCACAGAAGTAGGGCAAGACATGATACTGAATTTAAAAGGCTTAGACCATGCCATCAAAGAACATTGGAACAGTGGTATTATTTATAATGATGTTTGCTACCATGCAAGAAACTGTGGCGAGGAAAATCTCTGTCAGGTTCTTCTCGCATTGCCAGTAGAATCTACTAGTACTTGTTGCCCCCAAAGACACATGCAGTGTAAGTACATGTTAAGTACCAGCTGTGGTAAGGTTTGGATCATTCTGCATCAAGTTAGAGGTACCAGAATGTTGTGTATTAAAACATTGTTGAAGATGTCAAAGAGCACCGCAGGATTTTGTGCTAAACATGCATGTGTTATCATCATCATCAGAGGACATCAAAAGTCACCTCAAGAAGCAGCATGGGTTATATAATAATAAATATAGCAAGGAGACTAGCCTTAAGCTTGCTAGACCTGGCTCGCAGTAAGTAAAGGAGGTGCAGCAGTCAAAGAAAGAAAGGAAGAGAGAGAGAGACAGACATACAACGTAGGGAGACGCTATGGAAAAG
>NW_017804575.1:5445123-5472366 GCF_001625305.1 Branchiostoma belcheri | reverse complement strand
CCATACTTGTTGCTCTGAATGTGGTGGGGCAATGGGCCTTAGATATTGAAGTATTACGCAGCGGAGCTCTCCGCGATGTGAACACCACGAAGGTTTACGTCAGACTGAGCTCCGGTTGTTTACGTTACGCCTTTTATCGGGCCAGGTCACCGTTAGTTATATAGTGCAATCTAACACAATAAACAGAAGAGACATTTCTTGTTTGGCGAGATATGCAACCTTTTATTCTGTTGTATCACAAACCATAGTATCAACACGTGCGAGGCATGATGTAGGATAGAGATTGTCTCAAATATATTAACATGTGTCTCATGTCAAAAACCCGGCCGAAACACGCCTAGCTGCGTGAAAGAAACCAAGACCACGTGCGTGTGCGAACGAAAAGGGGGAACCAGCCAATCGGGCACAAATTGTGTCGGAATGAGAAAGGAAAGGGGTTCACAAGGGACAAGCGAACACGTTTTAAATGTGCTTTAGCTGGCGGTCTAAAGCACCGCGGACACTCTTGTATACTGGAGGTTTCCCAGATCGGACAAGTGTAGGCCGGCAGGCGCAAAGTAGTTTGGGTTGTGTCTCCACAGACGTCTGTGGTCCCATACTGTGACCTTGGGGTAGCTCTGCACAAGTCCCTTCAACGCCTCCGTGAATTTGTGAAGGCGCTGAGGAAAGTCAGACATGTTAGGTGGAATATGGAGACGCCAGATATCTGGGGAACCTTGGACGAGCGCCCGGTCTGCTTTCTGGTGGAGACCCACTCAGTGTACACGTGGCGTGTCTATCATATATGGCAATACCTATTAAAAATTTCATCCTTATTTGGTAATACTTGCGTCAGATACCATTCTTTCCTAATAACTATACCTTACTCACGTACTTCCTAAATAATCAAACATAAATCCATACGAATGTGAGTTACAGCTCAGGGTACACATTTCATTCGTTGATGCATGCATCATATTAGCACCCTCAAAAACAAACAATACAACTTCCTACATACAATACGGTGTTTTAAAATACTAGTAGTACTAAAACAACAATCCGTTATAAGAAAAATTCCTTTTACTCAAGCTATATCAAAAGGGTTACAAATTTATACTATTATATTATTAAAATACTCACGTCGCCGGTGTGTTTTTTAAACACCGCCCTTGTTCTTACTGCAACAGAGCGTTTAGTTTAGTAGTTTTTTTTTAAATGGATAGTATTTTTTTATCCAAGAAGAAGTGATATTTACATCGAAGTGTAAACCTCGTAACATCTCTCTTTTGAACTGCAGGTGTGTTGTACTTGGTAATAGACCTTTTCGCTTTCATAATTCTATTACAACTAACACAAGATTGGGTGGCTAGTATGGGATAGATGAACTTTACAATCATAAAAGGAACAGGAAAACCAATATTGTTTTTATATGACAAAAGAAACTATATTTCTTTTATTTTAAAATGCACAAAAAAAAACAAATCAAAGCAGCATGGTGACTCTTAGTCAACATTTCACATTGCCTGTATTTCACCTTATTCCAGAGCTGTGTTCGTGGCGACGCATCTTCTGCTACCCTGGAAGCTGTGGATCTTCCAACCGCCCGGGCTCGTGTAGATGTGCTGCAAATTTCGGTGGTCAAAACTGTTTGACAAGTAAGCGAAGCATTGTCTCTTTCAACGCTCACAGAAACTGATTGGAGTGTATTCCAACTTGAGTATGGCAGCATTCTAAATATTGCTAATATATTGAACAGCGTTCAAAACATTCTGATCGCAATCGAGGGAGAAGCGAACTCGCCCTAATATTTGGAATAAAGCACTTTTTTTAACAATGCACTTGAAATAGCGAGGTTTATATGCAAACAATCATGATGGCATTTAATTCTGGCTCTTTTCTCCCCAAGTGTACAGGGATATGACTAGGGTTTCGACTTGGGTTGTGGATATGACTAGGATTGCACGATTTTAACAATTCGTTGTTCTGCCCGGTTCTATGCGCAATTTGATTCCTTTTGATTCTCACTAAGTGTGAAGGGTCCTTTACCTCCTGTACCAGTACTGCCTTCTGTAAACAAAATCTTGCATTAACAAATAATGTCGGTTTACCTTTGATTACATCTAGCAAAGCTGATCGTCAACATGACAGGATGTATTTTATGAAAAAAAAATTATTGCAGTTTACCAATTTTCATAAATATGTTCAATTCTGTAGTTAGTATCCCACCTACCATGCAATATTGCCTGGGGAAAATAAAACGGATTGAGAACGGTACTGAGAAGGACACAGTGGAGGCTGACTGCAGGACTGCGACAGCTACATCCACATCCTGGACAAACCTTCGGTTAACTGCATCAAATATGCAGTTTGAGGTATTTCTTAATTTGTATGAATTCTGAAGATCAGATTTACCTCATCACTGTGAACTGTATAAAGACAGTGCATGAGAGTAGTCAAATGTGATAGGCATTATTTAATAAACAAAGATGTTTGGACAAAAATACACTCTTCCCATGTTAGGAAACATCTAATCTTACAAGGACGCTTTAATTAGAATTTTGGGTACAATTTGGGGCTGTGGACAAGAATGCTTCTGTAATTCAGAATTCAAGTACTTCTATAGACCTATAGTAAGTCTTTAATTTTAACTATTTTTCATTATAAGGTTATTCTTTTCCCACGTGCAGAGACGACACACTCTTCTTCAACTTATTTTACGCCGCCACTAACGCAGACGACAAACGCATGATCGGACAATAGACATACTCATTTTCACCAGAATGAAGTCAGAAAAGACGTTTAAAGTGCCTTTTACAAGGGCAAAGATCAGTGGCATTCAACCCGGGGCCTCTTGGTTCCGAGCCGAACGCTCTGTCGTTATTCCAGCCGGCCCCACTAAAAGTAGTGCCAATATTGAAGCAAATGTTGCAGTTAAACTGCAATACTGTGTTATACACTAGGCCGAATGGGAGACTTCGTTCCAACCATCGATGCCGTCTACTCAGTACTACATCAATAGTTACAGTATAGGGGTCATCGCGGCTTCGGCGGATTGGCGAATGGAGAGAGGTATTGTATAAACGTGTGGATAAAGTCAACTGCTGATTCGGTACATTTTTCCTGCGGTTTTCCATCTAGAATTCATTAAAACATCTGCATATACGTAGTATGGAGCTTTTTTTCAAAATTATGTTTGTGATTGATGATTGGATCGTGTTTGGCCATTTTAGCAGCAATGACGTTTACCATTATTCCACGTACCATTGAATCGTTAGGCAATACAACTATTCAGACGGGGACCTTGACGTGCAAGTGGAATAGCCCGAATTCGCCAAACACGGCCATGCAAAACTGTACTGAGAACGTCATGATTCCAGAGGAACCACAGCATGGGGACAGGTACGTACTAGGCTATCTAGTGATATGCAGTTTGAGGTATGAAAGAATGTACAACCCCACCCTCAACAGGACAGACGACACTTAAGCTCCTGTTCTGTATAACAGGAGCTTTCAGACTAATTTGCATCATCTTGTCTTGACTTGTCTGACTTTTGTTCCTTTTTCGACTTCCAAAAAAAATTGTCTTCACTTTATTTGCATATCAATCAATAGGTTGTGCTTATAAACCTGTTTTCCCCTCTGGTCTCTCAGTCACTGACGAAAGCTAGTGGATACTAGCTGAAACGTCAGACGTTTTCAAAATCATATCCAGTTGCTTGAGTAACTGCTTTTTGGCGTATCTAGTGATAGTTTTCAAAATACCAACTGCTTGTTTTATCGATATCGCAATGAAAAGAAAGAGAGAAACCATCATTATTGTATAGTGTACATACATGTATACAACACGTATTACATGTACATGTATATATTAATACGCTAAAAAAGGTGGGACAAACCCCTTAGACATAGTTTTAGACATAGCTATAGCTTTAGACAACTACCTTATCATGTAGATTTTAGTTATTTTATACTACGTTTCATTGTTCTGTTATGTTTGTAATCTGCAATTAGCCCCCCGGGCATGAATTTGCAATAAACTTCAATAATATATAATAACATTACTGCCTAGGTAAACATATGATGTGTAACAATGTGTGTTTCTTCGTTGTATAGGTTGCACTTTACAACAAAGGCGACAAACGGTGGGTATGTCAAACTTAACAACTACGACTACAGTTGGACCCCGATCCGCACCCACTACTACACCGGACGGGAGGTATCCCACAGCGCGCATTTCACGTTTGACTTCCACGATCCCTACCACTGTTCAACCAGAGGAAACTGTACTGATGTTATGTTGGAGAGGGGTCAAGCGATTACCAAAAACGTAAGTTGATGGTGTTTTACTCGTTTTGATATGCTTGAAACCACCACTCATATTGCAGTCAACATAGCAAATCTAATTTCTTTTGTGAATCAAGATATCGAGAAAGAATTTTACTTAATGATTGATTTGAATGAATGGACTTATAGCAAGAGTTCCCCGACCTCATACCATTGCCAGGCGATCTTAACTCTTCCGGTTGACGAAATATACATTTTTACTAAATGATTTCGTAAATAAGAGCCTCCTTTGCATGGACTATGTCAGATCATCATATTCTCTACCCAATGAAAGCCTTATCTTAACAAAAAGGCTAAACATATAAGTAAATGTGTGTTTTATCATGCCCTGTTCATATAATGCCTAATTCTATTGACCAATATATATTCATCTTTCCTCCGCATATAGAGTTATACTGCTTACTAGTTGTCATAGTGTCTTAACTTTCAATTATCCATGAAGGTATATTAGCTTTTCATAATTGTTAGATACATGTATTAGCAATTAGGCCACACCAAGTTAATTTTATGGATGACGTCCTTTGGAGACCCTAAATCTAATGCGAGAGGGCGAAAAAAAACAAGAAGGGCCCTAAAAAACAAGATGCCTAGATTAGAAATATACTAAGAGACGACAAATGTTAGGACACAAATTGAATGAGGTGACACAGTGTAACAAGCAAGAAGTCTTTTATTCATCGTCAAAACAGCAATAAATGAGGTGGAACAGCAGTTGTCGTCCTGTCCTGTTTCTTTCATCACATTTTTGCAGGCCTGCAGAAACAAAGCACAAAATTGCGGCAGTGTCGTCACTCTTTGGTCATAGTTACAGGAAGCGGAATTTCTTGTTTTTTTTTTTTCTAGGAACAGGCCAAAATCAATGCGCGCGTGGACGTCATCCATAAAATTTACTTGGTGTGGCCTTAGCAATGATACTAGATCAGCTTCCATCATGTCCGTATTTTTAAACATTGTACCTGCTACAATTGTCGTGCAATAAAGTTCTCATTTAAATGTTTTATTGTGGTTTAGGTAGAGTAGAAGTAAATTTACCTTTGTATGATAGCGATAGAAGCATTCTTTTCAATTATGTGTTAAGTGCAATTCCCCCACTTTAAATATTTGAATAGTAAAGATAAATTTATGTAGCTTTCGACAAACGAACTCTAACTAATCATACAGCCTTCTATATTTCTACTATTACTAAAAAAACGAGAGGAAGTTGAATGCACTAGAGTATACTAGAAGTTAATATATGATTGTCAATATGTGACCTGTATTTAACCCAGTGGGGCAAAAATTCACAATGTCTTCATCCATCCACTGTATATCATCTTCATAACCCCCAGGGTGACATCACCCTGCGCTGGTCCGGCTGGAGAGATGACGACTCGGGGATTGGAGAGTACGAGTACGAGGTGTTCAAACTCCGGCCGTTCGGGGACGTGCTGGGGATGAGAGGACTGTCTCCTGTACCCGGACAGACAGGCACGGTTGGAGCGGCCACAAGTCAAGCCAACATTCACCTTACAGAACCAGGTGCGATAACTAATATTACTCAAATAAGAAAAAAGTCTAAAATGATCTTTTTATTGTATGTATGAGTGCAATGTGTGGGTTCTGTGCAATAACTGAAACAATTATTTAAACTTTGTCTATCATGAAGGACACATTTATACCTCACACCTATTAACAAAAATATAGCATGGCCTTGATGATATTATATAATCTAAATTCAATGGCTGTTGTCCATTATTTATGACAATACCAGATGTAAGGTGACATTAACATGACAGTAAAGCGATAGTACCATGGCAGTAACGTGACAGTGATATATAACGTGGCAATGTGTCATTTTTATCTTTGCCACAACTCACAACATTTTAACCCTCAACAGTACACCTTCCCGGACTGACTAATCTGTACACCTGGGGTCCGCGCGGACCCCAAAAGAAAATCAGATATAAAAATTTTTAAGAATGGGTGAAACTGGGTTTCCTGCACTGTATTGAGAGACAACTTCGTGGGTAACAATTACCTGAAATTTCAGAAAAAAATCTTTAGAAACAAAAAAAATATTACATCATATATAGTGCTGGGGTCCGCGCGGACCCCAGGTGTACTGTTTAGGGTTAATGACAGACGTTTCCACTTCATCACAGGGGTGTACAGTATAGTACTGACTGTTGATGACGGCTGCGGGCCGAATGACGGGAACTTCGTCATCACACGGAGGTTCCTCATCTATGACGACAACAGTACAGTTCAGGCTGACACATCCGGGCACCATCCCATGTGGGCGGAGTCAGCCTCTAACGTCACCGGAAGGGTGTGGCAAACCAACCTGCAGGACGCCATGGGAAATGGACCACAGGTGACATAGTATTGTGTAGTGCCAATTTGCCAATTTTCAGAGTTTCCTACAGCATGCTTATATGTTACATAATCTTCCCTTCAGGTGACTATTTCGTGGCCGGACCACTTCTGCAACGAACTACACAAACACAACAAGTTTCTAAACGCCATAGAAGAACATCCTTCGCCCATCCTGCCTGGTTACGAAGAACTTACTGGTAATGATGGACCATATTGTCTTCGTGGTCTTTGGGTTTACATCACAGTTATCTCATTCTTAACTAAAAAATAGGGATAACTGAAATATGGAAAATACTTCCTGCTATATTTCAGTTGGATTTAGAGACGGTAAGGACGGTATTTTTTTCTTTCGTCAATTTTTAGGTTTACTAAACGCCAGCACCATCTCCTGCCAGTTAAACTATTATACAACGTACGTCCTCTTGTACTTGACTCAAGTTTATACCGAAGGGACCAGCTAACTGACAGACATTAACAGCACTACGTTGTTATTCTCAGGCCAGCCCCCAGCTACCCGGTCCCGTGAAGCCATCCCGAACGTGAACACCATCCTGCTGTTCCAGACAGACTGGGCTGTGGACCATCAGGGCGGGAGGAGTCTCAGCAGCCCGCCGGGAAACTGGCAGAACGTCACAGATATGACGGTAAATTTAAAAGATCCCAGGTTTCATGCCTCAAACTATAGGGCTATGATATACGTATATGTTAATTCCGTATTTCTTTTTACAGCGTAGTACGATTTCCGCCTCTTTCTATGACGCTGTGCCAGATGAGACATCGAACTTCGTGATAATTCTACTCGCATGCGAGACTCCTTAAACGATTGTTATCGTCATGTAAGATTTGGTAATTAAGCATACAACGATAAAAACTGTTATTCCCTCAAAAACAAGAATTGAATTGATATAGCTACAAAACAGTTATTGCAATTGACATTTTTTTCCGGAACATATTTAATGTTGATCTTGATCGAACTTACCGTAGTCGTGGCAGGATGATTTAATAATTATCATTTCTCAGCCTCTGCAATGTAAAATAAACACGTGGGATCGTGTGGCGTGGCGGCAGAGTGCGCGACTCGGAACTTAGAGTCCCGGGTTCGAGTCCTGACATGCCACCGATCTTGTGCCCTTGGGAAAGGCACTTTACACGGCTTTCCTCACTTAGCTCAGGTGAAAATGAGTATTGTCCTGTCATGTATTTGTCCCCTGTGTTGGTGGCGGCATTAATATAAGTTGAAAAAACTTGAGTGTGTCGTCACCATGTCTGGTGATTACATGTTGGAATAAAAAAAATATAAAAAAATAAACCTCTCAGAATACTGCTTTATTTGGAGCTTAATACATGTCAAGTCATATCAATATGTTTCCAGTTACAAAGACAGAGTCGTGACGTCCCTAGAGAAGACGGAGACACGGTCCGTTTCTGGGTTCGTGCTTATGACGTCATGAGCAACTTTGCTGACGACTACGTCACCATTCACGTGGACTCGTCTCCTCCTGTGATAGAGGACATATTTCTGTCACGTGGCGGAGTAAACACTTCGGCAGTACATCACTCACAAGATCTTGATAAGATGACGTAAGTAATTTTTTTTCTTCAAAAATTCAAATTCATTCTATGATGGTATTAAACATGATATGTTAGTAAATAGTCGTTAACCCTCAACAGTACACCTTCCCGGACTGATTAATCTGTACACCTGGGGTCCGCGCAGACCCCAGAACAGTTTTTTGCTAATTTTTAGAAATTATCAACATGCTACCAGCTCAATTGTTTTGCAAACTGATGTGGGAACCTCTGTGTCCACATTACATACAAAAATCATACATTTTGAACTTTTTCTATTTTTTGGTGAAGAAAAGAAGACAAGAACAAATACCCGATTTTTAAACCCATTTCAGACTGAAGGGGCTTTTGAGGCCCAACTTTGATCTCAGATAGCGGCAAAACGGCTTGCGCTAGAAGTATCAAATTTGGAGACCTTTCCTAAAATGTCTCTGGAAAAAAGTTCATATTAGTTTAATACTAGTAAGTTGATGTTTTTTTGTGTTGCCATGGCAACGGGCTATTTTTTTGAAAATAGAAGTAATTTTGGTTTAAACATAAAAATTTTCTGAGTTTTATATTAAATTACACTTCTTTTCTAACATTAATAACATCTTACATAATTAAATATAAGTTAAATCATTTAATATGCATAGAATATGCTAATTTGATGACGTCATTGGTCAAAATCCAATATGGCGGACTATATTATTAGCTCTGACATCATATGACGTCATAATTACACCAAAGTTATTAAAATTTAATTCTATTACTACACCATTCTCTGAAAACTTGGTAGACATACGATGAGTGCATAAAAACATATAAAAACGGAAATAAGGTAATGTATAAGAACGCCAGTGTATCCATTATGATCGAAAGCAGGCTGGGGTCCGCGCGGACCCCAAAAGAAAATCAGATATAATTTTTTTAATAAATGGTAGAAACGGAGTTTTCTGCACTGTATTGAAAGACAACTTTGTGGGTAACAATTACCTAAAATTTCAGAAAAAATCTTTAGAAACAAAAAAGATATTACAGACTATATAGTGCTGGGGTCCGCGCGGACCCCAGGTGTACTGTTTAGGGTTAATTGTTTTTATCATATAGCCAGGTGGCGTTGACCAATCAGAAGCCCCAATTCCATATTGATTATGACGCCATAATGTCACAGTTAGCATGATACAAATATTGCCAGGTGTGGTTTATTCTCACAAGTGTGCTTTGTTGCACAATAAAGCACGGCCCGGAGCAAACCATTGTCGCTCACTCGATGGCTTTATTCGGTGATTATAGCAACTGACAAGGCTTTATCACACCATATTCACCTCGGGGCGGGACATTAACCCTTAATTATAAATCGTGCCTTTTGTTGATTCTTTTGTACAAAGAATAAGTACGTGAGGTAGAAGATTTTTTCTTCATGGTCTTACGAGACCGATTGAATGCCTACCTAGCTTCGTTGATTTTGCTACCTTTTATACCATATTTGTAATTTGACTCTGGGTAATTAGTCCAAAATTATGCCACTGCAGAGTCGTTTTTACCGCCTACGATGACCACAGCGGCCTTCATAACATCCACTGGGAGTTACACGACATGGCAGACCCGACAGTCGTCCATGGGGAGGGGCAAGTCGCCGTCAGGAGGCCATCAGTGAGCAAAATCCTTTTACAAAGTTTGAAACCATATTCTATTATATAGCTTCCGATCACGTTAGTATGTACACCAAAGTTTCTCTACCAATGCTTCATTGCGAACATATGAACTTGTCTTACGTTCACAGACTATCCATCCCGAGTGTACTCCTCCATTCTGCACCTGCATCCCCAAAGATGAGGAGTGTTACTTCCGCAACTACGAGTTTTCACCGGACAAAAACAAGATGAACATCTCAGAGGGAACCCAGTGCCACGACTATTACATCATCATTACTGTCACCAACAACGCCATGCTGCAAACACAAGAAAGGTTCCAGGTATGTGGAAATAATCATAATCGAATGTGCATGCCAGTACGGTTACTACGGAAGGTACTGCGAGAGCGACTTTGACGAATGTTCCTCCAACCCCTGTCCGCAGAACTTCACGTGTGTCGACCTCCCTAACGACTTCCTCTGTGATTGTGGATCATCAACTTGGCCGTACGCCTCGCAATCCATGCCACCATGGCAGATCGCGCTCATCACTGTCCTGTGTCTTGGTGTCACCATTGCTGTCGTCGTTATTTGGGCCATGCGTTACGCATCGAAGAAGGACAAGTATAAAATTGAGTAAGTACTAGTTATGATTCTGTATCTCTGTTTCTCTCTAAATCTAAAACGGAGAACTAAAACGGATTCTACAAGATCCCACCAACCCCTGCGCAGTGACTTTATCCCACCAAGAGAGAACACTGTATATAATCTTAGGAAGAACAGCAATCAGTTTAAGCTTCCATTAAGCCGATCGGACAGACACAAAAACTACTTCATTGTGAAAGCCGTAAAAGACTTGTGATGTGTATTAGACATGTATATATATATTGTATTTTAAACTGAAATTGTTACTATTTTAAACTACGTGTTCTTATGATGTTGATCTTTAAATGATGATTTTAATCTATTGTGATGATGTTTGTATGTTGTATAATTGTAAAATGCCAATGCAATTCAGACGTGCCCGAAGCACTTCGGCACGTCTGCCATGTTGATATTCAATAAAGATTTGATTTGATTTGAATCTCTGTATAAATCGTTGTCTCAGTTGTGAGTTAAGAATGGGGTCCCGATATTGGTTCCTACCTGCAGTTTCTCGTTATTGTCAAAACACACATGTTGATGGTCGTCAAGTTACAATTGCACGTTTCATTTCATTTTCGTTCATTTATTTATCCAGTGTATAACATATCGCCACAAAGGGCGTTCGTGGCTTCAAAAGGAATTAAGAATTTATAAGGCAGTGCTGACCTGATGCGAGGCTAAATTACCGCGTCGGGTGGTGTAGTCGTTACAGTGTTCGACTATGAACCGGGAGACCCGGGTTCGATTCCGAGTCGTACCCGGGACATGTCTGAACATGCGCCCCGACGTTGTGCCCTTGGGAAAGGCACTTTACACGAATTTCCTCACTCCACCCAGGTGTGAATGGGCACCTAACTTTGGTTGGGGAAAGTCGTATTGAGGTCACCTGGCGCCGAATGGCTGCCGTATAGATCCTTGGAACAAATATGTGTATTATGTGTATTATTTGATTGTTGTGATTTGTCTTGATTATTATTATTATTATTATTATTATTATTATTATTATTATTATTATTATTATTATTATTATTATTATTATTATTATTATTATTATTATTATTATTATTATTATTATTATTATTATTATTATTATTATTATTATTATTATTATTATTATTATTATTATTATTATTATTATTATTATCATCATCTTAAAAAAACGAGAATAGCTCCTAATTCCGCATTCTTTTTATCTGAAGGCCACCCCGCATCTCAGATGAAAACATCGAGTTCACCAATATGTATACCGAAAGAACAAGTGGCCTCGTAGAGCTAAAACAGAACCCGGGGGTTCGTCCTGAGCTGCCAACCGAGGCACCACAAGCACCGCAAGTCCCCCTGAAGGCCCTGAAAGAGACAGGCCCAAACAAGGTATATAGTATTATGAAAAGCTTAAACTTTTCTCCAACTCAAAATTTGACTCACCAGGGTGATTCAGTCGAAAATTTCTGATGAGTCAAATTTTGAGTTAGAGAAAAGTTTAAGTTTTTCATAATGTAATTTACCAACTCAGATGAACTTTCATGCTAAGGTTTATAGTAAACTTTTATTGGCGTAACATTGCAATTAACACTACTTACTCTAAACTTAAACCTTGTAGATATTAAAGCATTTCATGATCATGCACCACAATCCCGTTACCATTTTCAGCTTCCCACATTATTAATATTTAATCTATATATTATTGTAATTTCTTGTCACCAGGGCAACCGCTGAGTGTGCCGAACAGCCAATCCAATAAACAGATAAAGTTTTTGTGGCATGATTTAGTCGTATCAAAATCAAGAATATTTCATTTCAACGAACGATCTATAAATGTTCTTATGATACCGATTCTCACACAGACCAAGACAATGGGAAACCGTAGTGCACATCGGCTGCCTCCCATGGAATGAAGAAATCCACTCAGCACCCGCCCGCTCTTTAACTTGTGACACCTGGACAATGGATTGTGTAGCTTTGAACTTTCCGCTTTTGTTAGAGTCTCTTTCACACAAAATCAATTGGCTTTATTTTAGCTGGGGTTCAGCACAAAATATCTATTATAGAACATGCGCCGTGTGAGTAGACTAATTGTGCATTATGGTAGAGTTTAAATTGCTAGAAGATTGAAGTGGCATTGCTTATATCCAAATATATATTAGAATGTGCAAGTTACGTTCGGTAACGGTTTCTGAAATGTGATCCTATCGTTAACTCTTTAAGTTGCTGTTTTTACAAACTCGAGACATTAATTGTATAATGATATAGAATAAAAAATAACACAATTAATTACATCTAAGGCCACACCGAGTTAAATTTATGGATGACATACTCTGAAGACCCCTAAACTAGTGCGTGCGGGCGAATAAAAAAACTTCCGGCCCAAAATAAAAATGTTACTAAACCACAGGAATACAAAGCTGGTATTGTGAATTTGCTGCAGCACAAAGTGGAGATTACGACAGCGACTTTTTGCGGAATTTATGAATCGGCGCTTTATGTACTGAGTTCTTGAGTCGTGGAGCTTTGGTAGCCTGGGTGCCATCCCCAAGAGTTACCACCTCCGTATTGTCGCTAACTACCAAGGCCTAGAGCCAGGCAAGAGCCTCGGAGGACGTGATCTCTTTTTTTTTATAACACTCGAAAATCAATGCGCGCGCGGATGTCATCCATGAAATTAAATCGGTGTGGCCTAAAGGTAACCAACGCTTGAGAAAAAATTCGTAGCTCACTCTGACGCTCCCTCCCATACGGCAATAATATTAGGACCTCTTTTAGTATGTACGGGTATATCCAAAATTGGGGATGGGAACCCATGCGAGTTGTGACTCCGTATGTATGAAAACATGCTCTAGTAAAAGGTTTAACTTTATTCCAACACACAATTATACAGGGATCAAATTTTCAGCGACCACTGTTGCCTTCATCAGGATAATTAATGACCAATTGATCAATTGCTTACGTCACGTATCAGTAAAATCTCGTGTGAATAAGGTCACGTGTTTGTAAACCGTAATTCTCGCAAGATCACGTTGTGAAGTGATTGGTCATTAATTATCCTGATGAAGGCGACAGTGGTCGCTGAAAATTTGATCCCTGTATAATTGTGTGTTGGAATAAAGTTTAAGTGTGTTGGAAGAAAGTTTGTGGCGTCGGGTGGTGTAGTGGTTAGAGCAATCGACTATGAAGCGGGGAGACCCGGGTTCGATTCCGAGTCGAACCCGGGACATGTCTGAACATGCGCCCCGACACTGTGCCCTTGGGAAAGGCACTTAACACGACTTTCCTCACACCACCCAGGTGTGAATGGGTACCTAACTTCGGTTGGAGAAAGTCGTATTGAGGTCACCTTGTAGCGAAGAATGGCAGCCGCACAGACCCTTGCGACAGTTCCACAAAAAAAAATTGTGGAACACATATATGTATCATGTGTATTATTTGATTGTTGTAATTGTTGTGATTTGTATTGATTATTATGTGATACCCTGCATCAATTCAGCCATGCACTGCACGGGTACTGTTTGGACAATAAAAAAACATTTAAAAACCATTTATATTAACCTTTTACTATGATTACTACCAACACAGATGAACTTTCATGAAAACATGCTCTGAAGAGTCAATTAAGCTACAACTTTCATTTATTATAGCACGTTTTCATCCCATTCTTTCGAAGTCAGATTTTGATTTCGTATTAGGACAAGACAACGTGTCAACGAAGTAAATTCTACTGAATAAGCTGAAGACACGGTTATTATAAATAAGTTGTTGGCATTATAGGTTGTCTGAATATATCAACTACGTTATAACATTAGCAACATTTTGCAACATTCCTCTGCGAAAATAAACTGATATGATCAGATGTGGCTTTGAATTAACATTGTGTTTCGGACACTGATATTACCAGGTGTCACAGGTATACAGAGCAAGTCTACCGTCCCTACAAGTCACCCCCCCCCCTTCATGTGCTGCCTTACGCCCCTGCTGCTGACTCACATTAAGAACTTCCCCCCGAATCTGACCATATCAAAACCACCCTAGCAAAGACGAATTTGAACACAAACACGCACAGACACACACACACACAGACAGACACACAGACACGCCAAAAACAATACCTCCATTTTTCATGGAGGTAACAAAGCGGAACTTCCCGTATACTGAGGTAAAAATAAGTTGTACATGTATGACATATGTATGATAAACTAGTTATATGGACTCGCTCACTTTGAGCTAGCAATGTCTGAATGTCATGCTGCAAAGACACGGTGAAATTCATTGCAATACCGCCAGAAGGCGCAAGTTAGCTGTCTTATTCTCCCCGATCCTAGGTAACAATGCCACCCTGTCTTCATCAAGGTTATGTTTTCCATAGCGTTTGTGTCTTTGGGTGCATGTGGTTTATCAGTATATATTATGTAAATAAAGACCTAATTTGCATGTTTAATGGGAAATTGCTGTAATTTCATAGTGGTAACTTCCAGGTAGTTCATACTTGCCACGTTTGGAAGTTAAGTGAAAATGACATCATTGTCACATAAACCTAATTTATCAAAATCATAACATCATTTGCATAATTATGATGAAGTGATGGAAAAGCATTCTTTGTTACGATGAGGCTGTCATTAGGTGGGGAATAATTATTATTATAATCAACTGATATAATCCATGATGGAAATAAAATGAGGATCTAATTTTCATAATCAACGAGAAAAATTTATTTGTATATTTTCGTCAGTCGGAATGGTTAGCATCATTTGGTGAAGGTATGAGATCGTGGAACTCTTGTTCTATAGTTTACTTATTACACTGCGCATTCGTCGGATCATCCTGCATCAGGATCTATGGCAGAAAAAAAGAGCGCAAACGTCTACACAATTGAAAGTCAAAGGAACGAGAATCCACACGAGCAGGGGTACAGGGTGAAGTAATTTAGTGACCAGCGGAAAGAAGCCGAGGGGAACTTAGAACTACACAAGCTTGGAACAAGATCGGGAGCCAAACAAATGTGACCGTACAGAGAAAGGTTGAGCCACGAATGACCCTTACGAGGGTTAGGGAGGAAGGGTCAGAGGGTAAAGGGGCGGAATAATTAGTATCAGGGTAGGGGTCACGTGATTGTCTGTGCAGCCGACGGGAAACGTGATTTTCTCATCTGTGCTCTAGTGAGTTTTTTTTTTTTTCAAACACGTGCAGCGCCCAGACTCATTAGAAGTACAAGGATACTGAGCACGTCACCTACTCTCCAAGCAGAGGTTTGGGTACGTTTTAGCTTATTTTGGCGTGTTTTAAGGCTTTCAGGTTTTTTTGGGGGGGTTGGCGTATAAAAGATACCAGTGCAAAAAGAAAACCCGATTAAAAAAAGCCTTAAGACACGCCAAAAATAAGTCCTAACCCTATATATCTATGACTCTGCAGCAAACATTGCATAAGGCTATATAGCCTTGAGTTGTCTCTGTTTCAAAAGGCCGAGGTCGGCTAGCTAGCGTACACGAGATCGAAAGATCACATGTTCGATTCCTGGCCATTCCTGGACCAAATATGACTCAAATTTAACTCAAATTCGTCAAAATTCTTTCAGAAAGGAAATGTCATCGGGTGAAGTGCATCATCGAAGTTTGTATTATGTTAACAGTTGGATGATCATTTTATGGCCTGAAAAGACGGTTTTAGAAAAAGGTTGGCAGCGTAGGATGGTTTGTCTTCACTTTTGATTATACCATGGAGTTAAAAGAGTACCTCCCTGATCTTACCATGCAACAAAACCGCCACCTAGCGGTCATAGCACGATGGACGTATTTTGTCCGTGTTCGATTCAGTCAACGCCTCAGCACAGATGATTCAGGGGTTTTAACGCTGGCCTCCTTTAAGCTAAGGTCCCAATTACACCGGTGCCCGTCGGGGATGTAGCCCCGGCTGGCCCCGGCCGGGTTCAGGAGTCGAGCGGGCATCGGCTGTCGTGGTCACAATTAAAAGTTTCCTTCAGTAGCATTTTGTTAGAAATTTTGTCACCCTCTTTGGTCGGTATCCGGCAGGCACCCGGCAGGTACCCAGCAGATTCTCTGACGATGTCTTGTATTGACCTATACGTAATGCAGAATTCACGTATTTGTTGTGATCATTTGATCTGTGAGGTCACACATTTTACCCGGGTTTACGAAGTATACACCTTTATTCTGTTCATCTGGTCTGTGACGTAAGAAATGTGTCCCGGTGGAATGCCGGCAACCAGAGGGGCACCTCTCGGTGTTCTCACGATGAGGTCACGGCGTCTTTTTGTCAAAGGGGCCCGGGTACAATTTAACTCAGAATTAAATTCTTATCGGGGCCCCGACGGGCCAAAAAATAGCCCGGTAGCCGCAGGGTGCCCCGCGGGGCCACGTCGGGGTCCCGCCCGAAAGTGGTAAAAAACAGCCCGGGAACTACCCGCCAGGGCCCCTTTTCCCAATTGGGACCTTAGCTTAAACAGGCGTTCCAGGAGCGGGACGGATTTTTTTTTGGGGGGGGGGCTTATTCAATTGCAACTTGCACGATTTCGTGATGAAATGTAGGTCGCACGCTTTAGAAGCTCGCCAAACCTGGAATGCAATCCCTAGCTGCGGGAAAGCCTGCGGCTACTTTAAGGCTTCCTCTGGTATTCAGTCTAGACAATAGCCTCCTGTGCAGGCCTCCGAGCGGGCGGGAGTTTTGATACTGCGCCTTGTAGAATTTTCAAGGCATTCTTAAACTTGTTTTGCCGTCCATCCTACAACCAGCCAAACCGGAGAAGGTTGTAGGATGGCCGGCAAAAGAACGCGTTAAAAAGTCTACAAAACGCAGTATCAAAACTCCCACCCACCCAGAGGCCTGCATAGGTAGCCTCCATAGCATGCCAAAAACTGTTGTTTTTTTTTTTGTCAGGGTCTTTGGGAGCTTTTATGTGCTATTTTCTGATTGCATATAGACAACATAGCCGGCCTGGTTGAATTAACCCCGTTTATAGAACTCGGCTGATCAGAAAACAGCCGAAGACAACCAAACCCCCAGTTCTGTAAGCCTGCTACGGAGGCTAATCAGAAAACAGCCGAAGACAACCAAACCCCCAGTTCTGTAAGCCTGCTACGGAGGCTATACATAGGAGGCTACTGCTAAACGAGACCTTCATGTGATGTGGGTGGGTATTGTTGCTATAGCTTATAGTTCCCCACAGTGAGTCCTTGGTGTCGTGCATTGATTGTAATTATTGATAGCGGATCTGTTTTCGCGAGCGGGCGCGTGACACCACTCACTCATGGGGTCGCTGTTACATACTCTCCAAGTCGAGGCAGAGGTTTGGGTTTTGCCTTTTTTTTATTGCGTAAAACAGTGCAAAAAAAAAGCCCGATAAAAAGCCTAAAAATACGCCAATTTTTATTATTATTTTTTATGCAACCACTCTTAATTGGGCCTGAACACAATTCGGCCATCATCACATGTACTTGCACTGTCCAGCAAAGCCAGGAAACTGCTAGGCGCTCTCTGCAAACTCTAAGGAAAACTGAGTAGAGAGGCCCTTGAGCTAGCCTACATCACCATGATTCGATCAAAGATAGAGTATGCATCAGTCCTGCTAGGAGACCTCGGCAGTACGGCTAGCGCTACTCTAGACAAAGTTCAATACCATGCTGGTTGCCTTACCGTGACAGGAGCCATGAAGGGGACCCCAAGTACGAGTCTCCTACGAGAGCTCGAATGGGACAACCTGTCTACCAGGAGACACTACCACTCCATGGTGTTAATGTACAAGATGACGCATGGTCTAGTCCCAGTGAACCTGCAGTCACTCATCCACTCCACTAGAGGCGAACGGAGAACGACTCGTCTACAGCTACGCTACACTACACATCTTCATGTTCCCCGCTGTAGAACGAAGGTGTACAGGTCCAGTTTTATTCCACATGCTTCTACCCTTTGGAACCACCTTCCACAGGCACTGAAGGAAGCCAGCAGCCTAAACGAATTCAAGAGAAAGTGCAAGGATTACGTATACCTGTTCACTCCGAGACATAACCAGCTGTACAGACGTCTAGGTACTCGGTACTACAACATCCTAACTGCAAGACTAAGAATGGACTGGAGCCCACTAAATGCCACCTTGCACTTGATGAATATCAAAGACAAAATGTGCTCCTGTGGTTCCTCTTCTGAGACTGTTTCCCATTATTTGCTACGCTGTCCTCTCTACAGCTGCCAGCGTCACATTTAAACCTCCACAGTAGAGCAACTCACACCACACCCTCTAACCGAATCTGTTCTACTACAGGGGCTACCAGGCTGTAACATGCACACAAACAAACAACTATTTGAGGCACTTGAAACATTTATTTCCACCACAAAACGTTTAGATGGCCCTTCCCGTGGTACCACATAAGTTAACCTTTTACAATCTTACGTTATACATGTATATGTTTCCTCACATATTGTATTATATTCAATTGCCCTTGCCCTCTGACCTCCAAAACAATAATTGCTATTATCATCTTGATTGAGTACTTTATTATGCTTGGTTGTATTTTATATTGTTAACTGATTGATTTTAGCTTAATCTTTACTTGTTAGTTTACTGTATTGGTATCTTATATTGTGTATGTTTAATCTTTGTATTGTTTGGCGCCCGAAATCAGCTATGCTGTCTGGGTGGCCAGTGTATTGTATCGTCACAATCGAATTAAAATAAAATAAAATCATAGGTAGTGTCATTTAAATATAAATAATGAAAATATAACTCTTCACCACACCATGATAACAAATGAAACATACATAAAATTAACCAATAACTAGAGAAGTAACATTTGCAAAGCAAATGCATACCTTCGAACATGGTGTTCTCTGTTAAATCTTACTCAAACACATTCACATAAATGTACTACTAGTATATGGTGACAGGAGCAGAGCAGACCATGAAATTGCAACATTATGTAGCCCAACACCAGTCACCATGGTGACTGACGTCAACAAATCATGTCATTGGTCAGGTCATAGGTCACTGTTTGGAGAAGAAAAAGAGGAAGAAACTGAGGAAAAACAATATGCTTTCCTTTGGAAAACATAACAAAATAACGAACAACCATCGCCTTGATTTTTACTGTCAGCAATAGTTTCATTTGTCTGGAACAGAAAGACGAAAAAAGTAACCTAAATCAATATGTTTACTCCTGTATAGGTTAGCATAGCAAGTCATTATTTACATACATCCGTTACCAACTTAAGTGCCCCACTGTCATGTAGTGATTTTAAAAGTTCATGCTGGTGAAAATAATCATGTATACCAAAATTGACCAAAATTTCCATGGGCGTCTCGTCGTAGTAATGGTAATATAGTGTTTTGTTGTGAACATCCGTTTGATATGGGTAGAAGCCATATAGGGTGATGATGTCACAAAATGTACTGGCAAGGGTGTAGGTATTGAGTCCGGCAGACGTAACTTCCTTGGAAAGGTTGCTGTTGTACTTCTCATTCCAGAACCTAAAGGCAAGACACGTTGATGAAGGTTAGACATCCAGGTAAACGATATTCGTAAGAAAATTGAAACTCTACTACTGGATCAGTTACGGATTTTTATTTCCGGACGTTTCGAGTGACATCCATCACTCTTCTTCAGCGTCACAAATGAACAGAGAACCGATTCACTCTTATATACAAGTAACTAGAAAAACCGGTTAAACAACAAGGTCCGTAAGAAGCTTTATCATGTAAAAGAACGGGCGCATCTACAACCCCACCCTGAACAGGAAGGGGGGACTGCGCATTGAACTCTCAAGCACATGGGACCCCGCCCTGCCACAGCCCAAGGGACAGTAACTTTTCCTATGGTAATTTCCTACCATAGGAACCTTCCTTACATGACAAAGACTCTTACGGTTGTTGAACAGGTTTTTCTAGTTCTAATTATCTGTATTTTGCGTGAACCGTTCTTTTACATGATAAAGCTTCTTACGGACCTTGTTGTTTAACCGGTTTTTCTAGTTACTTGTATATAAGAGTGAATCGGTTCTCTGTTCATTTGTGACGCTGAAGAAGAGTGATGGATGTCACTCGAAACGTCCGGAAATAAAAATCCGTAACTGATCCAGTAGTAGAGTTTGAATTTTCTTACGACTAAAGGCAAGACAATTTTTGATTAGGCCACACCAAGTAAATTTTATGGATGACGTCCGCGCGCGCATTGATTTTGGCCTGTTCCTAGGAAAAAAACCAAGAAATTCCGCTTCCTGTAACTATGACCAAAGAGTCACGACAGTGCCGCAAGTCGTTAGATTGACGTGAAACCCGTAACGCGAAATGGGTAAAGAGCACATGCTTTGTTTCTGCAGGCCTGCAAAAATGTGATGAAAGAAACAGGACAGGATGACAACTGCTGTTCCACCTGATTTATTGCTGTTTTGATGATGAATAAAAGACTTCTTGATTGTTAATCTGTGTCACCTCATTCAATTTGTGCCCTAACATTTGTCGTCTCTTAGTATATTTCTAATCTAGGCATCTTGCTTTTTAGGGCGCTTTTTTTTCACCCTCTCGCATTAGATATAGGGTCTCCAAAGGACGTCATCCATACAATTTACTTGGTGTGGCCTTGTAGAGTGATATTTGACAGAGATACTGTAAAAGATGAAAGAAAGTCAGGACCCACATCCGAATGAAGCATTTTGCGGTTAATCTTGCCGAATGGGGTCAAAACGGACCCCGATATGTTTCAGTGACAGATAGATAGATAGAAAGAGAGACTGAGAGAGGGAGAGAAAGAAAGAGAGATTTCATCATGGGACACTTACGTTTTGATATCACGCCTTGGTGGAGACACCGAACACGTGATTGTGATGTTAAGATCCAGCCTCCTTATCATCGTGTTTAAAGCAGGAAGGTTTGTGTGGGTGCCGAGTGTATAGCTCATTATGGAGTTATTCCGAGAAATTATCCATTGGGGGTCAAAATCGACTCTATCCATTTTGTCTAACACTATGCGGTTGATAATGGTCATGTTCGTCTTCTCACCGACATCCTGAAACAAACAAAAATATTAATAACCCTAAGAGCATACATCATTACAAGGACTGGCTTTCTGTCCCTTAAATTTATCATGGAGTTAAACCTCCATGAATTTGTATACTATACTTGGTAAAATAAAGAAACTCTATTGCTAGAATTTGTAATGTTCTAACCCTGTTCAAAACGGGCTTTTGAGACCCGCTCCCTGTAAAATCAGCCCAAGGCCCTTCCAGTAACCACTTTCCGTCAGAATTTTTGGGTATTTTGCTCCATGATGGTCAATATACATTGGGATAGTGTGGTTTCAACTCAGTATGGAGATAAATGACTATAATATTGGCTTTGAAAAATCGGGTTTCCCAGCCCTAAAAACTGCACTCATTTGTAAATATACTAATAAAAGATTGCATTAGCATCTATAGTAATTAGTAGTTATAGTAATCAAAATCACATGTGAAGCATGAAGGCATTGTCACCTGTTCGAATGTCTTTAATGGAGCATCATTTAATCTGATAACAAAATCATTGCGGTCAATGTCGTTCCCACAGCCGCTGTCACGGAGAATGCCACTGTTGCCGACTACTGCGCATGTCCGGTAATGTCCCACTGGTGTTGTCGTGACAACAGACGTTCCAGTTTTCTTACATTGGTTATAGTCGATGATGGCGAAATTTTCTGATGGGTTGAAATAGCGACTTGTCTGATTGCTGAAACAAAAAAAAATAAAATATTTAACTTGTCTACATATATGACTGATACATTTGACGCTATATGGCACAAACAATGCTATTCTTTCCTATCCCGTCTGTACAACTCCTCAAACAACATTATCCAATCTGTTCTCAAATCCGATGTAATATTCCGCAACAGATTCTTCCGCAATATCTGGGACCGTCTGTACTTATAGACATGTTTTTACTATTGTTATTATGTGTATTTTTATCTGTATGTTTTATATGGGTGAGTTATGCCTGAAATAAAGAATAAAAAATAAAGAAATATTGTCAGCACTATTGTTTGAACCATGCCTTCTCCAGAAAGGCTATATCATCGGTAGCATGGATTGGTAGGCCTTGAATCTTTGAACACCTCAATCCTTGGTTGATAACTCTGATACTTGAAGAAGGCATGACTATTTCTTGTTCTTTTCTGGGCTGGTGTTAGGTACTTAGTAGTTGAGACATCCACCAGTTTATTAGTCATTTTGTACATCATGCATAGTCTGGACATCTTTCTTCTGTCTTCCAGTGAGGTCCACTGTAGGTTTCTTTTCACTTCCGTGACACTAGTACCCCTTTCATATTTGTTTATACAGAATATTGCAGCTTCATTTTTGTACCATTTCCAGTTTGTCTTTGTCTTTCGTTGTATATGGATCCCTCTTACTATATAATAGTGTTTTGCAAAAATGTTTTGAATATATACTTATCTACACAAGAAATCAGTCACTCAAGCAAGTGGATAAATGTTGAGATACACTTACCTAATACGAAATGCTGATGTAACGTTGTACCAGTCGAGGAATGAACCCTTAGTGCCAAAGGCTGTAACTTCTCTCTTCACCAGGCGTTTTGTACTGAAGCTGACGCAAAAACAATAAGAAGTTGTTTATTGCAAATTCATGCCCGAGGGCTAATTGCATACAGACATTGACAAGAAAAATGTGGTGATATAAGACTATTTGCTGACAGGAACTTCTACGTGTACGATATACTTATCGAACCTACTATCTCTACTTAAACCTAATAACGTTTGTATACATACAGGATTAAAAAAAAAGTAAATATGCAATATGTGAACAGGTAATAGGAACAAGGTAACTGCTATTCTAATCTATTCTATTCTATTAAACTACAGTATTCTTGTCATGCTATTAGGGGGTTTGACTTCTTCTCAGGAGGCAGTGGGAGATGAACTGTCCGACTCTTTGAAAAATAAATGGGTTGGGAGACTTTAGCAATAATATAGTCTTTTGTTGTTGGTTGAGATATGAAAAACTTGGGGAAATATTGGCGACTTCTTTGAATAACTTTTTTCTTTCAAAATCGTGATGAGGACACTGACCGATAAAAAAACAATATTAACCGTCGACTATACTTCACTTAAAGAACTTTAATTCAAAGCACTGAACTAACGAAGAAGACATATCAATATATTAAGTTTAATTCTAAAGCATTATGTATGTACGCATCTTCTTTGTCCACATAATCCCCCCCCCCGAAATAACCTTTTAGTAACAAAACTAGAAAGGTAACATTTTCAAAGCAAATCCATAATTTATTTATTTATCTATTTATCTATTTATTTATTCATTCATTTATTGCAATACTCCACACACACACATGTACATGGAAGACATGGTAGAACAGGTGCACCTTTTCAAGGCCACCATGCTGACAAATAGACGATTGGTCTAGCCTAACAAACTACTGTTCCCTTTATTGTTACTCAAACAAGAAGGTAAACATAAAAATACTTACTTCGTAAGGTTGTACATGTATTTCTGCAGCAGGAAGAAAGATGAAATCGAAACTACAGCAAATAAGACTGGAGATCTCTTCATAACCTTAGCCATGTTTAAGTAGGCCAAAGGTCATAGATGTGGTCGAACGGGTTGGGGACAGATTGACCTTCTCCCTGCTGCCTTAGCCGGCAAACAATGCAACTTTGGCGACTAACTGCTACCTTGGGTGCAGGTTAACCTTCTCACACTGACACTCCCTAATTAGTCAACCTGTGACCCAGTTACGCACAGACACTCAGAGTCACCACAGGTTGTTGGCGCATCCAAGGACACCTCCTGGAAACAAACACAAAGAGGTTATTGACCCGTAAAAGGACATCCCCGGATTCCTGGAAACACAGACACTCACCAGTTTCAGTTTCAGTTTATTTAAAAATCGACTGGCATGTCACACAATCATATGGTACATGAAATATGTCGAATTTTCACAAACACTGCACGTATCATGGACTATCCAATAAGTAAGAATTACAGAGATATAATATTAAAATCTAGTCATTGATCATCAATTTACAGAATACGTATAATACAATCGTAATAATTAAAAGAGCCATATTTACAGACTATTTATATAAAATCAATATACCACTATGTAGAATGCTGAGATAAAATCTTCAAAGCCCGTGGTATGAACGACAGTTCATGACGTTTCGTTCTACTGAATGTGGAGCGTGACTGTTTCCTTCGTCTTAAGTTATATGTGCTTTGAGGCGCTACACATACAAAGTCATGCAGGGGGTTGTCAGTGTCATTGACCCGAAAAAGGACATTCCCTGTATAATGTCCTTAGGCCGAGGCTTTTCATTTTGACACAAACAACCTTGCCACCTGGAATCTGACAAACATGTAACGAGCTTTTTGTCACAGATATTTTAGATCCTTAAATGAAATATAAAAATTCGCATTCCTTATGAAAATTGACAAGCCATGTATCATTATCGCCATATGCTCGTACATATGTGACTGTCTCAAGAAGCGAGAAGAAGTTGAACCTGTAAATAGTAGCTCACATTAGTATGTATAGTTATTATAGTGTTATTGTTGTATTCTTTTTCCTGTGTATTCATGATCTGTACTTACAATTACATGTAGCTTGTTAGAGCACAAACGTACAATAAAGATCTTTTATTCATTCATTCAGCTTGTTAGGCCAGCGAAACAGGTCGTCTCCGTATTTAACATAAGGCCATATGCAACAGGTGCATTTTAACCTCATCACGGCAGCATTATTGCTTCTCTGCGTTGCAAAATTTAGATTTTAAGGAGTCCCTTTCCACCCACCTGACTTTACCATGCAACAAAACCGCCACCTAGCGGTGATAGCTGGAATAGCAGGAGGGGTGGGATGGACGGCTATTGTTAATCTCCAAGCAGATCATACGTTGGCAGGGCCGCATCCATTGGCCAGAGGAGTGTCCATACTTCGTGGCTACTTGACACTCCTTTGGCCAATGGATACTGCCTTGCCACCGTATGATCTGCTTGGAGATTTGGGGTATCGTTCCTATACTATAGCTTATAGTTCCCCACAGTGAGTCCTTTGTGTCGTGCATTGATTGTAATTATTGATAGCGGATCTGTTTTCGCGGGAGGGCGCGTGACACCACTCACTCATAGGGTCGCCCCTCTCACGTAATACTGCACACTCGTGCTGTGGGAATCATGTAGACAGTACACAACTGCAAGTTTCTTTTTTTTGTCAACCTCCGCATTTAATTGTCCATCATCTAACTTTGTTATTTCTTATATCGTTTGGACCAGTACCGTAGTGTTACTGACCACAAAAATAAGATTTTCTTTGATCTTCAAGGACATTTAGAAGTCAAGCCCCATATCTCATATGTTTCCAAGTTCTGAACGTTACAATATAGCCGTGCATTCAACATAACTTTTACTCACGTACTAGTACTATTTTCTATAACCATGTATCTGCATTTGATGAAAAATCGGTGTTTTACATTTACCAAGGACAAAGTGCGTAATTTGATATATATAAAATAGACTCCTACCTATCCCATCCCATCCCATCATGACATGGATGTGCGGATCGCACAGGCATGGAGTGCTCTTCACTCATTACATAAGATTTGAAAAGCGCACATTAGAAAACAAACTAAGATCAAAGTGTTTAAGGCATGTATTGAAACAATTCTTTTGTATGGGTCAGAATCATGGGTCATGAATATGTCACATTCTAGAAGACTAAACGGAACATACACGAAGATGCTGCGAGTAGTTTTCAATACACCATGGTGGAAACACACTACTAATGAACAGTTATACGGTTCGTTGATGAAGGTTAGACATCCAGGTAAACGATACTCGTAAGAAAATTCAAACTCTACTACTGGATCAGTTACGGATTTTTATTTATTTCCGGACGTTTCGAGTGACATCCATCACTCTTCTTCAGCGTCACAAATGAACAGAGAACCGATTCACTCTTATATACAAGTAACTAGAAAACCGGTTAAACAACAAGGTCTGTAAGAAGCTTTATCATGTAAAACGTTTCACTCAATATACAGGTAATTAGAAGTGGGGACTGCGCATAGAACTCTCAAGCACATGGGACCCCGCCCTGCCACAGCCCAAGGGACAGTAATCATTTCCTATGGTAATTTCCTACCATAGGAACCTTCCTTACATGACAAAGACTCTTACGGTTGTTGAACAGGTTTTTCTACTTCTAATTACCTGCATATTGAGTTAACCGTTTTACATGATAAAGCTTCTTACAGACCTTGTTGTAAAATTCTGCCGATTCCAGTGACCGGCAAATCGCTACGATATGTATGGACAGACGTTTAATCATGTTTATAAAAACGTTGTAGAGTTAAAGGGATCTTGGAAAAAAATTTTACCTAGGCCCTTCCCCAAATTAAAATATTTTTTCCTAGGCCCTCCCCCCGGTTCTGAACTTTCAAAATAATCCCATTGTGGAGAAATTTAACGAGATACTGGGGTAGAAAAACCGCTACCTAAATGAAAGTTTTGCAAAACCCAGCGTTCTGATTGGCCGGCGCGGTCACGTGGGAGGGTTCCACTACCACCACCGCCTGATAATATATGCGGCGCGTCCACTATAACCGCGGGTGCTTTTCGTCGATTTTAGAACTGTCATAACTCCGGGTTGCGTGGGCGGAAAGATGTGAAAATTATACTGTACAGCCGGAAAGCCACGTACTGAATCGAACGCTTTTCGAACGAGTTTTCTTTGCAGA
>NW_017804575.1:5433850-5445103 GCF_001625305.1 Branchiostoma belcheri | reverse complement strand
CAGCTTGTTAGGCCAGCGAAACAGGTCGTCTCCGTATTTAACATAAGGCCATATGCAACAGGTGCATTTTAACCTCATCACGGCAGCATTATTGCTTCTCTGCGTTGCAAAATTCAGATTTTAAGGAGTCCCTTTCCACCCACCTGACTTTACCATGCAACAAAACCGCCACCTAGCGGTGATAGCTGGAATAGCAGGAGGGGTGGGATGGACGGCTATTGTTAATCTCCAAGCAGATCATACGTTGGCAGGGCCGCATCCATTGGCCAGAGGAGTGTCCATACTTCGTGGCTACTTGACACTCCTTTGGCCAATGGATACTGCCTTGCCACCGTATGATCTGCTTGGAGATTTGGGGTATCGTTCCTATAGCTTATAGTTCCCCACAGTGAGTCCTTGGTGTCGTGCATTGATTGTAATTATTGATAGCGGATCTGTTTTCGCGGAAGGGCGCGTGACACCACTCACTCAGAGGATTAGCCTGGATGCCAGACCCAAAGCACACTGGACACAAAATATCTGTGTGCAAGGGTCTGGCAGGGTCTCTTAGGAAAGGCTCTCGAGCAAAGGGTGGGAGAAGCTGTGATTGATGACCCCTCACACCACAGGTAGCCTGTTACATGGTATCACCATTGGTCAGCAGGAGACAATCTTGGGCTCAACAGTTAATCATTAACCAGTCAACTTTCTAGATGTATTTGGAGTTTATTTTCCAAAATAACAGCAAAACTTAATTTAACAGTAGAAGTAGTGTACAACCCAGGCTTTCCTGTTTGTTTAGGTAACAGTCCTCTAACACATTAGGACAAAATACACCTTATCTACAGTTTTATCTCATCTGCTGGTGAAGATTCAAAGATCCAGCTGGGACTCTTTAACCAATCATAGCAGAGGTGTAAAATTGCTTCCTGCTGTGCCACCAATGGGGCCTTACGCTCAGATACTGAGCGTTCGAGTGGCAGGTCTATCTGACCCTACCAGGCCCAGGCTCACTGAGATATTTGTGTCCAGTGTGCTATGGGTCTGGCATCCAGGCTATCAGAGGATCGCCCCTCTCACGTAATACTGCACACTCGTGCTGTGGGAATCATGTAAACAGTACACAACTGCAAGTTTCTTTTTTTGTCAACCTCCGCATTTAATTGTCCATCGCCTAACTTTGTTATTTCTTATATCGTTTGGACCACTACCGTAGTGTTACTGACCACAAAAATAAGATTTTCTTTGATCTTCAAGGACATTTAGAAGTCAAGCCCCATATCTCATATGTTTCCAAGTTCTGAACGTTACAATATAGCCGTGCATTCAACATAACTTTTACTCACGTACTACTATTTTCTATAACCATGTATCTGCATTTGATGAAAAATCGGTGTTTTACATTTACCAAGGACAAAGTGCGTAATTTGATATATATAAAATAGACTCCTACCTATCCCATCCCATCCCATCATGACATGGATGTGCAAATCGCACAGGCATGGAGTGCTCTTCACTCATTACATAAGATTTGGAAAGCGCCCATTAGAAAACAAACCAAGATCAAAGTGTTTAAGGCATGTATTGAAACAATTCTTTTGTATGGGTCAGAATCATGGATTATGAATATGTCACATTCTAGAAAACTAAACGGAACATACACGAAGATGCTGCGAGTAGTTTTCAATACACCATGGTGGAAACATACTACTAATGAACAGTTATACGGTTCGTTGATGAAGGTTAGACATCCAGGTAAACGATACTCGTAAGAAAATTCAAACTCTACTACATTGTACTGGATCAGTTACGGATTTTTATTTATTTCCGGACGTTTCGAGTGACATCCATCACTCTTCTTCAGCGTCACAAATGAACAGAGAACCGAATCACTCTTATATACAAGTAACTAGAAAAACCGGTTAAACAACAAGGTCTGTAAGAAACTTTATCATGTAAAACGGTTAACTCAATATGCAGGTACATGTGTAATTAGAAGTGGGGACTGCGCATAGAACTCTCAAGCACATGGGACCCCGCCCTGCCACAGCCCAAGGGACAGTAATCATTTCCTATGGTAATTTCTTACCATCACGGTGGTCAAAATAGGGCCCCGATCTCCCCACCTGCAGTAGAACCCGAACCATGTTCGATCTGACGTAATTCGAATAGAACGGTGTTCGAAATGGGGTCACCCGCGGTCATTTACAGTAAACCTGGGTCTTCCGGCCCCTTTTTACATGTGTACCTCCTAACAGAAAAAAAATCCACCTTTTAGAAAATATAAGCCATTTCCTGGACAACTACATGCCTGCCTTCATTTTGTAGTGGGCTAGAACATGAAACGAAGCTACTGCCGTTATCGTGGGTGACCTTGAAGATCGTAATGCTTGTACTCACTAGCCTAAATAAACACGGCTCATATTCATGCCGTATGACATGCGTGCAAAACTCGTTTAAGATTGGAAGCATGGAGAGTCCAACATATCTCATTGACGGCTCAAAATGACCGTAACGGGTTTGTCCAGAATCGTGTCTTAGGGATTTTCGAAAAAGGACCTTGATCTTGAATTATGAGCAATTGAGTGTGAAAAATGTAAAAAAATTCCGTTTTTTCACATTTATGTCGACAAAAACTATACTTAAAATCAGAAATTGAAAAATTCCTAAGACATGATTTTTGATCTTATTCTTAGTCGTCGAAAAATATAAAAATCGGGGATTTTTAGTAATATACGTAGCCAATCTTAAACGATGTTTGCCTAAAAACATGACTCGGACTGTCTCGGACTGGCTTTCCAAATCCCGAAAAATATCGTCTTTTGGAGCGAGATTTTTTAAAATTAGTAATCTAACGTAAACAACTAGCATTAACCCTCAACAGTACACCTTCCCGGACTGATTAATCTGTACACCTGGGGTCCGCGTGGACCCCAGAACAGTTTTTTGCTAATTTTTAGAAATTATCAACATGCTACCAGCTCAATTGTTTTGCAAACTGATGTGGGAACCTCTGTGTCCACATTACATACAAAAATCATACATTTTGAACTTTTTCTATTTTTTGGTGAAGAAAAGAAGACAAGAAGAAATACCCGATTTTTAAACCCATTTTAGACTGAAGGGGCTTTTGAGGCCCAACTTTGATCTCAGATAGCAGCTAAACGGCTTGCGCTAGAAGTATCAAATTTGGAGACCTTTCCTAAAATGTCTCTGGAAAAGAGTTCATATTAGTTTAGTACTAGTAAGTTGATGTTTTTTTTGTGTTGCCATGGCAACGGGTTTCTAGCAGGGAGTTTTTTTAAAAATAGAAGTAATTTTGGTTTAAACATAAAAATTTTCTGAGTTTTATATTAAATTACACTTCTTTTCAAACATTAATAACATCTTACATAATTAAATATAAGTTAAATCATTTAATATGCATAGAATATGCTAATTTGATGACGTCATTGGTCAAAATCCAATATGGCGGACTATATTATTAGCTCTGACGTCATATGACGTCATAATTACACCAAAGTTATTAAAATTTAATTCTATTACTATACCATTCTCTGAAAACTTGGTAGACATACGATGAGTGCATAAAAACATATAAAAACGGAAATAAGGTAATGTATAAGAGCGCCAGTGTATCCATTATGATCAAGAGCCGGCTGGGGTCCGCGCGGACCCCAAAAGAAAATCAGATATAATTTTTTTCTATAAAAGGTAGAAACGAAGTTTTCTGCATTGTATTGAGAGTCAACTTTGTGGGTGACAATTACCTAAAATTTCAGAAAAAAATCTTTAGAAACAAAAAAGATATTACAGAATATATAGTGCTGGGGTCCGCGCGGACCCCAGGTGTACTGTTTAGGGTTAAACCTATGTGAAGACGATAATTTCATTTTATTTTGACGGAATTTACCCTTCAATACTATTTGTTTATTTTCAAGTGTTTTACGGGTAGTCCCAAACTGGCCAAACTTGCGTCTTGTAACCCGATACGTTTTCGAACCCCCCTAGCAATGGGAAAGAATACCGTAGTGATAGACCGCCGTGCATAGGAACCTTCCTTACGTGACAAAGACTCTTACGGTTGTTGAACAGGTTTTTCTACTTCTAATTACCTGCATATTGAGTTAACCGTTTTACATGATAAAGCTTCTTACAGACCTTCTGCCGATTCCAGTGACCGGCAAATCGCTACGATATGTATGGACAGACGTTTAATCATGTTTATAAAAACGTTGTAGAGTTAAAGGGATCTTGGAAAAAATTTTTACCTAGGCCCTCCCCCAAGTTAAAATATTTTTTCCTAGGCCCTCCCCCCGGTTCTGAACTTTCAAAATAATCCCATTGTAGAGAAATTTAACGAGATACTGGGGTAGAAAAATCGCTACCTAAATGAAAGTTTTGCAAAACCCAGCGTTCTGATTGGCCGGCGCGGTCACGTGGGAGGGTTCCACTACCACCACCGCCTGATAATATATGCGGCGCGTCCACTATAACCGCGGGTGCTTTTCGTCGATTTTAGAACTGTCATAACTCCGGGTTGCGTGGGCGGAAAGATGTGAAAATTATACTGTACAGCCGGAAAGCCACGTACTGAATCGAACGCTTTTCGAACGAGTTTTCTTTGCAGAGCGTATCACTCCGCCGTCCATAGCAACGCCGTTGCTAAGGACAACATTTTCGCAGGCGGCGGGCTGAAATTTCATCCGAGTTGTTGACAGCCGATTACATCACCAGTTTCGGCCTCTGCGTCAAGATGGCGGTACGTATCAGAAGTGTATATCATGGGCTCTCCGTAGTATTCATATTTGAGGGGTATTCTATCAGTTTTAGTGTAGTTTTGTGATTAAACTTGGTGCACAGTGAAATGAACAAAATGGCCGCCCTGGACTGATCTGAATTTTCGTCTTATTTGAATTTGGGGGGAAACCCGTTTCGCCCTCGATTTTGCATATGACGATATGTGGATAAAATGTGTTGAACCTTTGGCTATCTCCCATTATGAATATCCTGTTGGTGCGAAGTCTGGATAGGTTTGCAATATAATGCCAACTAGGGTCCCTTTTTTAGGCCAATTTTATGGCTAAAACTCATAGTTTGTCGTTTGATTTCATTTCGGACATTGTTGCATAATTTGCGTATTTGCAAAAAATTCCCGCCAACTTTATCACGTGATGTCTGGTTGTCATACAAGAACAACAAAGCTGCATGACTGCTGCAAATTGTTACAATGTCTTGTCATGGTGTCTAAAGTTACAGCAAGACAAGCATGCCTGTACTACCATATCTAACGTTAGTGATTGATGATAAAAACAGTGCACAATATACATGTTTAGGCAGCTTGTGACATTTGTAGAAATTATAATAAATGGTTGAGCATGTAACTGTTATATCACTGATTATTGAAATAAAGCTAATGTTCATTTTAGTATTGAATTAAGAAAAAGGTGTGAAGGGGCTTCTTTTATTTCTGTTTCAGATCATCATAGGCTTCACAGACTAGATTGGTAAGTATCTGGCAAACCAAGGTTTAAAATGTTTAAACCGCCTTGGGCAAACCATGTCACCCTCTCTCCTGGCATGTTTAGAAAATTATTACTAAAATTCAAAGAAGGACAAGGACAAAGTGGGACTGTGCTCAAGTGTGGGAGGGCAACTAGCAAAGGTGCTTCGCACCTGTTTTGCCCTCCCTTTCACTTTGTGAAAAATTTAAATAAACAAATAAACAAATAAACAAAGTTACAGTCACATTAACAGCCCCACTTGACACTTAACACTAAACAAGTACTTTTCTCAGTGATGTATGACAGACAGTTGTGGCGAACTAACTTTGTATGCTCCACCTCTACGGAGGATGAATGATGATGATGATGATGAAGTACAACCAATACAAATATATAACTAAGAATAAAAGTGAAAACAAAAGTGTGCACTAACGTTATATGTTAAGAAAATGTCAGGAAGACCCTAGCCCCCAAAATTTGCCTCAAGTAGCATTGCGCCAGGTTTCTTGTAAGGTTGGAGAACTGTTTTTTGAAAGTAAACCAATACTTCTTGTGGATGATCTTTATGTAGAAATGTTAAGTTCAAGAAATGATTTGAATGTAAAAGTCAAAGTAATGTACTGATTATGACACATTCTACTGTGGTTGGACTCTTAAATGATTTAGTAAACTTTATTTTGGTTCAAAAAAGTTCTAACACCAAACATAGTTTAATGTTATACTATAGATTTTGTGATATTATAGAATCACTTCATTGGCAAGAGGTAACCATTAAAAAATATGATCAAGAGAATAAAGAGATCAAGTCTATTCAGTCTTGTTTTGCTTCTATGCTAAAAGATTTAAAGGATAGTATTAATTCTGGCCCCTGGTCTTTCTTTTTTATATATGAATATTGTGATTCATTAAGAATCCTCCAAATTTATTGATAAATTCCAACCTCCTTGCATGAAATTGTTAACCTGCATAAAACTGCAACCTCCCTGTTCCACATTTCTAAAGAAACAAATCCTGTTTGGAATTTTATTGTTGTGTTAAGTATGCAAAAGTCTGAAATTTCTTTTTCTGATTTTTAATCTTTGGACATTACTTTGCCTTTCTTAAGGATGAGACAAGCCATAGAAGCTCTAAGTTTCTTCCCTTATTTCCTTTATTGTCTCTGAACTCCACTGTAATTATCCTTTTCATATGACAAAATCTGAGTTGATTTATTACTATAGCCAATGTACTGATTTAATTTTACTGGAAGTCCCCGTGGGTGGGATGGGACTTCTATACAAGCTGTACAGTCCAAATCTAAATTACTTATTTCTTCTATGCCAACTTCAACATTTGATTCTGAATGTTCTAATTTACTCCATATTGATCAAAATCAGGAAATTCATGATGATTCTGATTCAGAAAAGACTTTTTTGATAGTGAGGATCAGGATGTTAATTTCATAGATGACATTTACATAGGCAGCTTGTCTGCATTGGATAACATTTCAGATTCAGAATTCTCTGATGTTGATTTACAAGTGAATTGGGTTTGGTGTCGTGTCTTACTTACATTTTTTTTATTCTTCCACCTTGCAGGTAAAAGCCACACCCAGTGGGATTGTCACCAGCAGGACACCAGGATGGTATATTGTATATTTAGCTTGAGATTATGGATATATATATATATATATAAGATGTATTATGTATTAAGATCTTAATTTCTATCTATTCTGTTTATTGTAATCTTAATACAATTTGAGATCATATTTAATAGTCGATTCAGCATTCAATGTCTACTGTAACTTTTGAGCATGTGTTAAGTAATATATGTACTGTAAAAGATGTATGTATACATGTACTGATCCAAAGTATTTGATATCCCAGTCAACAACAAAATGTACTACTTTGTTTTTTTGTTTGGTAATGAGATAAAGGTTGAAGCAACGTTAATGGCTCTTGGGTAATTTTGTGTATAATTGTTTGGATGTATGTGAGAGAGTTATGTTTAGGGATTTGACAACACCGAGCACTATTAGAAATATGCAAATGCTTTTGTGTAAAACTAGGGACATGAGGACCTGTTATCTTATTATAGTAAGCAGTACACATGGACTATACATGTAGATTGGATAACAGATCCAGGATAAACTTACCCATAATCACAGCATGCATGTTGCACTGTCCTGACTAGGTACCAGAAGCGTTGGGTTATGTCCATAGGCTATTTTTTTTACTGAGCCAGCAGGTCGATAAATGTAACTTTTCTTTAGTAACTATTTAAACCCAGCGCCATTCAAATCGAGAAAACGGATACAATAATTATTCTTTGAATTCTCCCCAATCATGAATCAATGTTTGAGGTATTCTAGTTCTAATGGTCCGCTTGCTCTAATTAGATGTGCGTTTTTCAAAGGTCAGGAAGCTACGAGAGTATAATGTTTCCTCGCGTTTAGGCAGACGCTGGTTTCGAGTTTTCAGACAGGCCGTATCTATCAAGGGACCACAAACATATATTCTGCCTGCAAAATAAAAGAACTTGTTTAGATATAAGATGAATTAACACCCAGTGTGGTCTAACTAAAAGTAGTTTAGACGTAGGTCGACAATAATAGCGATGTATGGTCATGTATAGGACATGTAGGAGAGGAGCGCGCTCCGTAGAACACACGTAGCTCGTCGGCCGCGGCGCCGGGGATGCGCGTTCTATTTGGGGAAAAATTCTGCTTTTTCCCGTAACATGGCCTCACGGAATTTCGGGGGAAACCCGTTTCGCCCTCGAAATCGTCTATAAGTCAAATACCATCAGAAAGATTAAGACTTGCTCTTTCTCACCCAACAAATTTCCTGTTGGTGCGAAATCTGCATCAAGGTGAAAATACACGGGGAAATTGTACTAAAATTGCCTAATTTCAGGTCATGATATCAAAAGGAGAAAGGTACATTCTCGGCTCAAAAATTCATGGGGAGCAAATTAGGAAGTCTAAATATTATGAATAAGTTACAATAAGGAAGTTATTTGATTGTATAATCGGTAAGCTTTCTTGTGAGGCGTGTCGACGCCCGGAGCCGTGGAACGGACTACTTTCTCTCGCGGAAGGAAAAGAGAAACGCATAGAACTCTCGACGTGGCTTTCCGGCTGTGTAAGATCAACATTCTTACAATGTAAATAGGAATACCACACACGCCCCAAATAAAATGACACTGAAGTCTAAACAAGGCACAGCTGCTACCGGCATTGCAAAAAGTGAATTCCCTAGGGGATGCATCGGCGGAATTTTTAGAATTCCTGGCACATCGATCGCAGTACTATACTAATGCGCCGTCCCCTGAGGACGTCGCAAAAAGAAGATTTGGAGGCGGCCATCAGAGAGGTGGAGCTCAGATGATTTGATAAACAACAAACAAACTTGCAATACTGTAATCATGGGAAATTTATACTTCTGTAAGGTATGAACACCTCAGGTATCATAGTTGCGAGACAGGTGGCAGGAGGGATAAAGCTGCCACGGCTCAGAGACGTCCGCCCCTCAGGGCGTTTATGGACGACGTGGCTAGCTTTCTGAGAAAGCCCCCTGTGCCAAACGCGTGTTGCGGAGACTAGAGTCGTTAGCACCGTCACGAATGGGCTCGGATGACTTCCAAACCCGACAAGCTTGAAGCTTGTTTACTCAGGTGGGGGAAAGTGAGAAACCAGGTTTTCTCAGTGAACGGAGGCTATACACAAGCGACATAGACGACTGAAAACGAAGATTCCACTACTGGAAACTGCAGATTGAAGGAAAAACGGCAACTCTTTGGGAATAAAATAACTGGGTGCCTATCAAGGCCGCCTTAGCTGGTAGGAATAAACTGACCCTGGCTGCGGCGACCCTCTTTCGTCGCACAAGGCCGGCCAGGCGGGGAAGGATTGCTAAGGTCTCGGCAACCAAGAATCCCCGGCGTCCCCGCCCGCCCCACTCACCATGGCTGAGCTCCAGAAGAAAAAAGAAGATTTGGAGGCGGCCATCAGAGAGGTGGAGCTCAGATGATTTGATAAACAACAAACAAACTTGCAATACTGTAGTCATGGGAAATGTATACTTCTGTAAGGTATGAACACCTCAGGTATATTGAGTTACCACCTCAGTTTACTGTATTTGGAGTTACCACCTCAGTTTACTGTATTTGGAGTTACCACCTCAGTTTACTGTATTTGGAGTTACCACCTCAGTTTACTGTATTTTCAGTTTACTGTATTTTGAGTTACCACCTCAGTTTACTGTATTTTGAGTTACCACTATAATTTATTCTCATTCTGACCTCCGACCTCTCCCTCTCTGGTTTGAGTTGCATTATCAATTTGTTTAATCAAGAGATTTTTGTTGTTAAATTGTTTCATAGTTGACTACATTAACTGATTATTAATTTGATTTCGAACTTAAGTTACCTTATGTTACTTAATTATGTTACTTTTATAATGTCAGTGATCACTCTAATTCGAACTCAGCTTATGTTACTTGATTATGTTGATTATTTTCAATTATTCAAATTATGTTAATATTGAGTTGAATTCTGTACAATTCTGTTGTTATAATTTTGAATTTTATGTGGACTCCAGGAAGAATAGTGGTCAGTTGAACACTAATGGAGATCTAATAAAACAAACAAAACAAGAGTTCCGAGATCTCATACCTCCATGAAATATGGGCTTGACATGTGAATGTTAATTTCTTCTTTAATTATGCAAATTACCTCCACATTAACATAATAAATGCATCGTGATGTTAACTTTTGATTAACTTACACATGTACCAAGTATGAAATTCCCATCATTTACCACTAAGGAGTCATAGAATTTTCGCATTAATTATGCAAATTAGGTCATCATTTGCATAATTGGTATCTGGTGATGTTCCATCTGCCATAGATTACATACTAGTACATTACATGTATGAAAGTACTATAATGCAAAACACTGTAATTATAGAATTTCCTCATTAATTATGCAAATTAAGTTCTCATTTGCATAATTTGGAGTTAATTATGTACATCTCTCTCTCAGCTACCTACCTACCAAAAATGATGAAAATACATTGTTTCTATCTGGACTTATTGGCTTTTAAAGATTTCGCCCGAAAGTCCCCTGCAGTTCCAGAACAAGCTGCTAGGGGGACCAAACCCACACCACTTATTCCTGACAGGACAATCTATCTGCCACCAAAAAATCAAGACCATAGCATATTCAGGACAAAAGATACAAAAACCGGAAGTTCAGTACCAAGGTCATCCACCAGGAGGCGTATATTTGACCTTGACCTTCGTCTTCCTAAGACCTACCAGCGTACCAAATATCATCACAATCCATAAAGGCGTTATGAAGTTATGCTGGCCGCAAATGTGCGGAGACACAAACACACAGACAGACAGACAGACAGACAGACAGACAGACGCAACAAAAACAATACCTCCATTTTCATGGAGGTTATAACACAGGTTGTTTGTTTTCAAACTCACAGCCATACAGTGGCACTGCCACATTTGCCCTGAAATAGGTCACCTATTCCCCTGAGGGAGCGCGCTGCCTCGCTGGGCATAGCCACATCTGTTACCCTGCCTCGCAAGTATAAAGTAGATTCCTCTCAGCCATGTCCTGACTCAACCTTAAACCGGAAGTGCTGCTGCAGTACCAAGACCATCCACCAGGAGGCCCATATTTGACCTTGACCTTCGCCCTCCTAAGACCTACCAGCCATACCAAATATCACCACAATCCATGAAGGCGTTATGGACTTATGAAGGTTCAAAAATG
>NW_017804575.1:5407047-5433192 GCF_001625305.1 Branchiostoma belcheri | reverse complement strand
GCCGCGGAAAGGTGCCTTCTAGATCTTTACCTCATCCAGTCAAACCAAAAGAGGCCAAACTCCCCTGGCAATATTCTCCTATATACAGCCAGCGTAGTCAGCCTGGTAGAGACTAGCAGTATACGACGTTCTCCCAAAACGGACCAAAACCAGTTAGGGGAACTACAGAGGACAACGTGGTCACATTTCCAAAACGGGGCCCGGCCGGGCAGTCTTATGAAACGAAAAGTATGATATAAAAGACAACAAAGCAGAAAAAAAGTGGCAAAATGAATACTTGGAACCCTTTGCGTATATCATTGATATGAATTATTGATTTTTTGTTAATCTAAACAGCCCGGCCAGGCCCCGGTTGGGAAATATGACCTCAGCATAAGTGGGCTCTAAAGTAACTAGAGCATAGAGCATAGTTTGAGCTATCGAGTATATATATATATATATACAGTCCCCGTAAATTGGTAAATTTGTCGGTTACGAAAAAGTGACAGAGAACGATGACAATCATGACAACGTTTAGAGAAAAACGGACGAAAAAAATGAGTTGCTCACCTTCACTTCGTACCTGGTGCTCTGGCGAAAATTGGGCCCGATGGGTCGGGTTTATCGGATAGGAAGCAAAAAGTGGTCAAACCAGTAGTAGCACTTAGTATGACCAATAGTAGCGCTGTCGCCATGCCTCCCATTCTCTTTCTTTGAAGGTACCCCGTAACTATGGTTCCGGGTCGGAGTTTAATTCTGACCTGGGTTCCAAATAGTGCGCAGTAAATCGCCGGATCTGCGAGGTTGTCACGCTAGGTTTGGCTCCCCATAGCTCGGCGATCGCTGTAGATTTTCAACTAGGTTTTGAATTGATCAAAAAGCCTTGGGATTGTAGTGTTTTTCGGCGCGGTGAAGTTGGACGGCCAGCGAAGCGTTTTTGGTATCAGTCCGCGAGCAAGGGTGATGTGGTTTGTAGCCTGATGACCCAAATAGCTGCGTTCTATGTGGAATTTCTAGGGGTTCGCGTCACCGGATTTTGCGAAAAACTTATCGCAACAACCTATATTTTTTTTCTGTTTTTCAGAAACAGAAAGTAGTAAGCTATTTCAGCATATAAGCCGTTAGCCTGGGAAAATTCGTTTTTTCCAAGCAGGTCCGTTGAAAAAAATGCAAAAAAACTACATTTTTTGTATCCAAAATTTACGTTTAACTACAGTTTCTACCCAAATTATAGAGTATACGACATTGGTATAGTTTTTATTAATTTTTTTTGTAACTTATGGTATATTTTTGCTCATTTTGCAACTGTTTTGTACGATTTACAGTATGGTTGAAAACTTTTTTTTTTGGAAACGGCCGAAAATTCATGCGCGCGCGGATGCCATCCATATAATCAAATCAACATGGCCTTATCACTATTTTCATCACAATCTTCCCGCTATGCCACACTGGGTCTTGTAGCGAAGACACCTTTGCTACAAGACACATTCGCTACAAGACATGATCGCTAGCCTCTACCAGGCGTCGGGAGGCGGCTGAAAAGAGTACATATCGGCCAAATAGAGACGTAACATGCCAGGGGAGTTTGTTTGCGGGGAGAAAACATTTTGCCGCATGTTATCTCTCTATTTGGTCGATTTCTACTCTTTCCAGCCGCCTCCTGAAGCCTGGTAGAGGCTACATGATCGCTACAAAGTTTGCCACATGTTGCCATCCCCCATGTTCCCTCCCCTCACATTGCTACACTAACGACAGCTCGGAATTGATCTATTACCCCGATCCGCAGTCAGGGCTACTGAAGGGGGATTTTCAGCCGGCTACACGTCAAGGAAAATGCTAACCCGACTTAGAAAGCAAAATCAATACATTCTCGCCGTACTTTTATCCGCTTAACGCCCACGATGCCTCTCCCTTTATGTTCACCACCACAAAAACAAGCCAACGTTTCTAACGACATTCGCTACATTAACGAATAACCTAACTGCTACACGTTCAAATTTGCTACAAGAAAATTTAGCAATTCATACAGGCAAGGTTTTAGAATGAATCATAATCTTACAAGGTCTAAATTCCTGATTTTTTAGTGCAGGTTTTATATATAAAAACACCATCAGCCCAGCTTTGATCCGACATAAGGGATTGCGTAGTTAGTACATATGGCCACACCAAGTAAATTTTATGGATGACGTCCGCGCGCGCATTGATTTTGGCCTGTTCCTAGAAAAAAAAAACAAGAAATTCCGCTTCCTGTAACTATGACCAGAGAGTCACGACAGTGCAGCAAATCACCAGATTGATGTGAAACCCGTAACGCAAAGAAAGAGTCTATTGACAGGACCATCCTGTCAATAACAGAAAATTTGCACTATTGACAGGACCATCCTGTCAATAACAGAAAATTTGCACTATTGACAGGACCATCCTGTCAATAACAGAAAATTTGCACTATTGACAGGACCATCCTGTCAAAAATTTTCACTGTCCACTGTTCCACCTGATTTATTGCTGTTTTGATGATGAATAAAAGACTTCTTGCTTGTTGCACCATGGGCGATAGGCCACCGAGTTTTTGTTGAGATCGCTGTTGCTTTGTTTTATGAACACTCGTATACTGTGCACTCCGTACAAGCTTAAGATTCCCGATAATCATACACTGAACACAAACACTATGAACACGGTCCGTTGAAAGGATCCGAAGAGTCATGAACTCAACACATAACACCGTGAACACTGTCCGTCGAAAGATTCCCGAGAATCATACACTCATCGCATAACACCGTGAACACGGTCCGTTGAAAAATTTCCCTAGAATTCTCTGTACAATGAACCATACATATATAATACATACTGCTGGGTACTTGGTCCGCTGAATCATACAATAAAAAGCACACTCATTACTCAGCTGTTACATTGGCGTTCAGGGTAGCGCAAAGGCCGACGGGAATAGAACAGGTTTCGCAAACTCGAATGCGTTCGCAAAACCGCTGCTCGACTCGATAGAACCCCAAGCCGGGGCTAGCGCTAGCGGTGATAACTTCAAAAAGATGACAGGGTAGGAAACACCTACCCGTGAACTGCGTTACCAACTGGGGTGGCAGCAAAAATGTGACTTAGAATCACGTTCGGTGTGAAGTCCCTGCCTCCCCAGACTCAGAAAACAACGATATAGTACATTTTTAGAGATATTGCGCACAACTACACTTTCCAAATCTCATGCCTGGGAAACATATGTAGAACTGAAAACATGTCGGTGGGGTTTGTGGACGTGTTTAGAGTACATTTACACATAGCATGTCAAGACTCTTGTCGGGTGATGTAGCCAGTTGTGTGCGTTTACATTTTAGAACCGCGCGGGAAATGTGGGCCTATCGTGCGTCTGATTGGCTAGCGATGATGTCATTGACCTGTACAGCAGCGACCTGGTAACGCAGTTCGCCGGAAATTGGACTTTACAAAATGCTTCATATCTTCTTTAAAATATGGTATCATACTCCCAAAAAGTTTACATGGCTACTTAGTTACCCCTTGATTATAGATAGTATCAAGACTTTTATTTTCCTTATGGCATTTCGCAGAAAATAGGGTCTTTTGAAATGGCATTTCGCACCTAGTGTATACTAGTACTAAGTACCTAACCAAGATGAAGCGTTCGGAAGTCGCTGTTCGGCTCTCGGCAATCTTCGGGAGACTTCGGTATCTGTTCGTATGGTTCTTTGGAATCCTCATCAGTTTGTGACCGTGTTCAGTGTACGTATGATTCTAGGGAACCTTTCAACGGGCCGTGTTCACGGTGAACATTATGTGTTATGTGACTGTATGATTTTTGGGAATATTTCAACGGACCACTGTATTGTGATGGCAACGGGCTGAATGAGTAGACACAGTGTATGTTCTAACATGCGCGAAACAATAATAAGGATTTTATTTAATGGTTTACAAAACAATGTAACGTTACATGTATTGTTAGATCTCAACAAAACTCGGTGGCCTAGCGCCTGTGGTTGCACTGTGTCACCTCATTCAATTTGTGTCCTAACATTTGTCGTCTCTTAGTATATTTTTTAATCTAGGCATCTTGTTTTTTAGGGCCCTTCTTGTTTTTTTTCGCCCACTCGCATTAGATTTAGGGTCTCCAAAGGACGTCATCCATAAAATTTACTTGGTGTGGCCTATTATAGATTTTTGAAGCGACTCCCGGAAGTTGTGATACTGGGCGTCCCCTTATCCGGGTAGAGCTGTACACATATCCTGATGAACACACACGTAGTAAGGCCCGGCTGCCACGCTGCCGAACAACATAACATAACACAGCTCAGCCGACAGCGACCCAACTGGTCTACGACAGCTACCCAACTCTTACACCATTTCTAAACGGCCACTATGGTAAGCTATTCCATTTTCTATACCAGAACCTATACCTATAATGTAGTAGTTTTTTTTTGCCTGAGCATTCATTCTATACGCACATAACATAACACAGCTCAGCCGATAGCTACCCAACTGGACTTCTCTTACGCAGTTTCTCAACGGTCACTATGGTAAGATATATAATTTTCTTACCCTCTACACCAACCTAAGTCTATAAGCTTGTTTGCATGAGCATTTATTTATCTGTACGCAAATATATTATAACGCCGTTATTGCTGCTTATAATTATTAGGCGTGATCACATTGAAATAAATTTATTTTATGTAGGCAAAGTCCCATGTATAACTACTGACGGTCGTAGTTAGTAGAGTGATTTTGATGCTGTAGAATTCTCAGGCAGGTTGCGACAGAATCAACCACCAATAAGGAAGGAAGAAAGCCTTTCTGTAAGAAGACATTTGCATGTTGCAGGACACATATACGACTGTTACAAGAACTCAATGCAATCGTGCGACAAGTGCACCTTATTTGTGACTAGGCCCCGATATAAGTATCTACTGACATGAATAAGTAACTGTTATAGGTATCATTTTGACATGACGAATACTGTAGGCACAAGATTTGATAATAATGGCCCAACCTTACAGGAAATAAATATATTATAAATATAGGAACGCCCTCAACAAAACTGCAGGGATAAAACATAATTTTGCACATAACAAAACGTTATCTATTACTATGTATTTGCTATTCATATCTATTATTTCAAATTATTATTAGGCTACAGCAAGTAATTTTTATGGATGACATCAGCGCGCGCATTGATTTTCGCCTGATTTTGGAAAAAAAAAACAAGAAATTTTGTTGCCTTCTGACAGTGGTCAACATGCCGAAAATGGGCAAAAATGTATGTTGCCATGCCGGAAGGTGGATGGCAGATAACTAGGAAGAGAGGAGACAAGAGAAGACTCTGATTTAATGTTTTGTTTCTTACTTTGATGCAGTGATATGTGATGTTAGCTGTGTATATGTGATGTTCCCACTGAATCAAAACCATTTGTACAATGATTGAGTCAAAATTTTGAAATGTAGGAACCTTGTTTTTTTTGGCCCGCCTTGTTTTTTTTCGCCCGCTCGCATTAGATTCGGAGTCTGCGGAGGATGTCATCCATACAATTTACTTGCTGTGGCCTTATGTACAAGTACAAGTATCCAAAAACTTGTACTTTACATAATAGTAATACAAAAAAACAAAAAAGTACGAGTATCTATTATATCTGTTCTTGTCAGATTGCGATAGACCAGCACAGTTGTGACCGCTGCATCTTGGCTAAAGACGGGGAGTGTCCGGAAGACAACAGCGTCCACGTAATTACCTGCTGGCTCCCGAAAGGTAACAATTACTACTGTTGAAACCTTTTTTAGATCTACATGTAACGCTCCCCATTTCGAATTCTTAATGTTATCTTAGCCTTTATATGAAGACTGTGCCAAGATAGAAATACGGCTATATACATCTCAAAAAGGAACACTTTAAAAATGTTTTCTTCCCGATATTTCCGTAGACAATAGTGCACAGTCCTATTAGCCTCTACCAGGCTTTGGGAAGCGGCTGGAAAGAGTTGGCCAAATAGACAGATAACATGCCAGGGGAGTTGGTCCGCTAGAGTTGTTTGTAACACCTTAGCGCGGACTAACCCCCTAGGCATATCATCTATCTATTCTGCCAATTGCTACTCTTTGCTAGCCGCTTCCCGAAGCCTGCAAGTGGCTACAGCCCCGTAGCATTTGCCATAAGTTGGAAAAGGACAGCCAGTATACGGTATATAAGTCCACCTAAGCTTGGAACCACAGGTTTACACAGATGTACCAAGCTCCGCTGTATATCAGGCCAGGATATAATCTTGTTTGCGGTTGCCTTCCGATTGATTTTACGTGCGGTCGAACAACAACATTGAAGCTGCACCGATCAATGTGGACCCCATGTCCATGCGCGCCGCTTAACCCGGGTTAGAACATTGCTTTCTAAACAATGTTGACGTAAGAAATCAATTATTGAAAAAACAATGTAAAAACGTTACTATACATATTTGCATCCTTGTCCGAGACCGTCATAACGCCTACAATGGCTACATAAATAGCTAGAACCAGCCTACGGTACGCTACGGTGTGGTGTAGTGGTACATCACTGGACTACGAAGCGGGGAGACCCGGGTTCGATTCCGGGTCGTACCCGAACAAGTCCGAACATGCGCCCCGACGTAAAGTACCCTTGGGAAAGGTACTTTACACGACTTTCCTCACTTCACTCAGGTGAAAATGAGTATCTAGCTTTAGTAAGGGACGTCCCTCGGATAGGACGTTAAATGGAGGTCCCGTGTTTGGGAGAGTCACACCCCACGCACGTTAAAGAACCCACCGCACTTATCGAAAAGAGTAGGGGACCTTCCCGGTGTGAGTGGTTCAAACCTTACAGCCTGGTCTCGGGGTTGACATCTTTGAAAAGGTGATAGTCACCTGTTATGTCAATCCCTCCACAAATGTGGTAAATCTTCATAAATAGATAAATAAACTAGAAAGGCCAATATTTGCTTTGGAGCAAATACAGCGGTGGGTTCACCACATTTTACCACATGGCAGGGAAAGAATGAGAAACACAAGGGAAAACAATGATTTACAATGATATAACTATAATATGAAGTAACATACAACTAAAACAACAGTTGGATAGCTATTCCCTACTTTATTGGTTAGGATTTTTAATTGCATAATGCAAATGTTGATTTTCAAAATAATAAAAAAACGTTCATGCCCCGCATTCCAATGCTGGAGCAGAAAAGCTTGAAATACCCTACCAAAACACTTGAATAAAGACATACTGTCAGTATGGAAATGCTCTGTGCAGGTGTTAATCAAGTTAAATCCCAACAGCCAATCAGCAAGAAATGCTCTGTGCAGGTGGAAATGCTCTGTGCAGCCTGTTAATCAAGTTAAATCCCAACAGCCAATCAGCAAGAAGTATAGAGGAAAGCTGCATGCCTATTGGTTGATGCCCTGCATTCCATTGTGATGACTCATGCCCAGACGTGGTAAACACGGCACACTAACACAGTAATACATTTGCTATAACACAGCCAAAAAACTCAAATAAAACCATTCTAAAAGCCTGTATCACAAAAATTTAAAAAACGCCTAGGGGTATTTGCCCACTGTACCTCCATACCAAATTTCAGGACCTTAGGCCCTAAAATGAAGAAGCTGAATCCATTTAAAAAATGGCAGGAGAAGGAGGAGAAGGAGAAGGAGGAGAAGAAACATCAGAAAAAGCAATATGGGTTCACCACCACTTCGTGGTGTGGTGAACCCATAATAAATAAAACAAGCAATGGTTTCCCATCACTGACATCGCATTTTTACCTCCTCGATATCAGTATTGTATTGCATAGGATAGGATTGATTCAATTTATTACATCAAGAAAACGACCAGAAAATTGACTATTCAAATCCAGTTTTGTTACCCTGAAATTGCATTGAATGCCTTTAATATTCCATAAATTTTGACCATTCAATGATCACCGTCTAGTAATCACTAGAAAGCTTTAAACAACTCCTGCAATTAACTGTGCAAAGATTGGGTGTAACAGGTTGTTCGGTGTAATAGAGCTAGCTGCCGCCGCGCCGCGTGCCCGCGAAGCGGGTATGTTACGCCGAAGGGCGGTTATACTGGCTATACAGATACAGATAGTGGAAATGGGAATTTAAAATAAATAGCTAGCTATGTCGTTTTCCCCCTCCAGACCCGTTCACGTGGAGCCCGTGCCACGTGAAGTGGTAGATGTACGTGATGTCCAGGCTGTACTCCCTGTAAAATTAAACTAGAAATTGGCCAAATAGCCAGATGGTATGCCAGGGGACTTGATTCGCGCTTAGAGTACAGTTTGCCGCTCGAGTGCTGCACAGACTGTTCTCTTAGCGGACCGACTCCCCTGGCATGCTATCTATCTATTTTGGTCAATTTCTGCTCTTTCCAGCCGCCTCCCGAAGCCTGGTAGAGGCTACACATAAGCCCCTGTCACACATTCAGAACCCTTCCCCCCACGAACGTCGGCCAGCCGCCTCTCGAAGCCTGGTAGTGTTGTGAACTTTTTTTTTTAATTTTCCCAGCCCGTGCCACGTGAAGTGGTGGGTGTACGTGATGTCGCGCCTGTACTCCCTGTCCGTGGCGCTGCCCATGTTTGAGATGAACGGACGCGGACTCTGTCTCCTCTCCCTGCCGGGCTTCATGTACCGGGAACAGACGGGCAAGGGCTACCTGCTCTACTACGATCTCAGGTAAGACACTGAGCTTGCACGTCTCTGGATTACTGACCATCTCTCTATTGCTACCCTAGCTCATCTGAAATATGCTAGCCTCTACCAGGCTTCGAGAGGCGACTGGAAAGAGTAGAAATCGGCCAAATATTAATAGAGAGATAACATGCCAGGGGAGTTGGCTGCTGGGGAGAACAGTTTGCCTCTCGGGAATATCGTTTCATCTGAAATATTCTAGCTCAACTGAAATGTTCTCAGTCTAGTATTATTATCCCTTGACAACTTGCGTATAAATGTATAATTGTGTAATCCAATATATTCCTAAATTACAATATTCTTTCCTTTCTTTCATTTTGCTCACAGGTATCGTCTATGGAAGAAATTTCACAAGGAAAAAGAGCACTGAGTTTTCCTGACAAGAACATAGCAAGTATAATATAATATAACATAATCTATCTAATAACAGTAGGGATCATTTCAATCAGACCTATGACTTCTTCTTGAGACTATAAGATGTGGAGTTGTTGTTTGTTTTCAAAAGCCTGTGATAGACCATGGATAGACCAACAATAGCATGACGTAAAGTTGCTCCACCTAGCGATTCTTTCAAGACTGCATACTACATATTACCAAACGATCAATTGCAAATGTCAGTATGAAGTAAGTGAGGTGTAAGGGTGCGAAACGAAACGATTCAATGCAAATTATCATATAGCCGGGTGACGTTGACCAATCAGAAGGCTCCATTCCACATTCTTTATGTCGCCGTAATGTCACAAATAGAGTCAAAATCGGGTATTTATTCATCCCAATCCATACATTAAACAAAATGAATAATCACCCGCATATGACCTCAGGTGACCCAATAGAACACGGCTCTACTTCTAAAAAATCCAAAAATAACTTGAGTTGTGTTCCGATGACCTCGGGTGACTCCCATAAGAACACCTGTTCCCTGCCTGTGACCCAGATAGAAGGCCATAGAACGTGAACCCCCCAGTGACCTCAGGTGACTCCAGACGGAACAAATATTCTATGTTCTATTCAGCATGTGCAAGGGGTAAATTGTACATTGTGTCACTTTTCACTGCATCAGTTTGGATAGGCTATCGCGTAAGCTATATGATAATAGCGTTAATGGCCCGCCCTTTCTCGGTGAATATGGTGTGATAAAGCCTTGTCAGTTGCTATAACCACCTCATAAAGCCACCTCGTTCGCTGCGCTCACTTGGTGGTTATAGCAACTGACAAGGCTTTATCACACCATATTCACCTCGGGGCTGGACATTAACCCTTAAATATATGCTGATTATCTTCCTAAGTGCAATGATGAACTGCTGCTAAAGTAAAAAAATGTGATCATCTCAAACGACAAACCCCAACTGCAGCACAACTTCCGTATTTAAAAACGTTACAGTAGGTTGGTTCATGATGAACAGATTTATTTTCTGCCCGTAATTTATTGAGAGAAATTATTATATATGTTGGTGAAACGCTGCTAATAAAGCCATACTATACCTCTGAGAATCGCTGATAGTTTATTATGTTTACCTTCGTAGAGGGAAGACATATTGTTTTTGCTCTGTTTCTTCTTCTTCTCCAAACACATACGGTCAATGACCTGGACCTGACAGCTGTCACCATGGTAACTGGCGCTGTGGCAGATACCTTTGGTGTTGAGTTACATTTGTTGCAAGTTTCAGGACAGAGTTGCAGGGGCTGGTCATTATAAATACAATGTATGTATGAATGTGTTGAGTTAGAATTAGTAGAGTAGTAGTTTACTATGCCTAAACATTATGCATTTGTAAATGTTACCTTTATATAGTTTCGTGTTATTTCCTCTGAAGCCTGGCGGGCACCGCTTGTTGTGGTCACAATTGAAAGTTTCCTTCAGTAGCATTTTGTCACCCTTATTGGTCGTTCTCCGGCAGGTACCCGGCAGCTTCTCTGACGATGTCTTGTACTGACCCACTTAATATGGAGTTCACGCTTTCGTTGTGATCATTTGTTCTGTGACGTCACACATTTTACCCGGGTTTACGAAGTACACACCTTTATTCTGTTCATCTGGTCTGTGATGTAAGAAATGTGTCCCGGTGGACTGCCGGCAACCGGAGGGGTACCTGTCGGTGTTCTCACGGCTCGATCACGGCGTCTTTTTGTCAGCGAGGACCGGGTAGAATTTAATTCAGAATTAAATTCTCGGGTCCCGCCAGCCCCAAAAATAGCCCGGTAGCCGCAGGGTGTCCGGCGGGGCCACGTAGGGGTTACGCCCAAAAGTGCCATAAAACAGCCCGGGAACTACCCGTCAGGGCCCCTTTTTTCAATTGGGACCGAAGCAAAACTGGGACGTAACAATGTGATAGGACCATTAACCAACCCCATATAAGACATGCGGGCCTTATAACTCTATCCATTTCTTCGGAGACATCGGAAACACTGAAGAGCACTGTGGGGGCCGGCCCGCAGGTATGGGCAATGCGGGATTTCTAGAGCAAAATCAAGGAAGATAGTCTTGGGCACTTCCCACCCGCTTGCCCGCCCATCTCAGCAAATAATGCCCATTTACAGGGTCTAGGCTCCCTCCGCGCGACTTAGGCACTGTTCCATAACTTGATCCTGAACATGTTGTGAAAATGCTGAGGAGGAGACTTACAGATATGCATATACAAACATTTTTTCATACCATGTCAACTGATAGTGGTAAGTTAAGATTTTATGCAAAATGTAAAACTATGTACAACATAGAACGCTATCTTAATCTTACAGACTTCGAACTACGCTCAGCCATTAGCAAAATTAGAGTTAGCGCCCATCCTCTGGAAATAGAGAGAGGACGGTATAGAAGGCTACCTGTATGTGAAAGAATTTGTAAATATTGTAATGCAAAGGCAGTGGAACATAATTAGTTCCAGGACAGCGTGGCCAGCGACGTGATTGGCTGGCGACGGCTCGTTAGCGTTAGCCTAGGTGACTATGTACGACTAAGTAGTGTTTTACGTTCTTTCAAAGTCTTAAGCTTTATGATATCAATTCCTTCCATTCAAGGTTTCCGAGAGTTTTGTAGGCTCACGAGGGACCGTCTACTCCGGCTGCACGGCGCCACCCTCGGGTGCCCCCCGCCTGACACTGGCAGTCCTGGTCGGTATGAACGCCAAGGCGGCGCACAAGTTGGTGGAGACCATCGCGGCTCACTCCAGCAGGATGCCCGTCACGCTCTTCCTCTACGGAGACTTCGTGGAAACTTTTCCCGAACTGGTGACGGAATGGGCCAAAACTTTCACTATAGGCATGCGCGAGGTTAGAACGAGGCTTATTTGCATAGGAGGTTTACAATTACCACTGCGCATGCTCGGGGTCAAAGATGAAGCGCTCCCGAGACGTAAACAAAAGACACCAGACCGGCTGAGACCGTGCTTTGTGCATGTCTGGAAGTGTTTTGTTTATGTCTCAGGGGCTTTCACATTTGACAATTACCCACAATGCATCATACTGCACATGCGCTGTCTTAAATGTGTACCTCCTTTTTTTGCAATGCCATACTACGGGACAGACACAACAAAATCCCAGAAAAAGACAGGAATAAAATTGTTTTAGGTGGTGTGACCCTTGACCTGTAATAGGGGACCGTCCATTCTTCAACAAGGCAGGGGTGACACGTATTCTTCCGTGCAGCGAGCTTTCGTTGCGCGCAGCGAGGTCGCCGAGGAATCTCTTTCTGTGCAGGCGTGAGGAAGCTCTTGGCAGGCACGACGCAGGTATTCGTGCGCAGACGAGGAAGCTCTTTGCAGAGATGACGCAGGTATACGCGCAGTCGACGCAGGTGTGCGCGCAGGCGACGCAGGTGTGCGCGCAGGCGACGCAGGTGTGCGCGCAGACGATGCAGGTGTGTCCTTGTCGGCCACGGTAGATAAGTTTGCAAAGATTTGTAAAACATACAAACAGTACTTTTGTTTTTTATTGGTGCTTTTAACTTCCAGCTACGCAGTTACGGAAATATTGTTGTTTTGTTAGGCTGAGATGTGGGATTGTGTATCCGCTTGTCCAGACAGCAGAGCAGATTGACAGTACATGTGTGGGTAAAGTTGACAGGCAGAATGACAGGCGGTCAAAAGGTCAGAAACAGGAAATGGCTTTGGCCAGGATCTAGGAGCCAACATGTTGACATGGGGGAATTCAGGAAGCTCAGAATTGCATGAAGGACCTTCCAAAAGAAGTCTGAAACATCGGATTTCTTGATTTCACCTGCAGGGCCAACCATTTCCGCTAGGGCACTTCACGCTACAGGCACAGAGCTGGATCCGGATGGGGCTGGTCAGCACGATACAGCGCCTGAGCGAAGTGGACCTACAGACAGCCTACTACTTGCCTGAGAAAGTGACAGACGCCGTGAAAAGTGAAGCTAAGTCTCGGGGGCTGAGGATCATCCAACCGACAGCTCGCTTCCCTCCTACCGATGGTAAATTTCTTCAAATACCAAATATGTCCATATCTTAATATTAAATGTTAACTATCATCAAAAACAAGTACTGGACTCTTCAGCAGTCCTCTGGTTGAGGGTCTTACAGCTCAGTACATGTCAGTTTCCGAAATCAAACAACGGGTCAAAGGTTGTTGAAAGTCTGTAGCATCCCCTGTCCTGGTCTAATGAAGGTTGATGGGCCCTGATGTAGATAATCTTGTTCAGCGTCAGAATTTTAAAGAATGTACACTTTGTTTTTGGCGATGCCTCAGGGGCGGAGGCATTTTTCACAGTATAATGTTCCATATGACACAATAATGTGACGCCTGTTTTTTTTCAACAGAAAAGTGGCTCCTGTCTGTTGCAAACTACTACAAGTACCGAGACGTGGAGAGGGTGCCCAAAGCTCTCCGTGTCATCGCCAATCAACTGGACAACAAGGGGGGTATTGTCAGTCTGGACTCAGATCACCCGGACAGTTACATGATCTCCGTCTTCCTCATGGACTATCTGGCCGAGAAGTCCGGCTACAATCTAGTTAGCATTACAGAATGTCTAAAGTAGATATTAGCAGTATCACCCCCATGAAACTCCTTCCTCTTCGCCCCCGCCGTTCTGCTTCGCCCCCGCCCCGTTCTGCTTCGCCCCCGCAAAAAATCTGCTTCGCCCCCGTCGTTCCTCTACGCCCCCGGCGCAATTCTGCTTTGCCCCCGTCCTTCTGCTTAGCCCCCAATGGCGGCACAGCTCACAGTCGACACGAAAATCGTCTGCAAAATAACAATAAAGGCTGTGCCGCCAAATTTAAAGTAGCCCATGCTCCGGCAAACATTCTGGACCACCTTTCTGCCAAGTGGCGTTGCACAAATCCTTCCCATTCAAAAGTTTACCCCTACCTCACGGCCCGTCAGTGGTTGGAAATGTCAATGAGCAGTAGTCACATCCCCAGCTAAAAGTCTGCTTGGTTGTATGAGGGGAAAAACTTCCATCATCATCTGCAGCACTTGCATGTACTGATATATCTGAATGTTACACTATGTGATTGAGACCACTGACGGGCCGTGAGGTAGGGGTAAACTTTTGAATGGGAAGGATTTGTGCAACGCCACTTGGCAGAAAAGTGGTCCAGAATGTTTGCCGGAGCATGGGCTACTTTAAATTTGGCGGCACAGCCTTTATTGTTATTTTGCAGACGATTTTCATGTCGACTGTGAGCTGTGCCGCCATTGGGGGCTAAGCAGAAGGACGGGGGCAAAGCAGAATTGCGCCGGGGGCGTAGAGGAACGACGGGGGCGAAGCAGATTTTTTGCGGGGGCGAAGCAGAACGGGGCGGGGGCGAGGCAGAACGACGGGGCGAAGAGGAAGGAGTTTCATGGGGTGAGTATGGAGTAGCCTTTGCAAGAGTACATGTGCAGTAGTAGTCTAGGGTCAAAGATTAACGCCCTTCACTTGCAAACAACGCCATGATTTTTGGTCTAGACTTGTAGACTGTTTAGTGTCTGATTTTTTCAAACTTCAATAGACAAAAACTGATTTATATTCTTACATCAAATATCAGAACAACACAGAAAGCAAAAAAAAAAACAGCAACGTACTTGACTCTTGATTGTTTACCTCTGGGGGCCTTTAGCCACACCAATTTAATTTGTTCTCGGATTCGCCTCTTCATTATTTCTTTCCATACATAGTATGGAGTGAAATACTGTATTTCCTCATGTTTCTTCTCCTCCTCCTTCTTCTTCTCCTCCTGCCATTTTTTTTAATTCCAACGTGTAATCACCAGACGTGGTGACGACACACGCAAGTTTTTTCAACTTATATTAATGCCGCCACCAACACAGGGGACAACTAGAAAGGCCAATATTTGCTTTGGAGCAAATACAGCGATGGGTTCACCACATTTTACCACATGGCAGGGAAAGAATGAGAAACACAAGGGAAAACAATGATTTAGTTATTACATTGATATAACTATAATATGAAGTAACATACAACTAAAACAACAGTTGGATAGCTATTCCCTACTTTATTGGTCAGGATTTTTAATTGCATAATGCAAACTGTTGATTTTCAAAATAAAATAAAAAAAAACGTTCATGCCCCGCATTCCAATGCTGGAGCAGAAAAGCTTGAAATACCTACCAAAACACTTGAATAAAGACATACTGTCAGTATGGAAATGCTCTGTGCAGGTGTTAATCAAGTTAAATCCCATCAGCCAATCAGCAAGAAATGCTCTGTGCAGGTGGAAATGCTCTGTGCAGGTGTTAATCAAGTTAAATCCCAACAGCCAATCAGCAAGAAGTATAGAGGTAAGCTGCATGCCTATTGGTTGATGCCCTGCATTCCATTGTGATGACTCATGCCCAGACGTGGTAAACACGGCACACTAACACAGTAATACATTTGCTATAACACAGCCAAAAAACTCAAATAAAACCATTCTAAAAGCCTGTATCACAAAAATTAAAAAAAACGCCTAGGGGTATTTGCCCACTGTACCTCCATACCAAATTTCAGGACCTTAGAGCCTAAAATGAAGAAGCTGAATCCATTTAAAGATATGGCAGGAGGAGGAGGAGGAGGAGGAGAAGGAGAAGAAACATCAGAAAAAGCAATATGGGTTCACCACCACTTCGTGGTGTGGTGAACCCATAAATACATGACAGGACAATACTCATTTACACCTGAGCGAAGTGAGGAAAGTCGTGTGAAGTGCCGTTCCCAAGGGCACAAGATCGGTGGCATGTCAGGACTCGAACCCGGGACTCTAAGGCCGTGTTTAAACGGAATCACCCAAGGCCGTTTACATGTGGTTTACCCCGAAGCCGGTTTCAACTGGCTCCATGTGAACGCTCCAAATCACATTGAAGCGACTCGATCCCAAGCCACTTCTAGAGGTGGTTTCGAATCGGTTTTCCCGCATCGCGATTTGCGTCTAAACGCAATGTGATTTCAATGTAACTTCGCCTGGTCATGGATTACGGGGTGATATTTCTTTACTTATATGCAAGACCAAATTTTACGTGTCAGCAACTTAAAGAGTAGTAATGGTCAAATAATGTGTCCGTTCTAGGGCGAGCTTCACCGCCTCTGGCGGGACTAAGTCGGCATTCGGCCGAGATACGCTGGGAGGGGGGCACCAGCAAGCAGGTCGTTGACCTCTGACAATAATGACATGCTACCTAGCGTGTTTTCATCAAACAACAATGAATGCAGTTTCGGAGAATCGTGATCAGGCACGTTTTAAAAGGACAATTAGCACAATTAATATAAATTTTCCGCATTAACTATGCAAATCAACTCCTAATTTGCATAATTAACGTACCATTAGGTTACGTTACTTTTTATCAATGTACATAAATGTATATGCATATGTCACTTCTGCATGTCCGCACACCAAAGCTATTTACATGTACCACCCCAAAAATCATGACCATAGTCTTTCCAGAACAGGAGATAGAAAAGCCGGACGTACTGCTGCATTACTGAAGAATGTCGCCAGGGGGCTTAAAATCTAGATATTTCTACTATTGTAGAAGACCTAACAACAAAACCAAATTTCATGGCAAAACCAAATTTCATTTCAATCCATCCGTAGATTCTTGCGTTATTCTGCTTAAACCACAAACATTAGGCCATGTTGATTAGATTATATGGATGACACCGCGCGCGCATGAATTTTTGGCCGTTTCCAAAAAAAAAAGTTTTCAACCATAATGTAAATCGTGCAAAACAGTTGCTAAATGAGCAAAAATATACCATAAGTTGCAAGAAAAACATTTAGAAACTATACCAATGTCGTAGAATGCCAAAATCAAAGGAAAAAAGACAAAAATGTAAAGAAATGAATTCGAAGAGTAGATTACTTAGTATTCGCCATAACATATTCTGTGCCATTTGTTCAACCTTCATGACCACGTAGATTTCATAGTGAAAGCAACTTTTTATTTTGCAAAACTTTTTTTATTCGTACGCGCGCATCAGTTTTGGGGTTCCCAGAGGATGTCATCCATATAATCAAATCAACATGGCCTTACATACATTTACAGTGCTTTCTGCTCCTATGTTTACTGCTGTACTCTCCAAGCAGAGGTTGTGGGGGGATGATTGTTACATTTTATATATGGCCGTTTTTGTTTTTTCTTTTTTGTCCTGACCCCCACCAACCGCGGACCTTCTCTGGCTTATGGATACTGCCTGGCCAATTTGATACTGTCTTTTTGCCACCAAGAGGGATCTGCTTGAAGATTATACTGCTGTGCTTGCCTGTATAATACGTGATTTGGTAGTTGTTCATTTATAGTGCATAACATACATTAAATTACATGTAGTCTTATACGGTTAGGTTGATTGTCTGTAGCTGGCAGTTTGAATATTATATATATGCAGGCATAGCCGTACGCCGTTACAAGATAGACTATGCAAATTCTGTAATAATTCTTGTATTGAAGATGAATCGCATTTTACGCTTGACTGTAAATTATATGATAACGAACGTAAATCACTGTTCAGTTCAACTAAGCTCGACAAAAAATTATCAAAAGAAGACACTTTTAAATATATCATATCATGTACGAATATAGACGTCATCAATGAAGTATGTAAGTATATTTCAAAATGTTTCAAAAAGAGAGAAGAAGGCATTAGAACTTAGATTGATACTACTTTATATATGTATTTCTTCTTTAGCATTGTATACCTTAGACCTGATGTTAGCCTTTCTTTATTACTATTGTTGTAGTACTCTCTAGTACATTGTACTTTGTACATCCGTGCATTTATCCCCCCAGGGAATGAACATGCAATAAAGTTTCATATATAATAAGGCTGTTTACTCTTTTTGCTGATATTTTCATGAGGCTATTTGCACCTCCCAACGAAATCATTATAAAACAGAAAATTGAATGCTCCGTTTAAAAAGGTCAATCTGCCTACTTCTTAACTATCACTACAAACAGCCATTAATTATACTATAAAGTCTTTACTGTATCTCTCGACCAAATAATGCAGCTGTACAAAAACTCCAATGCAATTTCAGAGCAACAGAATTGGATTTTGAAAATTGATCTTTTTGGCATTCTTTTAATGTAGTAAGTTGAATCAATCCTATCTCATGTCATACTCTTATCTGTGAGGCCCCCCCTAAGAACTCGCGAACGGTATGTCGTATGACCACCAAATTTTCAATGATGTACTAGTGAAAATTTATCATATCTAGAACTTTTATGTCGTTATAATGTAATATGACGTCATTATGACGTCATTAATGTGATTTTATTGGCCAAAACCGTCTAAATAGGTTTTCCCTGAAAACTAAATGGTATTCAACATAACTGTACCAAAAGTGTTTATGACAGAATATTAGGGTGTACTAAGTCTTATGTTGCCCATAGCAACACCGGTGACGTCAGAAAATGACGTCATGCATATTTAAGATATCCGCCATCTTGGATCATCAATCTTGAATTTCCAAAAATAGTTTTTTTTCATGATAAAGCCTAAAATACATCGTAGACATACTAAAGACCTTCATTTTAACCTTTTTTGGAAAAAGAAATGGAAGTATTGATAAAATTTTAATGAAAATAACCTGTATATACCTGTTCTAATGATATGGTCCACCATCTTGGATTTTGGCCAATGACGTCATCAAATTAGCATAAATTATGCATATTTAATGATAAAATTTACATAAAATTATATGGGATGTTATTAATATTAGAAACCATGAGTAACTTGACATAAAACCCATAAAATTCTATTGTTGAAACAAAAAGTACTTAATTTAGCAAAAAATGCCTGTCAGAAACCCGTTGCTATGGCAACACAAAAAATTATTATCTTATTCCAATGATAGAGAATTGTTGCCAACAATATTCTAGGAAAAGTCACCAAGTTTGGCCGTTCTACGGCTAGCCGTTCAGACGCTAGGTGACATCAAAGTTGCCGCGGGCACTTTTAGCCCCCCCCCCCCCGGTCTAGGTAGGGTTAACTGATCTAATCCCGCCCGAGGTCTCCGATTCATACAACCTTCGCAACGAACGCAATTTACAAGCACTATTCTGTAATACTACTTGTTTTCAAAGATCTTTTATACCAAATTCAATTCAGTTATGGAATAGTCTCGACCCTAGCATTCGTTTGTTGAGCGCCTCTTTGTTTAAATCATATTTAGTCAAATCTGTTCGCCCTGTTGTTAAAACCTATTTTTGCTCGGGACCAAGGTACACCTGTGCCCTATTAACGCGCCTTCGGCTCGGAACCTGCAGCTTAAATTATAGTCTGTTTATCCGTAAGTTAGCTTTAAGTCCTTCTTGCAGCTGCGGATTCCGAAGCGAAAGCATCCCTCATTTTTCACTTCACTGCCCCATATACTCCCATTATCGTGCACGCCTCCTTGACAGACTTTTACAACTAAACATTCCATTTTTAGATATTAACAACTTATCCGATAGTGCTTTTGTATACCTGTTACTTAATGGATCACCTTTACTTTCATCTAAACTCAGCTCTCAAATACTAATTATTTCACAGTTATATCTCTCCGAAACCAAGCGATTTAATAGTTGATTTATACTATAATTGTTTTCATTTATAATATCTTAAAACATAACTCTGTTCACTCGTTACCTGGACGATTCCCATGTTTTGTGTTTTGTGATGTAATTTTTATTTCATGTCCAGTGGTGACGTGAATATAAGCATATAGCTTGAGTGCGTCACCACCATGTATTGTATATTTGCATGTTGGAATAAATTAAAAAAAAACATTATCAAGCCACAAAAATTTTCGATAAAAAAGGAATATTTGATTAAAAACACTATTCGTTTGAGCTACTGTTATCATCATGCATAATTTGGAAACAAACATGCACTGCATCATCTGTCTGTAAAAATCTTAGTCAACATGGTTCCCGAAAAATCCCGCGGGATATTCCGATGAATCCCGATTTGATGCTTATCCCACGAACTGTACTGTGTTATCCCGAAAAAGATTGAAACTGTCTGGCAAAACGACAAAATGTAATGTTATATCCATGTTTATATAGACGTAAACAAACGCCCCCCTCCCCCGGCCCCGCACCTACATTACAAAGTCGACAATAGTTACGGATGAACACAATTCTGTTTACTTTATTTTCAAAACGGCAACAAGCCTAAATCTCTATACATACGACTTGCCAATACATTAAAAGTTTACAACGATTAAGCTTTATTGGTTTTTTAGTAAGGCATTATGGCCAATACCTCTAATGGAATCTTGGAACAGGTATGACTGACTACAGAAAATGGTTTAACATAAAAACTGCAATGTAGAGAATCATGATAGTCATTCGCATTGCCTCTGACAGAGGAAGTTGCCTAACTCATTGCCTTTCTGGTGATGCAACAGCGTCCCCTTGCAGTTATTCGAAGTATTACATCTTGAGTGGTCCTAACTGTCAGGGCTGTACTTGTTAAGTGAATAGTATTTTATACGGCAAGTGATTTAAAGTGATTTAGGTAGAGGAGATCATTAATGAACATAGAGTGTTCATATCAGGAATCTCTAATTGTATGAACACTCTAATTTTGTGTAAAAACAAATAATGGACAAAACTGGATTTTTCCAGGTTGAGATTTTTGAACCCTTGTTACTCCGTGAAGGAGGTCAGGACCTCCGGACGGAGTGTTGTGAAGAGCCGATTTTTCATGTTCGCAGTCAAGACACTGGGTTCTCTTTGTGTAATCGGCACGCAATTTTATACGCCGTCTGCGGGCATGCCCGTGTTGATGCACGAATGTGTATTTTTGCCGTTGCTGCTTTCGCGGCCAATGTAATATTGCAGACGCACCCCTACAATTACGAGGCGAATTGGAATGGTCCAGAAAAACGCGTTGTTTGGAATAGCAATGGGGGGTGGAACTTCATGCAGATACGGGGTGGTTTTGATAAGTGGTTCCAGATGTTTTTGCCCGTGCTTAAGAGATGGCAAGTTTTTTGGAAGATGTTCGCAGCCAAAACGCATTCTTCCGTACGTCGCATTCCTGTGTAATTTCGCATGTGGTGTGGCATTATGTCCGGGATGATGCACGTCTTTTTATTTTTACCGTAGCTGTTTTGATATTGGAGTAAATGCTTATTTTAGAAACATCCCTACTTTTACAATCCTGTGGAATAGGCCGTAGTTTTAAGCAGTTGTCTGGTAGCAGAGGTTCTCTAAGCAGATATCCCGGGTATCTGACCGCCGGTAGAAACACTCGCGGTGCTTGCCGCAACTGCTGCTGGAATTTGGCCTGTTCCAGTCGCGCTTAATAAGTAACAGGCACGGTAAGACGGTGGGGCTGTCTTCGTTAATAGTGACACGACCATGATAGTCCGATCTTTATGTGAATGCAATGATTGTGTGTGTGTAATTAAAATGAACTTCGAACTTGAAGCACAGTATCTTTACACGCCCTGGGAGCAGTAATGGATTTAGATCTTTTTATGTTTTATGATTGTGACGCGCCCTCATTGTATTAACCGTTGCCTAATCATAATGTCTGCACAGTAGGTCTGGCGTTGACGCTTGGGATTGTTTTTTTTTTTTTTGAAATATATAAAACTTCAAGGAGGATTGTCACCTATGGCTTCTTGTTTTCTTTGTTGCTATTTGGTTGCCCAACATCTGCCTTCCTGTGGAAGTGTGGCTTTAATCATTGCATTTGCAGTTGTGAGGCAGTCGGCTGTAAGACAAGTTTCTACCATCCAAGGATTCAGTGATGGCCTAATACTGACCCTGTCCTGTCTGATGACCACTGGCCATTACAGTAGCCGTGGTGTTTGTTTGTGTTGGACTCAGTGTTGGTCTGAGACTGACCCCGCCCTGTCTTAATATTATGGCTGTCAATATCTTCATACTGGTGATCATCACCACTGGCCATTACAGTAGCCGTGGTGTTTGTGTTGGATTCAGTGATAATCTGATGCTGACCCTGTCCTGTCGTAATATTAATGCCTGTCAATATCATATGCCGTGTGACAAACAACCCAAGATTAGTCTTATGTACGTTGATTGTCTGGATCTGGCTGTTTGGATATCAATATTTATGATTATTATGAAAATTATAATCATGGTTCATTCAAGAAAATGACTTTCCTCAACTGTTGGGGGCAAAATATGAGCATATTTGAGTTGATTTAGAACCAGAATCTTTTGTTTTTGCAAGTCAGAAAAAAATGAAGAGGCGAATCCGAGAACCAACAAATTAGATTGGTGTGGCCTTAGTACAATTCTGGAGCAAACATTGCGCACTCGGGTGTCCCTTGTTATGTTGAATGTTGTCGTGAAGTACCGGTATACGTGATGTTCCTATAGCTACCTACAACACAAATGTTCTCATTGGCGGGACACCTCTGTACACATACCCGCCATGTTGCAGGATGAGTAAAGTTCAACTGGAGTCAAAGTACAGTCTGGTGAACTCTGGCTCAAGTGCAACATCATGGCAGGTATATGTCATCATCATCTCCGTTACTGCCTAGCCCTACTATGTAGGATTATTGGCAGCCGTTACGCTCAATGCAGCAGGGTCCTCGCCAGTTCAGATTTGAACTGGGCGAGAGACCCCGCCTCCGCCGCACCAGGCTCAAGTTCGTTCCATTCCCTGATGGTGCGGGGGAAGAACGAGAGCCTGTAGAAGTTGTTTCTGCTCGCGATGGCCTGCAATGTTTGAGTGTGATTGATGCGGCGGGAGCCACCGGGACAATCCTGGTTGAGTGTGGGACGGAGACAGCATTATGCATAATCTTATAAAACATGACCTGGCGGGCGATCTTCCGACGTACTTCTAGAGACTGCCAGCCCAGGTTTTGCAACATGTACATGTGTGCTTTTTAGTAGATACGGTCAGTTGTCTCTTAACAATCACTGTTCCACATCTATGGTGTTAACTTTGGCATTTACAAAATGACAAAACCTCCGGGTCCACATTGATTGTATACTAAGGCCACAACAATTAATTTGTTTGTTTTCGGATTCGCCTCTTCATTTTTTTCTGATTTGCAATTAAAGAAGATTTGGTTCTGAATCAACTAATAGAAGCTCATATTTTGCCCCCAACAGCTGAGGAAAGTCTTTTTCTTCCTAGTTGTTACAGTGTTTCCATCTATCAATGCACTGGTTTGATTCAAAGTTCAAATTCATTGTTTAAATATTAACCCAGCCTTTTGTGTTGACTTCATGGCTGCTATCGTAGCATTTGGGGGCTATTATAGGATTCCTATACCTGTAATTTTTTCGCCCAGTCGCTTCATATTGTTTCTGAAAAAGTCCGAGAGCCAACAAATCAAATTGGTGTGGCCTAATGAGTAATTATTGCACCACCACAGGACAGGTAGCGCTAAGTGTTGGCATGTTGAGCCGCCGCTTTCCAGAGCGGTATGTGGCTGCTTGGCAAATCGCTCGAGCAGCACTGGAGATAAAGAGAGAGGACCGCCAGTTGTCTTATGCATCAAAAGTCCCAGACTCTATCCAGTGTGAGCCGGGAGCCGCCCTGCGTGTGCTGGGGATAGGGAGTGGGTCAGGTGAGACCGCCATGTTCACTTTGACGTTAATACCAGTTTCATGAAAACAAAGTGTTCGCATCCACATAGCCTAGCGGCGACCAATGGGTGACCAGCATTCCGCGCCACGCCCACTTTGCGTCGATTCCATTCGACAATGGGGTTGAACAGCATCCTTCCGTACGGCGCGGCAGGTAATCTGAGTTTGTAATGTCGGATAAACAATGTAAGAATTGGTGTATTTTGGGTGAAAATAATGCAAGTACCGAAGTAACGGGTTCCTTTCTCAGCACTTGGTATACAGAGTTGAGGCGGCTTCCGTCCTAGATCTCCAGTGCCGAAGTTACGTCAACACTTGGTGTCCAGTGTCGGCGGCTTCAGCACTGGAAACTCGGAATCGGCAAATCAAACCTTGCCTTTAGAAGGGTATCGAGGTATTTTCGAGATCATACCGCCTGGGTAACAAAGTTTAATCGGGACAACAAGGTTATCGGCAGGACACGACTGCACGGCCTCTTTTCTTACATTTTCACAGACAAAGACTTGGCCTAAGATACTGACTTCTGTAACGTTACGCCGCACGGCCGACGTAAGCACCAGAAGCCCAGTGCCGAAATGGTTTAACTCGGCTCGGTAGTTATTTTGCTCCAGCTATTCAAAGACACAGAATTTCAGAAAACAATTTACAAATGTATCTTTTGAACAAGTTTAATAAACATCTTTTTCAACCATATCTTGCTAAAGCGCGGGTTGTGGGTGTGGACGAAATGCTGCCCGCCTATTGGTCCCCGCTAGGCTGGCTTGGATGGGAAATTGAGGTCCCCCCCCACACACGAAATTTCCACGCGGGGGGAAGGCCTAGGAAGATATTTGGGCGGGGTCGGGGGGAAAGGCTAGGAATTTTTTTTGACCTGGGGGGAGGGCCTAAGAACAAAATTTTAACCCTACCCCCGGACGACTGGCCCTTCCCCCCTAAATATCGTACAGTCCCTAACCACACACTTTAGGATTCTATACCAGATCTTACGTGGACAATCTATCGGTATAGCCGGTATAGCCGCCCTTTGGCGCGACACACCATCTTTTCACATTAGGCCACAGTAAGTAAATTTTATGGATGACATCCTCCGCAGACTCCAAATCTAATGCGAGCGGGCGAAAAAAAGCAAGGCGGGCCAAAAAAAAGGTTCCTACAATTTAAAATTTTTAGTCAATCATTGTACAAATGGTTTTGATTCAGTGGGAACATCACATATACACAGCCAACCTCACATATCACTGCATCAAAGTAAGAAACAAAACATTCAATCAGCGTCTTTTCTTGCCCCCTCTCTTCATATTTATCTGCCATCCACCTTCCGGCATGGCAACAGACATCTTTGCCCATTCTCGGCATGGTGACCACTGTCAGAAGGCAACAAAATTTCTTGTTTTTTTTTTTCAAAATCCGGCCAAAATTTATGCGCGCGCTAGCTGATGTCATCCATACAAATTACTTGCTGTGGCCTTACATTCATTTTGGTCTCTTTACAGGTGAAGTTGACAGTGCCATGTTGAAGAAGGTTTTACAACGCCACAAGACTGTGTACAACAGGGTTGTGGAACCGTCGGGAGAAATGCTCGAGCGTTATAAGGTTAAACGTTGTAACAACTTGTGCTCAATGGACAAAATGTTGATCTTTTGCACCAATACTTGCTTGGACAAATTTTGAAGTACATGTAGCAGGTTTATGTTTTCAGGTGTATTCAGAGACGTTAGGGGGGAGGGAGTAAGTGTAGTGCTCTGCCGTATCTGTATCTGTATAGCCGGTATAACCGCCTTTCGGTGTAACACACCAGCTTCGCAGGCACGCGGCGCGGCGGCGGCTGGCTACATTACACCGATCGACTTGTTACACCTAACCCTTAAACATCTAACTCTAGGGGCATTGTCAATGTCTACTGTATTTGGTGACAGCGAGTTCCACTCTGCAATAGCTCTAGGAAAGAATGAATTCTTGAACACCTCAATCCTTGGTTGATAACTCTGGTACTTGAAGGCATGGCTATTTCCTGTTCTCTTGTTGGCTGGTATTAGGTACTTAGTAGTTGGGACGTCCACCAGTTTATTAGTCATTTTGTACACCATGCATAGTCTGGACATTTTTCTTCTGTCTTCCAGTGACACCCACTGTCACTGCCGTAAACACAGTCGAGAAGAGTAGGGGTGGTTCCTTGATTCATTTTGGTTATTTAGGCCATGTTGATTTGATTATATGGATGACATCCTCCGGGAGCCCCGAAACTGATGCGCGCGTGCGAATAAAAAAAAAGTTTTGAAAAAAAAAAGTTCTTTTCATTATGAAATCTACGTGGTCATGAGGGTTGAGCAAATTGCACAGAATATGGTTTGGCGAATAATATAGTCTTCAAGTTCATTTCTTTACAATTTCGTCTTTTTTTCGTTTGATTTTGGCATTCTACGACATTGGTATAGTTTTTATTAATTTTTTGT
>NW_017804575.1:5388991-5407027 GCF_001625305.1 Branchiostoma belcheri | reverse complement strand
ATAATTTTTTTTTGTAACTTATGGTATATTTTTGCTCATTTTGCAACTGTTTTGTACGATTTACAGTATGGTTGAAAACTTCTTTTTTTTTTGGAAACGGCCGAAAATTCATGCGCGCGCGGATGTCATCCATATAATCAAATCAACATGGCCTTATTTCGATTCAGTTGTTCATTGATGTGTCCCGATGTGTGAAATCTTGTAGACCCTGGTGCGTGAAGACAAGAGCCTCGGTGCTGTGACGTTTGACTGGCGTCAACAGACAGCAGAAGAGTACTTCCAGACCAAGGAAGACACAAAGTTTCACCTGGTCCATGCCATACAAGTTCTGTATAACGTGGAAGACCACCACGCCACCTTGCGGAACATGTGGGAACAGGTGGAAAGCGGTGGATACATGTTGGTCGCCATGGAGTCAGGTAAACTGGCAGTTTACATATTAGGCCATGTTGATTTGATTATATGGATGACATCCTCTGGGAACCCCGAAACTGATGCGAGCGTGCGAATAAAAAAAGTTTGGCCAAAAAAAGTTGCTTTCATTATGAAATCTACGTGGTTTTGAAGGTTGAACAAATGACGAGTATGGTATGACGAATAATCTAGTCTTCAAATTAATTTCTTTACATTTTCGTCTTTTTCGTTTGATTTTGGCATTCTACGACATTGGTATCGTTTTCCAATGTTTTTTATTGCGGTTTATATTTTTAAACTGTTTTGTACGATTTACAGTATGGTTGAAAACTTTTTAAACGGCCGAAAATTCATGCGCGCGCGGATGTCATCCATATAATCAAATCAACATGGCCTTGGTAATACATGTATAACACTTCCTGGCATTGATTTTCTTAATAGTAAAACAATGTTCCCTACTTACATGTACTTTTACTTTCACTGTCCCGTGTTCATTAGCCTGACTAATCCGCGCTCCTGTCGCCACCCAAAAGTAACTCCAGCCAGCGAGAGGTTGTGTTAGGCCGCACCGACCTCATTTTATGGATGACATCCTCGGAAGACCCCCAAACTTGTACGTGCGGGCGATTAAAAAAAATTCGGCCAAAAAAAATGCTACTAAACCACAGGAATACTAAGCTGGTATTGTGAATTTGCGGCAGTACATAGCGACGTATACTACAAGCCGGCAAATACTGGCTTTTTGCGGAATTTATGAATCGGCACTGCACGTATGTACTGAGTTCGTGAGTCGTGGAGCTTCGGTAGCCTGGGTGCCCGGCTCCGTTTTGTCGCTAACTATCATGGACTACCCAGGCCTAGAGCCAGGTCTGAGCCTCGGAGGACGTGATCTTTTTTTTTTTTTTTTTTGAGGTGGATGCCATCCATAAAATTAAGTCGGTGTGGCCTTAACCACATGCACATACACAGGCTAACCTTGTCACATGTTCACAGATCACAGTGACCTGGGAAAGTTGCATTACAAGTTGTGGGATGAGTTCGGCCAGGGTGACCGTTTGAAGACGTCGCTCCGTTCATCCGGTGACGTCAAACAGTGGCTTGACGCAAGGGGCATCAGTTACGTCACTTGGGAGAACATTAACGTCAACTTTAACGTCACGGAATGTTTTAAGGAGGACTCGGAGGCCGGGAAGATGCTTCTCGACTTCTTGACGCTAACACCTTACGTGTCAAGTGATACTAAAATAAAATCAATGGTATTGGATTTTATTCGATGTAATTCCTCGCTAGCTGATGGCAAGGTCATCTTTAAAGCAAGCTCTGACGTTGTTGTCGCCTTCAGAAGGAAGTAATCCTGACGTTGCAATTTTACTAGTATACAGCGCAATTTTACGGAATACAGTGCAATTTTACGGAATACAGTGCAATTTTACTAATGACGTTGAATCACGTGACTTGGACCCGGCTTTCCCTGTTTTTTTTTTTAATTTTTAAGATGGCGGACGCCGCTGACTCACATATTTCTGTCTTTTTCGAGCGAATTCGAAATGATCCCTGTGTAGTAACATGCCCTGTGTGTAGTTTGTAGTGATTTGACTAAAGGTCTATCTACGAGAACGGTCAAAATTCACTCAAAAACACAGAAAGATGTAAGTACGCGCCGTCAGCGGCGTCCCTGGAAAGCCGGGCCCAGGTTACGTCATAACAACGTCATTAGTAAAATTGCACTGTATTCCGTGAAATTGCACTGTATTCCGTGAAATTGCACTGTATACTAATACGATTGCACTGTATTCCGTAAAATTGCAGTGTATACTCTGGCACCCCTGTAGTGTACCGCTACATGTGTGCACATTGTAATTTGCAGTGCTGATATTTTACACATGTTAGGTTGCGTTGCTAGTAATTGCACTTGCAACTTTTGTATAATATTACTAGTATGTGATTACAGTCATGTAGTCATGGCATTGACTGTCGTCGTGTAGTCATAGGAACCCTGTATTCTAGCTGCGAACACGAAAAACCGTCTGACCACAATACTCCTAGAGGAGGAATATACCTCCTTCACGGAGTAATAAGCAACTAAGTTAAAGGGAATGCTTTTTGTGAAATGTTCGAATCCCACTCGGTTATAGTTGGTGAAAGACTGCAAATTAGATTTAGGTCGCTAGGTAGCGCTTCGCAACGGTGCACAGTGCTAAGAACACCCGCAAAGCTTATCTCAAGTTTGGGGTCATCAAGATGATTGTCACGTTCATCCATACTTATTAGATTCTTTTGCTCGCTAAATCCAACCTACCATAATGTGTCAGAAATTCAGTCCTGTCATGTGCGATCGCTGTTGTTATGTTTTTTTTTATACATAATATACATGCAAATTACTTGAAGATATGTGCAAATAATTGGTAGACAAATCAGCCAACCGTCGTCCGCTTTTTGCTTTTCGCTGGCCCTGACGTCATGGCGATCGCTTTGATACATTCGGTTATTATATTTGTAAATATTGCTCCTCAAATGCAGTGGAAGACGAAATTCATTTTATCTCTAACTGTCCATTTTATGACGACATCAGAAAACAATTATTTAGCACCGTGTCCAATATGCTCCCTTACTTCCACACCATTCCCTGCCACGAAAAACAAACAACAATTTTACTACTGAAGTCAAAGAACCCACATATTATAGAAGAAGTGGGTAAATTCGTCTTCCATTGCCTAAAAGAAGAAGTCATACCCAGTAAAACTAGTACCATATATGTTGTAGAATGTAGTATAATGCTAGACGTAGATATAGTCCCACATACCACTGTATTTTCTGTCTTATGTTGTTTGTAACTGCAGTTAGCCCTCGGGCAAGTATTTGCAATAAACTTTCAATATGAAAACAGATTCCAGTCGTAGTCATTGTACTCGTGAGTATTGCCATTCTTTCCAACTAACCTGTCAGTCCGTAATGTCACTGATCAGTGTCTCCAAAACATCTCGTCACTGTCAAGCAGATGTTCCCTTTGTTTTTGTAGGGCTTCCTGCTTGTTTGTGTGTGCGTGTGTGTGTGTGCGTGCGTGTGTGTATGTGTGTGCGTGTCCGCGCGCTCACTTGTGTGAGTGTGTGTGTGTGTGCCGTGTGTGTGTTTGTCTATGTGTGGGTGTTGGTGCGTGAGTGTGTGTGTGTGTGTGTGTGTGTGTGTGTGTGTGTGCGTGCGTGCGTGCGTGCGTGCGTGCGGGTGTGTATGTGTGTGCGTGTCCGCGCGCTTACTTGTGTGAGTGTGTCTGCGCGTGTGTGTTTGTCTGTGTGTGTGTGTGTGCGTGCGTGCGTACGTGCGCATTGGGTGGGGGGGGGTTCTGCGTGTACGCGTGCTTGTGTGTTAACTTTTATTTTTTATTTGACAACACGCATCTGCTTGGTGATTGATTATGTCATCTCACCTTTACCCTCCCTAACACCGGTCGTTACTTAGAACACGTTTGACGTCATTAAGTAGATCCCACCGGACTCCATTAGCTTATCCCCCCAGGGCGAAATGGAACAACCCTCTCTCACACCACACATTCCTTTCATTCAAGACTTTCCTCGATCACCAAGACATTTTCCTTTTCTTCTGTACATCTTAAAGTCCTCTAGTCTAAAACATATCAAGTGTGCGGTTGTTCCTCGAGTCTTACCGCATTCATGTCTTGAAACGTCTTGACGTATTGAAGCCTGCAATAGGGAATGAGTGAGGTAAAACACCCCTTGAAATGACACGGCATGGTAGGGTCCACTCACTCATGCCTTGGAGCCGTACCGTGTCAGATACCTGTCTATCCGCCTTTTAAAACTGCGTGGACGGTTGTTTATTTTAGAGCCAGGGCATACCTGTCCTAGTACACACTCTGTAAACACACAGATATCCTTCTCGGGAATAGAACCAGGGACGTTTGGTGAAAAACTCGCACACAAAGATGCATCGGAAGAGGTTCATACGGTTAGGCCTGGTCCAAATGGGCCTATCGCTGGTCGGGTTGTGTATAGGACTGGGTGCAGTGTCCCTCGGCGTGCACGAAATGTTGGGCAGTTTTTACCGGGTCTTCTTCGTCCTGACTGTGGCGTGCTTCATGTTGGTGAGTCAACCTTCTTCTTTTTTAAAGTCTAAACTTAATCTTTCTGTTTAGGTACTGAGAGATAGGCATAGTTTGGGTAAAATGCGGTGGATAATCATAATGTTGAGAAAACCTAGGTAGTCAAGGACGCACCCATAGTTTCTATCGCTAGTGCCATCTGGTCAGCCAACTCACCTACCTCAATGATTTACCTCATGTTTCACCAAATTCTACCATTTTCTTGGTATTCAAATGTGGAGTAGATCTAATTCATTTTCCCGTTGGAGAGTAGACCTGCTTTATTTGCCAGGTATACACACCTAACTATTGCAAAGGTGTCATACTGTACACTGGTGCTTTGTTTTGAACCGTGCCGGTTTTTAACGTGTCACCACAATTATGTGTAGGGACTATAGGGTGGGGTTTGAAATGACTTTAAGGGCTTTACGTATCGATAAAGGTAGCTTAAAAATGTTCACACTAGGGTGCCTCATGTGCACAGGTGTGTGTGTGAGGGTCTGTTTTTCGTGAGGACTCTAACTTGGAAGGAAAAGTAGTTCGGCCAGGTGAGCGGAGGTTTGGTAACAGTGATCCCGGGAGACCTGCGTGTTGGCCCCGTGAGGCCGTGTTCCTCTCCACGCTCTGGTAGACCTGGCTGGACAGAAGTGTTCACCCGAATCAAGACTTGTGAACAAACGTAAACAATAGAATTGGGCGACATGTAAACAATCACAAACAGCAACAGTACTACTAGCATGGCGTGTAAACAAAGCACAGGTCTAGCACGACATGTAAATAAACATAAACAACAACAGGACGTACACAGCGTGTAAAAAAACACAGCAACAGTACTAACACGACTTGTAAACAAACACAAACAACAATATCACTAGCACATGTGAACACATATAAACACAACAACAACCAAAGAACTAGCAAGGTGTGTAAATACACACAAACAACAGATGCAAACAAACATCAACCACAACAACAAAACTAACGCAACATGGAAACAAACATGTAAACAAATGTAAACAACATCAGAACAAGTACGCGATGTAAACAAACAAACAACAATATACTATTATATAGCATGGCATTTAAAGATAAGGCCACACCAAGTAAATTTTATGGATGACGTCCGCGCGCGCATTGATTTTGGCATGTTCCTAGAAAAAAAAACAAGAAGCCTGAGGCTATTGACAGGATCGTCCTGTCAACAGCAGGAAATACTGCACTGCTGACAGGATCGTCCTGTCAATAGCAGAAAATATTGCACTGCTGACAGGACGATCCTGTCAATAACAGGAAATACTGCACTGCTGACAGGATCGTCCTGTCAGCAGTGCAATTTTTGACACTGTTGACAGGATCGTCCTGTCAGCAGTGCCATTTTTGGCACTATTGACAGGATTTTTTAAATCTTCCATTTTGGGCTCTATTGACATGATTTCTTCTTTGTTTTCATTTTTTTAACCAGTCAGAAGGCATATGCTACTGTACTGCAGATTAGGCGTTTCACGATGGCGGCTATCATCACGTTAACAGAGTACTCCAGCAGATCTATATGTCAAAACTAGACATGTCCAAAATATAATAAATACAGGCGAATTTCATGCATAAGCTGTCTGAAATACGAAGGCAGTTACATAAGATGAAGACAATAAAAAAGACAAAAAGAAGTTGATCTCTATCCATTATTTATTCTTTCAACAACTTCGAAATCAAATGGAACAAATCCAGGAAAGTACCGCTGGTGTGGCATTTCAGCTAGCCGGCCCGCTAACAACAGCAGCCCCCTGGCGCGCGTATCCAGCTGGCCACCGAATTTTACCGGCCCCACTGGGCCCCACAGTACCGGCAAAGGCACGCTGCAGGGCCTGGCACGCTGGTTAGTGTTACTGGGGGGGGGGTTGTTGTGTTGCTGTTAGCACGCCTGACGGTTAACCCTGGGTGCCCCAGAGTCCGGCGTTTATTTGGCGATAGATTTCGGGAGAAACCGTATTTGTCCGCTACCATTATCCACCCAAACCCCTTCGTCCACGCGAAGCCCTCTAACGCCTCATGCGCGAGGAGATAATAAGACCCAGTGTGCCAAGTAGGTCTGCCGGGAGTATGGCTTCCCATGACTTTTACTTAGGTCAGGAGATAGACACTCGCGCGCGGGGTGGCACCCAGGCTAGCCAGACGGGTACCCACCGGTGGACCGCTGTGTCATTCCCGCGGCGCCGGCTGTAATGGCTAGCGCTTACTGTCGCCCCGACTAGCCTCTACCAGGCACCGTGGATCGCTGGAAAAATAATAGAAATTGGCCGAAATAAAGGGAATATATACCAAGGGAGTTAGCCGGCCAGAGAAGCTCCAATTGGCGACCTTGGTATATATTCCCTTTATTTCGGTCAATTTCTACTATTTTTCCAGCGATCCGCGGTGCCTGGTAGAGGCTAGTCGGGGCGACAGGCACGCATGCACTGCCGCCGCATTGTTTACGGGAGGCCAGGCGCGCGCTACCGAGCGGGGGATCAATGTATGCACGACGATCTGCAGGGGCCGCAGCGCAGGATCGTAAAAAATGGCCTAATAGCATACATAATAACACCTACATAAGACCTACACGAACCAGCGCCCACCCCAAAATTTCCAGTATGAAATAAAAATACCAAAATTTTACCGATCCTGTCAATAGTAGAATAATTTGCACTGCTGACAGGAAAAATCCTGTCAGCAGTGCAAATTATTCTACTATTGACAGGACGATCCTGTCAGCAGTGCAATATTTTCTGCTATTGACAGGACGATCCTGTCAGCAGTGCAGTATTTTCTGCTATTGACAGGACGATCCTGTCAGCAGTACAATATTTTCTGCTATTGACAGGACGATCCTGTCAGCAGTGCAATATTTTCTGTTATTGACAGGACGATCCTGTCAATAGCCACAGGCAAACAAGAAATTCCGCTTCCTGTAACTATGGCCAAAGAGTCATGACAGTGCCGCAAATCGTCAGATTGACGTGAAACCCGTAACGCGAAATGGGTAAAGAGCACATGTGCCGCAAAACGATGGTGTACGTGCGCACAAGAGTCCGCGCGCCACAGTTCAAAGAAGCAAGATGGTGGGCTCACCACCCTTGGTCGCTAAATATGTGAGCGTAAAGGTCGTAAAAGCGTGCGGAAACATTGTTGTTGACAGGTACGCGCTCAATGTCGGCCAGGGAGAGCTAACTTTCGCGTAACTGTACGAGGGACTTGTAGCGGCGAGTGAATATCGACCATACAATTTCAAGCAAGTTTTGTCAAGATCAGCTACAGTGCAAATTATATTCTTCTGCAATGACGAGAAGCTCGGAAGAGGCATTGAGGTTTACTCCGGCAGTTCGGGTGTTTCATCCGTATGGTGATCGACAAGACAGCTGCTACGACTGAAGCTGTTCCTATGGCTAAGATTGCTTTTGAGGTATGAAAAGTCTGTTTTGAATCGAGTACCTTGTACGGAAAAAAACACGGGTGAAATATTCCTAGAAGGGGAGTATAAAATAAATGCATACATGTATCAATGCTCCTTGCATGTGTTTTGCATGGATAATGATCGTTTATTTGTTTCTGGTTATTCATACTTGATGTTTGCAAAATATGTGTTTTTTTATTCTTAAATTTTTGGTCCACATTTGGCACGTAAATTGCTAATTTTCAGTCGGATTTTTAAGGTATTTTGGAATCTATAGCTATAAACAAACTACGCATTCAAGCTCAAAGCTCTTTTTTGGGGGGGGGGATATTTAGTTTCTTAAGAATTTTTTCCCCATCATTTTAGCTTTGATATCCAATTTAGTAACGTTGTCAGCTCTTCCATTTCTTTGATTGCATTAAGACACATTTATTGTGAACTAGGAACAGAAGGTTCACTTTTCCTTTCACATGACTTGTACATGTACACATGTATACAGGTATGATGAAAGCATCAAGAGAACAAGGTCAGCAGGCGAGCAGGAGTGGATGTTTCCAGCCTATGCTGGGACTGGGAGCACACAACAATGTAGCAATAACAACCCAGGTGAGTAGTGAGGTACATTTGATATGGATTGTTTGCAGAATATACCCTTTAAATTTAAGGCACTTCAGGGACAGTAAAGGCGTACATTTAACTACAACATAGAACCTAAACCTTTATGTTGAAAAAAAATTCTGAAGAGTTGGATTTTAGCACAATTGACTATTGTTCCATATTTTTTCCACCTGTTTCATGTAGGGCAGTGACATGCACTTCACCAGTAGCACAGTACTATTATTCAGCCAGACTGAAGTCAAGGGTGATAAAGACGATGCTGACTTTGGTGTGCTGGAACTGCGTTGAGGAGGAAACGCTGCCCATACCGGCAGAGAAGACTGCTGCATACCAGACAATAAACCCTGTTTGTCAGGTAGGCATACATTTGTTACCTAATTAAATTCATTACGCAACTTATGTAGAATAGCTCTGAACATATATTGTTTGGTTCCACCTTTATTGGTTATCTTTCTCAAACGCTCCTATAGACTATTTGCATAGGTAGAAATGCAGTAATGAATGCAAAGGGTTAATCAGCAACTAATTTTGTCTTTTATGCTTTGTTTCTGCAGGCCTGCAAAAATGTGATGAAAGAAACAGGACAGGATGACAACTGCTGTTCCACCTGATTTATTACTGTTTTGATGATGAATAAAAGACATCTTGCTTGTTACACTGTGTCACCTCATTCAATTTGTGTCCTAACATTTGTTGTCTCTTAGTATATTTCTAATCTAGGCATCTTGTTTTTTTGGGCCCTTCTTGTTTTTTTTCGCCCTCTCGCATTAGATTTGGAGTCTCCAAAGGACGTCATCCATAAAATTTACTTGGTGTGGCCTAAGTTTAAAAGATAAAGGCAGTTTATAGATAAGTTTTGTCATACTTTGTACCATGTACAACTGTTGTGCAATAAAGTTAAAGTTTAAATAAACACAAACAACAGAACTAGCCCTAAACGTAAACAACAACGTAAAGACGTAAAGAGCAACAAATCAAACAACAGTACTAGTGCGACAGTTAAGCAAATAGAAACAACAACAGAGTAAGAGCGTCATTTTTTAAAATCTTACCGTATACGTGTATGTATACTGTTAGAAGGGGGGTTGTTGTGAGCTCAATTTCTTGGCAATACCGGTAATGTTGGCTGAAAGGCCTTTATTTATCGCCCCTTCCTGTCCAAGCGTTAAGTACAGGTTGTTATGTTGAGATAACAGACTTGTAGTTACAAACATTAGTAGTATACACGGAGTAATAGTAGGACTACACACCAGGCTTACGTACGGGACGACCTCTGGTTGATTATTATGACAAATTGGAATGCTATGCAGGACGACCTTTCTTAATATACATTATTGGTCCAAAGGAATAGATATACAAATGTTCCGGTGCAGCTTATAACTTTTATTTAAAGTAAATTTCTGTCGTTATAGTTCATAAAAACGGTTGCGGTCATATCTTGTTTTGAATTAGCACACGTGGGGTCGTGTGGCGTAGCGGCAGAGTGCGCGACTCGGAACTTATAGTCACGGCGTTCGAGTCCTGACATGCCACCTATCTTGTACCCTTGGGAAAGGCACTTTACACGACTTTCCTCACTTCGCTCAGGTGTAAATGAGTATTGTCCTGTCATGTATTTGTCCCTGTGTTTGGTGGCGGCATTAATATAAGTTGAAAAAAACTTGAGTGTGTCGTCACCACGTCTGGTGATTACATGTTGGAATAAAAAAAAATTGGCAGCCACGTCAGCATTTTAGTTCTCTAATCATCCACCACAACAATGCCGGAGTCAGCTGGGAGTTTATCCCGTGGGAACACCAAGATTACCCATTGTCCTAACCTTATCATGTGTTGTTCTTATACAACAAGTTTTAACTGCAATTTCGAACAAAAGAAACGGGACAATTTTTGAGTATGCAACTTACTTCTTGTACACAAATATTAAAATGTGTATTTGAACCCTCAAAATTTAACTTAGTTTACATCTGATTTTCTTAATAGTGACAGGAGGCGAGGTAGTCTTGTTTATGACTAAGATTGTTGTCTTAACCCTCAACAGAACACCTTCCCGGACTGATTAATCTGTACACCTGGGGTCCGCGCGGACCCCAGAACAGTTTTTTGCTAATTTTTAGAAATTATCAACATGCTACCAGCTCAATTGTTTTGCAAACTGATGTGGGAACCTCTGTGTCCACGTTACATACAAAAATCATACATTTTGAACTTTTTCTATTTTTTGGTGAAGAAAAGAAGACAAGAAGAAATACCCGATTTTTAAACCCATTCCAGACTGAAGGGGCTTTTGAGGCCCAACTTTGATCTCAGATAGCGGCTAAACGGCTTGCGCTAGAAGTATCAAATTTGGAGACCTTTCCTAAAATGTCTCTGGAAAAGAGTTCATATTAGTTTAATACTAGTAAGTTGATGTTTTTTTGTGTTGCCATGGCAACGGGTTTCTAGCAGGCAGTTTTTTTTAAATAGAAGTAATTTTGGTTTAAACATAAAAATTTTCTGAGTTTTATATTAAATTACACTTCTTTTCCAACATTGATAACATCTTACATAATTAAATATAAGTTAAATCATTTAATATGCATAGAATATGCTAATTTGATGACGTCATTGGTCAAAATCCAATATGGCGGACTGTATTATTAGCTCTGACGTCATATGACGTCATAATTACACCAAAGTTATTAAAATTTCATTCTATTATTACACCATTCTCTGAAAACTTGGTAGACATACGATGAGTGCATAAAAACATATAAAAACGGAAATAAGGTAATGTATAAGAACGCCAGTGTATCCATTATGATCGAAAGCCGGCTGGGGTCCACGCGGACCCCAAAAGAAAATCAGATATAATTTTTTTATAAAAGGTAGAAACGGAGTTTTCTGCACTGTTTTGAGAGACAACTTTGTGGGTGACAATTACCTAAAATTTCAGAAAAAAACTTTAGAAACAAAAAAGATATTACAGAATATATAGTGCTGGGGTCCGCGCGGACCCCAGGTGTACTGTTTAGGGTTAAAATCTTAAGTTTCTAGGTTCGAATCTCTTGCAGACCCCAATGTTGTTAGCCTGACTGAACCTCGCTTTTCGCCGGCTCCCTAGTTAGTTCGCCACCCTATCTAGGGAGCCGGACAAAGAGCTTGAGTTTCACAGACTACAATGTTGTGTCCGCAGTGGGAAAGACACTTTTTACCTATATCCTCACTCGATCCAGGTGAAAATGAGTACCTAGCTTCGGTTAGGGACATGCTCTCGGATGGGACGTTAAGTCGGTGGTCCCCTGTTTAAGTTGAGCCACACCTGGATCACGTTAAAGATCCCACCACACATATCGAAAAGAGGGCCTTCCAGGTATGAGTGGTTCAAACCTCATGCAGTCTGATCTCCGGGTTGTCAATACTTTACAAAGTTGACATCAAGAAAGGCGATAGTCACCTGTAATGCCAATCCTTCGACACATGCATGCAGTATTTGGTAAATGTCGATAGATAAAGACCATGTGTTTGCGACATTGGTTTTCAAAACATTTACTAGTATAGTATTGTTAAACGGTTCGCCAAAGAGTCGTGTGGCGTAGCGGCAAAGTGCGCGACTCGGAACTAAGAGTCCCGGGTTCGAGTCCTGACATGCCACCGATCTTGTGCCCTTGGGAAAGGCACTTTACACGACTTTCCTCACTGAGCTCAGGTGTATTAAATGAGTATTGTCTTGTAATAAATGAGTATTGTCTTGTATTTGTCCCCTGTGTTGGTGGCGGCATTAATATAAGTTTAAAAAAAAATTGAGTGTGCCGTCACCACGTCTGGTGATTACATGTTGGAATAAAAAAAAGAGTAACCTTGTTCCAATGAAACAGGCATGAAATACAGAGAATGATTCAGATCATTGCGTTTACCTGGAGATTAGGGTCATTACACACGAGGCAACAACGTGACGCTTACACAATACAGGCGTGAGCTTTGCCAGGGGGCAAGCGAAATTATCCACTTTATCTGTGTCTGTGTCAGTATAGCCGGTATAACCGCCCTTCGGCCTAACACACCAGCTTCGCAGGCACGCGGCGTGCCGGCAGCTGGCTATATCACACAGAACGACTTGTTACACAATCTTTGCACATTTGATTTCAGGAGTTGTTTAAAGCTTTCTAGTGATTATGCCCCAACAGTGCTTGGTGGCGACGAGTTCCAGTCTACGATAGCTCTGGGGAAATACGAGTTTTTGAATACCTCAATTCTTGGTTGATAACTCTGATATTTGCAGGCATGACTGTTTCTTGTTCTTTTCTGGACTGGTATCAGATACTGAGTGATGGTTGGTACGTCCACCAGTTTATTAGTCATTTTGTACTTTACATTTCTATCCTTAACACCGCCTAGCTTTGATCAAAATCAGTAAATTTACTTTTATCCACGCACACAAACACGTAAAAAGAACTGCGGATTGTAATATAATCTTGTCCTAAAGTCCAATAAATGTTTTAGAAGGGCGTGACATTTTACTATATATAACTTGTCAGGAAGACGCATCGTTTGCTTTGAAATATAATATAGCTCCCGGCCAACGTTGTCTGTATGTAGGCCATATCGGTGATTGTTTTGTGTTGCTCCGTTAAAAGGATCATCTCGGTTATGAAAGTATTTCACCCTTAAGCTAACTCAAGCAATTAATGGATAGATGGATTTTTCTTATGGTTCTTAAGTTTCAAATGGTTTGTGGTGCAAAACCCTATATTGAGACTTTGATCTGTTAATGACAAAAATGACCTTCTTGGATAACGTATTTCCCCAAAATGAACAAATTTACCTAGTTGAAGTCGATCTGGTAGAGACTATACTTTTTCACTGACAGAATGGTAACCTACAATGCAGAGCTTTCTAGAAACTGACTAGCAAGTGGCAGTCGCCCAAAGTTCAGTCAGTGTTTTGAAGTGTGCCCAACAGACCGTGGCTTGTCTCCGCTCTGTATCACTACAGGCTGTCAGTCAGTCAGTAGTGTGGAATGCAGCTGGAGTTTCGCACTACAGCAGGCCGTGTCCGTGAGATGGTCTAGTGACAGGCATTACATGTACTGTTTCTGCAAGTCATGGTCTGTATGTACCCCAACCACCCCACCCTACAGATACAGCCGTGCGTGTCACACATTCAGAACCTTCTCCCGACTAACAACCAACCAAGCTTGGCTGACGTTCGGGAGCAGTCTGACCAGACCACTCGTACATTTCTATAAGATTTACATTTGAGTTAAATTTGAGTCAAATTTCACTCCCAACTACGCCCACTACGACCTCTGTTGACCTACCGCGAGCCAACACGAATATATAATTTTTTTTTTAATTTTGAAACATTTGAAACATAGCCAGCCTCCTCAACTTTGGTAAGGGGTATTGCAACACTGTTCAAGAGGCCATATTCACATATTTGTGACAGGGGCTTAAGAAACAAAAAAAAAATACCAATGACAAATTAAGTAAATAGATCTTTGTAAAGGGCTGAGACAGTAGAGCAGAAATTATAAATCTACATATCTTACAATCTACATATGGTATAATCTTACATACATATACATAGACAACATTAGCGAGAAAATCACACTGATAAATGAAAGAAATTTGGAGAAAGTTTCAGTACCATCGGAGGTATAAGACCTTTGACTTCTTGTTGTTGTTCTTACTCTAATATTTCCCGATATTGTGTGGTTATTCCCAGGGCCAGCTGCTGTACTGTACGGCGTTCCTGGCCAGTAATATGAACAAACAGACGGCAGAAGCCAGGCGGAGAGCGGTAAGTACAGGGTTCACCGGTCTTGAAGCAGATGTAGGGGGTTGAGATTTTCACTGACATTTTCTGGCTTTTGGACGGATGGCCTACAGAGCTATCCTGTACTGACCCATACATGTCACACATAACCAACTAACTCCAGACCATGGTTGGGAGTGAATAGTGAGCAAGGTCATCTATGGTTGGGAGTTGGTCGGCGAGGTTGCTACAAGTCTGTATCCACAGGAATAACAGAAATATTCTGGATAAGGAAATCTGTCTGATATTGACATAAGAACCAGCCTACGATACGAAACAGTCAACCGTTTTCCGTCAGTGACATCGCATTTTTACCTCACATATATATATCAGTATGCTATGGCATGGGGCTGATTCAACTTACTACATTAAAATGACTAGAAAAATTGACTTTGAAAATTGAGTTTTGAAATTGCATCGAATGCGACCCTATCCCTCTCTCTTTAGTGCCAGTTGTATCTAATGTTTCCCCGTGACACAGAGCTCGTGACACGGCTATACGGTCCAGCTAAGCCCGTACGCGTGTCGCCTCGGGCCGGTATGTCTGCCTACAATCTCTACACACGCTTCCACGGACATTCTAACCACCACTGGAGTCCTGGACTACCCGACTATGTTTTCTTTGGAAACGATGCTGTCCCATATATGTGCCCAGCCATTTTTTTAGATTTTTGTTATGTGTTTGTTTGCTTGCTTGCTCTTGTCTGTTTGTTTGTTTGTTTGTTTGTTTTTGTCACGTTTTTAGTTGGTTTGTCGGTAGGTTGGGTGATTGGTAGGTTGCTTTATTTTTAATTAATAAAAAGCGAGTAGGATTCGATAATTATGACCTTGCTAATCTAAAATTATCAATGATATAAAGTATGGTTCGAAAGACAACAAACACACAAACCTTACAAAATGCACCTCTTTATCAATGGAATTCCAAAGTACCAAAAACCGGACGAGTTTTTTTGCGCTTAGCAGCCACCGCCTCATGGAAATCCGGTATACACTAATCTCCAACAGATCCTACGGCTTCAAGGCAGTATCCAATAGCTAATGTTCACTCCTTGGCCAGTGGATACTGCATGGCAACCCTAGGATCTGCTTGGAGATTAGGCCATGTTGATTTGATCATATGGATGACATCCTCTGGGAACCCCAAAACTGATGCGCGCGTGCGAATAAAAAAAAAGTTTTGCAAAATAAAAAGTTGCTTTCACTATGAAATCTACGTGGTCAAGAAGGTGGAACAAATGGCACAGAATATGTTATGGCGAATAATCTACTCTTCGAATTCATTTATTTACATTTTTGTCCTTTTTCCTTTGATTTTGGCATTCTACGACATTGGTATCGTTTCTAAATGTTTTCCTTGCAACTTATGGTATATTTTTGCTCATTTAGCAACTGTTTTGCACGATTTACAGTACGGTTGAAAACTTTTTTTTTTTTGGAAACGGCCGAAAATTCATGCGCGCGCGGATGTCATCCATATAATCAAATCAACATGGCCTTAGTATCAACGAAGGTTTGCCAGTTCTCAGTCCACGTTAATCCTGTCTTCACGACTTCTCAGAAGAGAAGACTTGGTGATACATGTAGCTCTAGGCTGAAACACTCTCCTTAAATCATGCGGAAACAGATTAAATCAGCTTGGGTGGAGATTAAGCTAATTACAGAGCAACAACAAAAACGTGGAGGCCTACGTTTTATATTATGACTTGGAACTTTAACCTGCCCTTTATTAGTATCTGTGTGCGTGCGTGCGTGCGTGCGTGTGTGTGTGTGTGCGTGCGTGAGTGTGTGTGTGCGTGCGAGTGTGTGTGTGTGTGTGCGTGCGAGTGTGTGTGTGCGTGCGTGTGTGTGCGTGCGAGTGTGTGTGTGCGTGCGTGTGTGTGTGTGTGTGTGTGTGTGTGTGTGTGTGTGTGTGTGTGTGTGTGTGTGTGTGTGTGTGTGTGTGTGTGTGTGTGTGTGCGTGCGTGTGTGTGTGTGTGTGTGTGTGTGAGTGTGTGTGTGTGTGCGTGCGTGTGTGTGTGTGTGAGTGTGTGTGTGTGTGTGTGCGTGCGTGCGTGTGTCTCTCAGGGGCTTACTTTTTACGCAGAGAAATCTTAAGACTGCCAAAATCGTACATTTTCGGACTAGCAGACGGAAAGTCATTTCTTACGAACATCATTTTGAGATTGGGTAAGAGCAGTACCGCAGTATTCCTCTTTGTTACGGAGCCCCGCCCAATGTGGTAGGGTGGATTTAAATTAGGCCACTCGATTTTGAAATTCGCCTGCGACCTTGTGATCTGGCGATGTATCAAATTCGACCGAAGGTCACTTAAGTGCGATGGACGCTTAAGTGGTTTTACCGAAGGACACAACAAGTGAAGAGTAAAGGAAGTTTGGATAAGAACAAGTGATTTTTCCACACTTCAAGTGAAGCTAAAATGCCTACCAGGTTGGAAGAATGGACGATATTTTCACGCTCCAGTTCTTTCGACATACAACCGTGGTGACCACAGTCTTCATAATGGAACAAATTGTGTTAAGGCTACATTTATTACCTCCATGAAATGTGTCATGGAGGTTATATTTTCAGTTGCGTTTATCTGTCCGTCCGTCCGTCCGTCCGTCCGTCTGTCTGTTGGTCAACAAGATAACTCAAGAACGCCTGGATGGATTGGTTTCATACTTGGTGTGTTGGTAGGGTGTGACGAAAACTGGAAATGATGAGATTTTGGTCCCCCTAGTGGCTTCCCTTGGTACTGCAGCGCAACTTCCGGTTTTGATATCTCGCGATCTGGACATGCTAGGGTCATGAAATTTTGATGGAAGGTAGCTCTCGTGCTTGGAAAGAATTCATATGAGTTTGGGCCCCCTAGCAGCTTGTTCTGGAACTGCAGGGCACTTTCTGGCGAAATGTTTAAAAGCCAATAAGTCCAGACAGGAACAACATGTTTTCATTATTTTTGGTGTGTAGGTAGCTGGGAGAGAGATGTACATAATTAAATGTAAATTATGTAAATGAGGACTTTATTTGCATAATTAATGAGGAAATTCTATAATAACAGTGTTTTACATTATACTATGTAACCTATGGCAGACGGAACTTCTACAGATACTAATTATGCAAATGATGACCTAATTTGCATAATTAATGTGAAAATTCTATGATTTCGTAATGGTGAATGATGAGAATGTCATACTTGGGACATCTGTAAGTTAATCAAAAGTTAACATACATCACGATGCATATATCATGTCAATGCAGAGGTCATTTGAACAATTAAAGAAGAAATTTACATTTACATATCAAGATCATATTTCATGGAGGTATGAGATCTCGGAATTCTAGTTTTGTATGTAAGTGTATGCCAGTGTGTGTGTGTGTGTGTGTGTGTGTGTGTGTGTGTGTCTGTCTGTGTGTCTGTGTGTGTGTGTGTGTGTGTGTGTGTGTGTGTGTGTGTGTGTGTGTGTGTGTGTGTGTGTGTGTGTGTGTGTGTTTCCGCAGGTTATAATGGATATGGTTGGGTTCAGCTTGTTCCGGAGGAGAAAGTTATTAGGCATTACTACATCTGACCAGCATAAGCTTACTGCTTTCACATGTGTTATTTGTAACAAGATCTCCTTGACAGTTCCTGACTCTGCACAAAATAGAAGGAGAATTATCCTTTTATTCAAGAGAGATTTTAACCCCTCTTAAAATTGTGGATGCAATA
>NW_017804575.1:5372215-5388971 GCF_001625305.1 Branchiostoma belcheri | reverse complement strand
GAGGTATGAGATCTCGGAATTCTAGTTTTGTATGTAAGTGTATGCCAGTGTGTGTGTGTGTGTGTGTGTGTCTGTGTGTGTGTGTGTGTGTGTGTGTGTGTGTGTGTGTGTCTGTGTGTGTGTGTGTGTTGTGTGTGTGTGTGAAACGGGGAATGAAAGGTATCATACAAAACTGAAGATTTTGTCGCTGTTCATCATATCTAGTACTTTTCTGTAACTACCTCTACGTATAAAACTTTGAAGTTATTCTGTGTACCTGTGTTTCCAATTCAATGCCTTTATCGTATACCACCATAGGAGAGATATACATGTACATAAAGCCTCAAAGGTGTTTGTAAACAAGGAGTACATAAAATCACATATGTACATAACATAAACATAAACATACAAGAAATTGTATAAACACACACTGCCATGGCAGTTCCCAATCACTTGGTGTGTGTGTGTGTGGGTGGGGGGTGGGGGTGTGTGTGTGTGTGTGTGTGTGTGTGTGTGTGTGGTGTGTGTGTGTGTGTGTGTGTGGTGGTGGGTGGGTGGTGTGTGTGTGTGTGTGTGTGTGTGTGTGTGTGTGTGTGTGTGTGTGTGGGTGTGGGGTGGTAGTGTGTGTGTGTGTGTGTGTGTGTGTGTCCATATTGCACACACTATGTCTCTGTTGTCTTGTCCAGAAGCCATGTCCTGTGACTCATGATGACTTTACTTCTAGATCAAAGATCAAACGATATTTATCCTGACCTCCAGGCTATACCGACAACAGCTGCTAAAAACCTGTATAATTTTAGGGTTTCAACTCAAAACTATTTTTCAGTTTAGCCTTTCGATGTTTGGGATGAATTGGACTCACACTTATCTGCTTAGAAAACAACAGTTTCTCAAAATTTTAGCTGGCGTCTTTCGGCGTCTCCTTCTTAAAGATGCTATTAAAAGTCTTCATTGATTGATGTGTCGACAATAGCTCTTAAGATGGGGTCATAGGTCGAATTTCCGGACGCCGTTTTATTGAATTGAGGCGTGAAGCGCCTTTGGCGTACAGATACAATTTTCTTAGTAAAACGTTAAACTTTATTCCAACACACTATTTACAGGGATCAAATTTTCAGCGACTACTGTCGCCTTCATCAGGATAATTAATGACCAATCACTTCAAAACGTGATCTCGCGAGAGTTACGGTTTACTATGATTACTACCAACACAGATGAACTTTCATGATAGATACAATTTTCGTCCTACGATGAGAAATGCTGTCGTAGAGGTTCAAACATGGGTTCAAAGAAAGTTTGTTTTTTTCAGCGTCGTTTGTAATTGTCCACATCAGGACCATTTTGTAAGTCTGTTGTGTGAGGCCTTACGACGTTCTACTACTTTTGTGCTGATTTTCTACGATTAGGGGAAGGGTCTTGTCTTGTTTGGGTACTGCACAACACCCCTAGATTGGGGTAAAGCGTGCAGGGGAGCTGTGCGATGCGCTATTGCTGCGTCCTCAGGTGTTGTAGTACTGCAGTGTTGAACTTCGTAGGTTCCGCAGTATCAGTTATCTCTTGGGGCAAAATGTTCCAATCTCTGACAGTTTGTGGAAAGTATGAATATTTGTAACAGTCTTTGTGAAACGTTAGTGGCTTGTATGAGGCTACGTGGCATCTTTACATCACAAAACTAATAAACTGGTGGATGTCTCAACTACTAAGTACCTAATACCAGCCCAGAAGAGAACAAAAAATAGCCATGCCTTCAAGTACCAGAGTTATCAACCAAGGATTGAGGTGTTCAAGAATTCATTCTTTCCTAGAACTATGGCAGAGTGGAACTCGCTGTCACCAAGTACAGTAGGGGCATTATCATTAGATAGCTTTAAACAATGTCTGGAGTTAGATGTTCAAGGGTTAGGTGTAACAAGTCGATCGGTGTAATATAGCCAGCTGCCGCCGCGTCGCGTGCCTGCGAAGCTGGTGTGTTACGCCGAAAGGCGGTTATACCGGCTATATAGATACAGATACAAAACGTACAGCTGAATGTACGACACACTCCAGACTATGACAGGAATGTCGCCCTTCAATTTACTGTCGCATACCTATTGTGCACCTGTCGTGCGACGTCTGTGAGAGGAGGTGTAACAGTCGTTACGGTTGGTCACATCGCTCAGCCCCGGGGCGGAGTGATTCACGGAACAAAAACTTAAAAGTAAACAGTCGTTTCATGCTCTCACATAAGGCCACACCAAGTAAATTTTATGGATGACATCCTCCGCAGACTCCAAATCTAATGCAAGCGGGCAAAAAAAAACAAGACGGGCCGAAAAAAACAAGGTTCCTACAATTCAAAATTTTGACTCAATCATTGTACAAATGGTTTTGATTCAGTGGGAACATCACATATACACAGCCAGCATCACATATCACTGCATCAAAGTAAGAAACAAAACATTCATCCAGAGCCTTTTCTTGTCTCTTCTCTTCATAGATATCTACCATCCACCTTCCGGCATGGCAACAGACATCTTTACCCATTTTCGGCATGTTGACCACTGTCAGAGGGCAACAAAATTTCTTGTTTTTTTTTTTACAAAATTAATGCGCGCGGTTATGTCATCCATAAAAATTACTTGCTGTGGCCTTACTATGTACATAGTCATAGTCAAACACATGTAAAAATGGCACGTGGCACGTCCGTGTTTGTGCGAACGAAAAAAAAACACTTCATATCAACAATAAACACATATCGTACTCATGATTATTTCTTGCCCAACATTTTTTTTAGATTTGTTGTCTTTTATATCATCGTGCCTGAAAGCTACCAGACCGAGTCCTGGGCTGGGAATTAGTAGTGTAAACGATACGTTAAACTCAACCTGTTGATATGTATGTAATAACTTCGTGAGAAGAACTTGTTTGTTTGTAGTTGCAGTATAGTTGTAGCAGACCTTATGAAAGTCGCGTCATTTATGTTGTGTCAATAATTAGAGGTTAAAAATGTTTTCATTTATTTGCATGTCAATCAACAGTTCTTGCTTACAAACCAGTCTATCTGCTCAAATTATCTAGTGTCACTGACGAAAGGTAGTGGATGCTACCTAAAACGTCTGACCGTTTCTTTTCTTCTTTCTTTCTTTATTGGCATTGACAACAGGTCAAGACACAGGTTATCAAGGCAGTGAAAACTGGTATTAGATAACCCACATATACGAACGTGGGGACAAACATGTAATAAGAAATCTGTAAATACAAGACCTGAAATAAAGATAACATATTAACTGGTTACAAGGTACAATACTATAATACATGATATAAGAAAATCAAGACATTCCTAACTAGCAGCAATTTGTGCAAAGAGTGTAGATACTAAATTGGGATGAATGGAAGGCTTTGGGTTTCCAAAATCATGTTCAACTGCTTGAGAAACTGTTTTGGCTGTCAATAAAGAGTTCTTTTTGTCCTCTGTAGAAGCTGCTATACGTGGGGATGTCCGTATTCTCCATGTTGGCCACCATCACGTGCGCTGTCTGTAGTCTGGTCGGCTTCTTCAGGGGCAAGGAAATGGAATACCAGGTAAGTTTAGTACCCTTAATCTCCAAGCAGATCCCTCTCGGTGACAAAAAGACAGTATCAAATTGGCCAGACAGTATCCATTAGCCAGAGAAGGTCCGCGGCCCGCATCCAAACACAACGGTAGGACAGAAATGATCGCCAGAAACACCAAAATATATGAATATATGTAAATGTAAAAAAACTAATAATTCATTATGTCTTGAAAATCAAATTTATATTTATTTTGTAGATCTCGAACGTTTATTTGGTATAGTTCTGTACGTAATCATGTTCACTCTGTTACGTTGTAGTGCTGTCGCTGTCAGCTGGCGGTATGCTAATAAGGCATGTGTGGTTGACTGCGCGGGCCCGAATTGCACTACAGCGCGCTGGGCGGCATCGTAAAAGTATTACCGCTACCAGTTCACAGATTGTGGGAAATAGGGGCACGGGGAGGGACTTTGACACATTTCTCAAAGAACTACTCCTCCCCTTGTCCTCTGTGGCTGCGACGTGCGGCAGTGGTTAGTGGGGGTCAGGACAAAAAAAACAGCCATATATAAAAATGTAAACGATCATTTGCCCCACAACCTCTGCTTGGAGAGTATATTACCCTGACAGACAGTTACAACGCGTTGTCTAGTATTAGTAGCCGACAGGTGCAACATATTGCGCCTAGGAATTCTTACAATGTGTATTAGGGTCCACAAGTAATACGTAGGTGTTACCTTCTGACTCTATACATCTAGGAACCCAAGATGTTATATTTTAACAGTGTTATAATATAAAGGGAAGTTGTATAGCCAGTTGTATAGCCTAGCAACCCAATTAGTTTGGTGGAGACTAGAAAAAAATTATCAGGAAGGGACGCTGTAGCCTAGACCTCAGTCGTTAAAGCTATACCCCTTCGATCTACCTCCCTTCGGCCTTCACCCTCAGATCGGAGGTATATCCAGTCTAGGGACGCTATAGTAGACGCTCATCAATTTTAACACTGTCATCGTGCCTCATAACTTCATACAGTCATGTCCGGTCATCCTTTGTCTTAAACGCAGTAAATGTCACAAGCCTCACAAATTTACTATCAGTTTTACGAGCTAGCCGTAGCTGTAGGTAAGGGTCAAACAGAGGTGACCAGATTATAGTGTTCGGTGTCAAGGAAGTTGAGTTTTAGAATGTCAAGGCTGTCCTACTTATAGCAATGGTAGTTTTTAGGGGCTAGAATTTGTTAATGAAAATCATACTATTTTGTCAAAAATACAAGAAACAGCTCTATTTGAGGGGCAAGAATTTTTCAGGGGCTAGAATTTGTTAATGAAAATCATACTATTTTGTCAAAAATACAAGAAACAGCTCTATTTGAGGGGCTAGAATTTTTCAGGGGCTAGAATTTGTTAATGAAAATCATACTATTTTGTTAAAAATACAAGAAACAGCTCTATTTGACCGATGACTTATCGGTGCAACAGATGTAGAAGTCATTCTTACCAAATCAACAACTGGTCACAAGGACAGGGGGATGGCGGCTCACTATGGTGTTATGTTTAGTCAATACAGTTGAATCTCCAAGCAGATCTTTTGGTGGCTATAATTGCAAGACAGTGCCAACTTAGCAAGACAGTACGGCAAGACAGTATCAAATTGGCACGATATCATTGGTAAGGCAGTATCCAATACACCGCCCAGTGGTTTGGTTAAAGCCTCGGTCACAACCAGCCGTACGTGCTTTTTGTCCGTACGTTTTTTTGGGAGGCCACGTCTGCTACGTTTTTCTGAAAACGTGCGTTGTACGCTCATAGGCTGTATAAGGCACGCACGTACAGGTGGTGAATCCGCAGACTGCACGCATGAAAAGTTTTACATGCACTTAAAGCGACGGTCACAACTCGCCGTGCGTGCTTCTGCGTGCTGTCTACGTGCAAAAACGTGGGCAATCGTGCGGCATCCGTGCGTGGTGAGATTTGGGAGCACGCAGACACGCCGTAGAACTTTAAGTGCATGTAATACTTTTTCTACGTGCGGTCTGCGGATTTACCACCCGTGCGTGCGAGTACGTGCGACGCGCGTGCCCCGTACACCCTATGAGCGTGCAACGTACGGACTCCGTGAGTCTAACTTCACTATTCTCACGTGCAATTGCTGTACGGACAGCGCACGAAGCATGTGCGTGCCACGCACGGTGCTTGCGTCATCCGTGCTTACTCCTCACTTCCCAGTTGACCTGCTCAATGACCACGCAGAACACACGTGCACCATACCAGGTGCTCCGCACGTGCAACGCACGTGCAACGCACCTGATTTCTACAGTATATAAAGACGACTTGACCGGCGACTGCCAACTCGTCTCCAAGATGCCCAGGAAGGCTCAGAAGAAGACTACCAGACAAGACCCAAAGAAACGGGCCGCGGAAGACACCAGGGCGGCTAGTGATGATGAAGTTAACAGGAGGTGCACGCACTTACAACGTGCGAGTGAGTAAGGAAACCGTGCGTACGCCGCACGTGTAGGTACGGCCTGTACGGGGCAACGTAGCAATCGCACAGAGATCGTGCGTTGTAAGCACGTACAACTCACTTACCACTTGCGCAACGTACGATGCACGCAACCGCTGACGGCCAGGCGTGTCGTGCAGACCACGTACGTACACCTTGCGCAACCGTGCGAGTGACGTACTCCCTCGGCCGGCCACCCTACGTTTGCAGAAAAAACGTAGCAGACGTAGCCACGACAAAAACGTACGGACAAAAAGCACGCACGGCGAGTTGTGACCGAGGCTTAAAGTTCTACGGCGTGTCTGCGTGCTCCCAAATCCGTAGGATTCCGTACGGAGGTGGTACTCACCACGGATGCCCTACGTTTGCCCACGTTTTTGCACGTAGACAGCACGCAGAAGCACGCACGGCGGGATGTGACCAAGGCTTATACAAGGATACCAGTAGTACGAAAAAGAAGCCTTATGAAATCGCCTAAAAATACGTCTGACGTCGACATAAGCCAACGCTAGAACCTCTGCTTGGAGCTGTATCGTAGTATTTTATTGGCATCCCATGGAGTCTGTTGGAGGCTAGAAAAAAATGCGTATAGATGGGTCGCAATGGCGGACGATCAATTGATGTCAGAACTTAATTTTAAGCCAACCACCGTGCCCGTAATCTCAAGTAATTCTGTACCATGCACTCTTTGTTCTAAACTCGGGAAAAGTCACAAGCTCACTAAAGCTACGGTCACATCCCGCCGTACGTGCTTGTGCGTGCTGTCTACGTGCAAAAACGTGGGCAAACGCAGGGCATCCGTGCGTGGTGAGTACCGCCTCTGTACGGAATCCTACGGATTTGGGAGCACGCAGATACGCCGTATACGTAGAACTTTAAGTGCATGTAAAACTTTTTCTACGTGCGGTCTGCGGATTCACCACCCGTGCTTGCGAGTACGAGCGACGCGCGTGCCCCGTACGTGCCGTGCGGCGTGCAGCCGTGCGAGTGACGTACGAGTGACGTGCGAGTGACGTGCGTAGACGCCACTCCTTCCCCACGTTTTCAGAAAAAACGTGGCAGACGTAGCCTGCCAAAAAACGTACGGACAAAAAGCCCGGACGGCGGGTTGTGACCGAAGCTTAATTTATTATCCTTTTACGAGCTAGCTATATATCTGTAGCTGTAATTTAGCTCATCTATAGGGTCAAACAGGGGTTAACAGGTTGCAGTGTGATACTAGAGTGTCAAGGCTGGGCCTAGCCATAGACGTAGTAGTACACTAGCTACTGAAGAAAAGAGGAAATTTGTTAAACGAAGAAAACAATTGTATAAAGCTTTGCAGATGCACAAGATAAGGTGTTAAGTGGTTGACGTCAAACAGTTGCAACGGGCTGAAGACAGTAGATACAGCGGTGGACACCCTTCGGCAATAGATGCATGGTCAAGGGCAAGGACGATGAAGTATTGAATGAAGACCTTTATTGTACATTTGTGTTCTACATAACTAAGTACAGGTCGCATGGGTACAGAACATCAACATAAACATATACATTACATACATATGAACATATAAGAGTGTAAATAAATGTCTAATTTCTATTCTTTTCGGCTTTATCTCGCTTAGTAGTGATTGTATGGATATATGCGGCTGTGAGATTACTTCGAGTAGGTTTAGCAAACGTTAAAAGGAATACAAATTTCTCTTTACTAGTGAAATATCTGAAGTGGGGAAATATACTTAATACATGGCCAAAAAATATAAATCTGTCTTTACTATACAAGGGGCAATCTATGGTGAAATGTATTTCATCTTCTATTTTGCCTAAACTACAGAATTGACAGGTTCTTTGTTCTAGAGGAGTGCGGTTATGTCTTCCTGATTCGATTCGTAATTTGTGACAACTGATTCTCAGTATTAGATTCCTTTCTTCGACTGCACGAAGAAGTGATATGGCTACTCTCCAAGCACAAATTTAGGCTTCAGCTTATTTTTGACGTGTTTTAGGCAATATCATTGGGCTATTTTTTTTGTACTGGTATTTTTTTCGCCATCAAGACGTTTTGGATACTGTCCTGCCAATGACACTATCTTGCCAATTTGAATCTTGCAGCCATCGATCAAAACATCAGCTTGTAGATGATGTTATGACCAGCAAGTATATTTCTCCGCAAGGTTGTGGGTTCAAATCCCATGTACAACAGGCGGTGTCTTGTAAACAAATATGTGCGCTATTGGTATTCATGATTAGGCCACAACAAGTGAATTTTATGGATGACATCCTCCGCAGACTCCAAATCTAATGCGAGTGGGCGAAAAAAAACAAGGCGGGCCGAAAAAAACAAGGTTCCTACATTTTAAAATTTTGACTCAATCATTGTACAAATGGTTTTGATTCAGTGGGACCATCACACATAGACAGCCAGCATCACATATCACTGCAGCAAAGTAAGAAACAAAACATTAAATCAGAGCATTTTCTAGTCTCCTCTCTTCATAGTTATCTGCCATCTACCTTCCGGCACGGCAACAGACGTCTTTGCCCATTTTTGGCACTGTCAGAACTTACTCACTCACTCAGGACCGCATGCTCCGGGGAGCGTAGCGCCTCTCCAAGTTGTCTTCCACTGCCAGAAGGCAACAGAATTTCTTGTTTTTTTCTCCAAAATCAGGCGAAAATTAATGCGCACGCTGATGTCATCCATAAAAATTACTTGCTATGGCCTTATCAGTAGAACTGTGATTTGTCATTTCGGTATGTGTTTGAGGGATAACATTGAGCACGTCAAGGTAAGGAACGCGTCACAATAGCGAATAGACAGGCACGCCCCAGTGTAAAAGGATGAGACTTGGGTTACGCCCTGGGTGGCTTAAGAATAATCTATCAGGCCTTACGCAACCTGTATTTACTATTAAACTGGGATAAAGAACTGGAGCTGAGTCATGATAGAGATTTATAGGTTTAAAGTTGGCGCCACCCAGGAGGGTATGTAATAGTTCACCCAACAAGTCACCAGTAACATGGCCAGTGTCCTCTCGGTCACTGTGTGACTTTTGGGGACCGGCCGAGGTTCGCAGGTCACCAAGCGACGTCCAATGTTACAGGGTAGACTTTCAGGCGAAAAATACTCCTTGGAATATCAACATTTTTAAATTCTGGCGAGGTCCTTGACATCGTGATCGTTTATGCAAAACAAACAAATAAAATTCAGCCTGACAACGGAAAACAAAACCTCGAACCCTGCTTAATATATATATATATATATATATATAGTATCGTATTCCGTACTGTATGAGTACTGGGTGTCAAACAAGCAAGATACTAGTATATAGGGGCATCGAAAGTGGAGGTCTGTTTAACAAATACGAAAGATTAAATTTTTAACTACCATGTCGAAAACGGTAGTGTATCCGTCTGTCCTTTTTTTTATAAAAATAACGAAAAATAACCATTGGGCAAAGGAGTGACCATTATGTGACTAATGAGTTTTATAATTTTTAAAAGCTATTTTAAGAGAATATGTAAATATTGTACAATGAATGAAATACATTTTGTTAGCCAGTGTCCTCACTATGAGACCGAAAGAAACAGATTATTTCATACAGTTACAACAATTTCTCCATCCTTCGTCATTTAGAAGATTACAAAAAAAAACTGCATTTCTACTAAGATCACAAAACCCACTAATTATGCAGAATGTGGGACTATGCATTATCCACTGCCTTCAAAGAAGAGGTCGAACCCCATAATAACTATCGTAGTAGTAGAAGTAGAAGTTTTTTCCAGACAGTTGTTACGTGTCTCCTGTTACTGTATTGCAATGAGTATTATACTTGATTGTAAAAGCAATTAGCCTTCGGGCATGATTTTGCAAATAAAGTTATTATTTATATAATAAGATACAAGCACGCAACACGCTGTAGATCTAAGGCCACACCAAGTAAATTTTATGGATGACGTCCTTTGGAGACCCTAAATCTAATGCGAGAGGGCGAAAAAAAAACAAGAAGGGCCCTAAAAAACAAGAGGCCTAGATCAGAAAAATACTAAGAGGCGACAAATGTTAGGACACAAATTGAATGAGGTGACACAGTGTAACAAGCAAGAAGTCTTTTATTCATCATCAAAACAGCAATAAATCAGGTGGAACAGCAGTTGTCGTCCTGTCCTGTTTTCGCGTGACGGGTTTCACGTCAATCTTACGATTTGCGGCACTGTCGTGACTCTTTGGTCATAGTTACAGGAAGCGGAATGTCTTGTTTTTTTTTCTAGGAACAGGTCAAAATCAATGCGCGCGCGGACGTCATCCATAAAATTTACTTGGTGTGGCCTAAGCTAGTTAAACAGGTCCGATGGCAAATTGCACAGTCATCTCCATGACACGTTAGCTACGACAATGTATGTTTGAGCACGTGCTGTGTAATGACTTCACATCGCACAGTGTTCTGCCAATGTTTCCCCCAAAACCTACCTGTTACTGAATACCCCTGGGACTCTCCCGATCTTATCAGTTTGACGGCTTTGGAATGTGTTTAACGCTGGTCATGTCAACTTTGGGAGGACATTGTTTTTAGATATTCCAGACTTCTATAAAACGTTGGCAATCACATATAGCACTAACTACATACGGTATGATAACGGATAAGATTAAAGATATACAATTTCAATTTATTAATTATGGGTTCACCACACCACTGCCATTTTTTAAATGGATTCAGCTTCTTCATTTTAGGGCCTAAGGTCCTGAAATTTGGTATGGAGGTACAGTGGGCAAATACCCCTAGGCGTTTTTTAAATTTTTGTGATACACGCTTTTAGAATGGTTTTATTTGAGTTTTTTGGCTGTGTTATAGCAAATGTATTACTGTGTTAGTGTGCCGTGTTTACCACGTCTGGGCATGAGTCATCACAATGGAATGCAGGGCATCAACCAATAGGCATGCAGCTTTCCTCTATACTTCTTGCTGATTGGCTGTTGGGATTTAACTTGATTAACACCTGCACAGAGCATTTCCACCTGCACAGAGCATTTCTTGCTGATTGGCTGTTGGGATTTAACTTGATTAACACCTGCACAGAGCATTTCCATACTGACAGTATGTCTTTATTCAAGTGTTTTGGTAGGTATTTCAAGCTTTTCTGCTCCAGCATTGGAATGCGGGGCATGAACGTTTGTTTTTTTATTTTGAAAATCAACAGTTTGCATTATGCAATTAAAAATCCTAACCAATAAAGTAGGGAATAGCTATCCAACTGTTGTTTTAGTTGTATGTTACTTCATATTATAGTTATATCAATGTAAATCATTGTTTTCCCTTGTGTTTCTCATTCTTTCCCTGCCATGTCGTAAAATGTGGTGAACCCATCGCTGTATTTGCTCCAAAGCAAATATTGGCCTTTCTAGTTTAACCAGTAATTACAACTCAGGCCATTTTGGCCTGCTTTTCAGGTAATCCTGGATACACATAATAATACACACACAAATACAAATACACAGTACATAAACTATTACTAATTACAACATCCTAAACATCAACAGTGTCATATACCAAAGTGTAGATTGTAAAAAAAGATGTTCTTTAAGACAGTATTGAAACAGTTAAACATCAAGCGAAACGTTGGTCCATCTGTCTATCCAAAATGGCGTCCTTGAGTTTCTAGAAAGACTGCCAATATCAAAGTGACAGGCGTTACTTTACAGCTTAACGTATGGGGAACACTGGGGAACACAAAAGTGGTATAAGGCCACACCAAGTAAATTGTATAGATGACGTCCGCGCGCGCATTGATTTTGGCCTGCTCCTAGAAAAAAAAACAAGAAATTCCGCTTCCTGTAACCATGACCAAAGAGTCACGACAGTGCCGCAAATCGTTAGATTGACGTGAAACCCGTAACACGAAATGGGTAAAGAGCACATGCTTTGTTTCTGCAGGCCTGCAAAAATGTGATGAAAGAAACAGGACAGGATGACAACTGCTGTTCCACCTGATTTATTGCTGTTTTGATGATGAATAAAAGACTTCCTGCTTGTTGATCTGTGTCACCTCATTCAATTTGTGTCCTAACATTTGTCGTCTCTTAGTATATTTCTAATCTAGGCATCTTGTTGTTTAGGGCCCTTCTTGTTTTTTTTTTGCCCTCTCGCATTAGATATAGGTTCTCCAAAGGACGTTATCCATAAAATTTACTTGGTGTGGCCTAATTGTAAAAATGGAAGCACGAATGTTACATAATATGTTAGAATTATGCAAAAGGAACAGACAAATTGGTTTGATCTGCCTGTTTGTTTTGTTGAATCAGGACACATGTTTCTCAGCTTTATCGTGTTGATTTGGCATATGTATATATAATTCTTTATTTGCAAAATCATGCCCGAACGCTAACTTCTTTTACGGTCAAATATACTATTCGGTACAACACAATACGCTAGCTATTAAAGTATTATGAGGTTTGACTTCTTCTTTGAAGGTTAAATAGTCCCACATTCTGCATATATGTACAAAGGTCATCAAAGGTTAGGCCACACCAAGTAAATTTTATGGATGACGTCCTTTGGAGACCCTAAATCTAATACGAGAGGGCGAAAAAAAACCAAGAAGGGCCCTAAAAACAATGGGCCTAGATTAGAAATATACTAAGAGACGACAAATGTTGGGACACAGGTTGAATGAAGTGACACAGTATAACAAGCAAGAAGTCTTTTATTCGTCATCAAAACAGCAATAAAACAGGTGGAACAGCAGTTGTCGTCCTGTCCTGTTTCTTTTCTTTCATCACATCTTCCCTTATCCCACTGTCGTATCTTTGGTCATAGTAACAGGAAGCGGAATTTCTTGTGTTTCTTTTCTAGGAACAGGCCGAAATCAATGCGCGCGCAGACGTCATCCATAAAATTTACTTGGTGTGGCCTTATCAAACATGTACAAAGAAAATATGCAGCGGCGCTTGGTTGTCAAAATACGAGGACAGTCCAACGCGAGGAATAAGACTACTAAACGTGTGTTGTATAATTTTGCCCGCGGGAAAGGTTTTAAGTGCGCAGCTGACGTCTCCGTTTGTGATGTAAAAAATGGGTGTCAGACCTATCATCTATTATCTACAGACACGACACAAATGACACCTGTGACTATAATAAGGACTTGGTTTGTTTCCGGTCGACATCTTGTAGTGCCACTTCAAAGCGTCCTTTGTTTAGCCTGGAAGCAAGACGAAAGACATATTTTATTAATTTCTAGACGGCTGCTAAAAAAACATTCGAAGATGTATGTTCATGCGAAACGTTTGACACTTAGAAATGAAGGATTGTGAGCGAATTAAAATTAAGGCGGTGTGGCCTTATGGTATTAATAATATCTGCAAGTTGTGACGTTGATGTTGGCCTCCTTTACCCTCCTTGTTTTGATGAAGAATTTTCCCCCATTATTCCAGGACGTTTACTTCCAGCGGCGCATCAGTGGCGGCGCTATGGCGATGTTCTTGGCTACGGTGGCCGTCGCGTTTCTGAACGCCACGGGAGCGTTCGTGGGCGCTCTGCTGGTGTCGCTGGACGTGTGCGTGTCCGTGCCGCCTCAGGGCGAGGGGGACCCCGAGGAGCGGCGGGAGTTCACCCGCTCCAGCAGCGAGAGGTCCTCCACCGAGATGACTCCGGTAGGTGACACAAACCAAGGAGCTTAGAGCTTATTGTCTAAGGCCATGTTAATTTGATTATATGGATGATATCCGCGCGCGCATGAATTTTCGGCCGTTTAAAAAAAAAGTTTTCAACCATACTGTAAATCGTACAAAACAGTTGCAAAATGAGCAAAAATATACCGTAAGTTACAAAAAAAACCATACCAATGTCGTAGAATGCCAAAATCAAACGAAAAAAGACGAAATTGTAAAGAAATGAACTTGAAGACTAGATTATTCGCCAAACCATATTCTGTCCCATTTGTTCAACCCTCATGACCACGTAGATTTCATAATGAAAACAACTTTTTTTTTTTGCAAAACTTTTTTTTTATTCGCACGCGCGCATCAATTTTGGTGATCCCGGAGGATGTCATCCATATAATCAATTCAACATGGCCTGAATAGGATAGAGGAAGAGGAACACTTTGTATCAGAATGTAGTTTATACAACGAAGAGAGAGCTGAGCTTTATATAAAACAATTGCAATGTATGTTTCCCCATTTCACACATCTTAGCAACAAAGATAAGTTCATATTTCTAATGGCTTTAGACAAACCTTCGATTATAAAACACATCTGTGCTTATATCTACATCGTTACTAAGAAGCGAGAAGAAGCCAAATTATCGTAATTATTGGACTATATGTCCATAGTACATAGAATTAGCACTAGCTTGTACATTGTATATATTCATTGCAAACTGTGACGCCTTCCCTGTGACCTGTACTGAACCCTGGGTATTTACAATAAAGGTCTTCATTCATTCATTGTCTGTGCAAGGAGCTTCCCTATAAGCTCCTTGTACAAACAAACAAACAAACAAACAAACAAACAAACAAACAAACGAATCGAATAAGTAAAGAAACTACGGTAGCCGAGAAGTATATAGTAGAGGGGATTCATTCCTCAAGCTACCGACATCTTGCACACGCAGTCGTCCCTCAGTAAGACATCTGGAGCCGCATAGTTCCCGTTTAGAACTTTTATTCAGCCTGTCACTACGGTAGCCGAGAAGTGCACATTTTTAAAACATTGATAGAGTACAATTTACATATATTTTTAGAAGTGTCAGGAGAATATCATCGATCTGTTTATGATGTGATTATAGAATGAAAGTGCCTTTCTTTTACATCTTGGATTGTCAACAAACTCAACTGTTAATCTATTTATTTACTTATTTGGAATTGAAACAACGTAACACTGGCTGCAAAGGCAGTAATAGTTGATATTAGACATCACATTGAACAAATACTAGTAATATAACATACACATATATCTTGGACTCAGTTGCACTTAAAAGTCTCTTAGAATGTAATGTACACAACCAAAGATTTAAGCCATCTGACTCTACCCCTAGCCTGACTAAATCTGCGCTCCTAGCGGCCGGCCCGGTATTACACCTACTGGTATTCTGGGGGGCGGCTGGTGTAATACCGGGCCGGCCGCTAGGAGCGCAGATTTAGTCAGGCTAACTCTACCCCCTCTTCACAGCGAGTGGTCCAGGCCAGGTTCCAGGCCGTACCGACTCTCCGCCGCTCCAACAACGGCGCCTTCACCCTGCAGGGGGCATACCGCGTCTGCCGTCTCCCGGGCAACCAGCTCGCACTCATGCCTGAGGGTAAGGGCAGTCACGTGACAATGACGTGCACAATCCGCCATGTTGGTGGGTTAAACCTGTTCGGACCATGACGTAATATTGAGTCCGCCATTTTGGTGGGTTAAACATGAAGAAGTGTGATTAGTTTGCAGAGGGTGTCCCTAAACTAAAGGTGTTGATAACTGCTAAATAAACAACAGCGGAAACAAGCAAATAATCTACCTTCAACATGCTACCTTTCTGGCACAAAATGAATAAATCTGCTCGTTCTTCCCTGTACAGAGTCTTACCTGCCAGCGGAACTAGCCGAATACGAGATGATGCCGTCTCCCTGGAGTTATCCTCCCCGCCGCGGGGAGGCGCCCCCGTCCTACCACTCCCGGGTCGACTACTACGAGAACGGCACGGAGAACGGGTCGGTCCGGACGCCGCTCAGGCGATCCAACGCCCCGTCAGAAGTCGACGTGGACCTCTAGACGTCACAACGTAACAAACGCTCTGATTGGCCAGCAAGCGACGTATGGGAGAAAAGGCGGCACCTCTTTCATCTACGTCCTCTGATTTTCCAAAGACTGGGAAGCCCTAAATTATTTTTTACTTCTTACTTTTTTTAGCACTTATTTTCTAATACGGTAACATGACAGCTAAGCTGACTCTTGATTGGTTAGCAATGCAGAAACATTCCGTATAAAGTTATTCATTTTTTATATAATCTACATCTTCTCGACGACAGTAATGCACATATTTTTTATGTATGTTAAAGGAAAGAGTTTAATGTAAGGAGACATTTTGTATTTTTATTTACAAATATCGTTCAGTATTCACATGGTACGGTGTTGTGGAGTGGGTGCAAGGGAACAAGATGTCCTTGTAAATAAGATCATACTATACAGGAGGAAATATATTTTAGTTCGTTTATGTGTCAAAGGATACACGTTCACTTGTCCTATAGGACAACTTTCGTCGTCTACGCAAACCATGTCATTTGCATAGATGGAAATTGTCCCTCTGGGCCACCGTACACTGACACTAGGTGTACACAGTATCTGTTATCTGACAATTTTGGACAACTCTAGCAAAAGGTTACGTTAAGCAACGATTTGAAACGTATGTTGTTCCTGAAATTCGGAAATGGCTTCCAAGTTCAAGGTATAGTAGGGCAGATAACTGAAATAATCTTTCAAATCGTGATACAAGCACCAAAACTTAGTACAAATACTCATGAGACATTACTCTTTTGAAAAAGTACGCGGGCCACTTGATTTGACTTTTGGCGCCCCCTAGCGGCGCTTTTTGGTACTGCAGCCGACCTTCCGGGCTTTGTATCTCCTGTTCTAAACATCCTACAGTCATGATTTTTATATCGTAGAAAGCTGTGACAGTAAGGAAGAAGTGAAGTGACGTAAATTTGGTTTCTCTAGATGCTTGCGTTAGAACTGCAAAAGCGTTTTTTGCCGGTGCAAAAATTTGCTCCAAGGGCGCTTTTTGGTA
>NW_017804575.1:5270301-5372176 GCF_001625305.1 Branchiostoma belcheri | reverse complement strand
TCATGACTGTAACATGTTTAGAACAGGAGATGCAAAGCCCGGAAGGTCGGCTGCAGTACCAAAAAGCGCCGCTAGGGGGCGCCAAAAGTCAAATCAAGTGGCCCGCGTACTTTTTCAAAAGAGTAATGTCTCAAGAGTATTTGTACCAAGTTTTGGTGCTTGTATCACAATTTGAAAGATTCCTCCAAAATTTGATGTTCTCTGCTCCACTAGTAACTGCATACTAGTATATATTCTCAGGGTGTGGTAGGGAAGATAGGTGAGGTTATGACAGTGTCGTGTGTCGAACTTGTTTTTTTCAGGTATATTCGGGTATATTTATTCAGATATTACGTATATAACAGTTTATGCATATATACGTCAAAGTTGTATCAACTTATGTTTTGTCACTATTTAATTCAAAGACTTGGAATTTATCACTATTTCATATGTAAAAGTCATTATCATAAATTATACTATTATACATCATGGAACGGTGCAATGTACATATTATTTCCTTTGTATTTTGCATGTTTTATCATCATGTTTTTAACACCTGCAATATTCCAAAAGATCTATCGATGTGTGAAAATTGATATATCTGCGATTCTGTTTATGGCAATAACATTATATGAATGATACTACTTTGTAGTGTTTATTGGTCCACACTGACTTGATTTTATGAATAACATGAAATTATTGTCCGTCGAAAATGATGCCCCACAGGCGAAATTTTGCCACAGTCACAAGCAAGCGATGATTTTGCAGTTCCGTGAAATATTTACAATTGTTGTAAGTTCATAGTGATCTAATAAAAAATGATAACTTTGAAACAAAAATCACAATTATCACAATTTGTCCATGTGATATGACTCAGTATCGCTGATACATGTAGTTCTTCCATGAGATTACCCTTATCTGCTTGGAGATATTACGGATAAGTTATATCTTTGAGATCGTATACATGTATCTGCTTGAAGATTACGGATAAGGTCTCCAAGCAGATGTTGTGGTAACTGTTTGTAGTGACAGCCGGGCTTTTCTGACGGCCCCGTACTCCTTGTAAGCAGATGGACAGTTGAATATATTAAAGTAAAATATGTTTTAAAAACTGGATGGTGTCCAGATATATCCTTGAACCTTTGCATTACGTACAATTTATGATCACTGTAAATTGTTTTTTCTGTGTGTGTGGAAGGTTTGCCTGTGTGTGGAAGGTGTTCAGCACCAAGGACAGGTTTGCAAGTGTGTGCAAGGTGTTCAGCACCAAGGACAGGTTTGTGTGTGTGGAAGGTGTTCAGCACCAAGGACAGGTTTGCCTGTGTGTGGAAGGTGTTCAGCACCAAGGACAGGTTTGCCTGTGTGTGGAAGGTGTTCAGCACCAAGGACAGGTTTGCCTGTGTGTGGAAGGTGTTCAGCACCAAGGACAGGTTTGCCAGTGTGTGGAAGGTGTTCAGCACCAAGGACAGGTTTGCCTGTGTGTGGAAGGTGTTCAGCACCAAGGACAGGTTTGCCTGTGTGTAGAAGGTGTTTAGCGCCAAGGACAGGTTTGCCTGTGTGTGGAAGGTGTTCAGCAACAAGGACAGGTTTGCCTGTGTGCGGATCGAAGGTGTTTATTCTACCACGGAATGAAGTCCGCGAAAATAAATGAATATACAGTAATAGGAAAACTGTACAAGAGTGTAATATTTTTTTTCATATTCTGGTCACTTAACAGCTTATTCGTCAAACGTTTATTTGTCGATAACACAAATACTCAAGTACCATGTAGCTGCATTATTATTATTATTTTTTACCTTAGATTGAAATTATCAATCTTCGTTGATGTGAAGTCACCCAAACCGCGATTCCGGTAACTCGCATTCCTCACATCTGGTCCACGTGCCACACATTCCTTTGAAACCGTGTCCGATCTCAATTCGCCTGAGCTACATTTATTGTTGTTTGATGAAAATTAGTTCTCCGTGACAACCAGATAACAATGGTTAAGGCTGGTGCCTTTCAAAATCTTTCAAAATGTTGACCCTAGCCTTCAACCAGATAGCAATGGTTCAGACTGGCACATTTTTTAACCTACCCAAGCTAGAAGAGTTGTGCCTGCCCTACAACCAGATATCAAAGATTCAGTTTGGTGCATTTGTTAATCTAACCCTGCTTACACATTTAGAGCTACAACTTTTTTAAAAACTTAATTTAACATCATTTTTCCCCAACCGGGGGTTAGACGTGCTTGCACCAAGTACAAGTCTTTTTTTAAGCAGGATTTCTACGGCTGGATGCTCTTCCTAACGCCAATCCAAACCCTAGTAGGGCCCAGGATCCCTCTAACTGAGGGGGAAAATGCGTGTAAAGTGCCTTTCCCAAAGGCACAACGTCTGGGTGCATGTCCGGACATGTCTGGGTCCAGCCCTGGGGATTGAACCTGGGTCTTCTTGCTTGACAGTCGAACGCTCTATCCACTACACCACACAGACGCCATTACAACACAACATAACAATGATTGGGTCTAGTACATTTGAAAATCTGCCCAACCTTCAAAGGTTGGATCTTAGGGGTAACAAGGTATCTGTCATTCCCCCTTCCGCTTATGGCTTGTTGTCATCTAATCTTACCATACATCTTGACAGGAACCCCTGGCAGTGTGACTGTAGGATGGTTCCTTTTCGGCTAAATATGACTGAATTTCCATCGTTCAAAAACAAGATAAAATGTGCCCAACCTACCAACTTCCAAGGACAGAAGCTTATAGATGTCAATCCTGAAGAAATGATATGTGAAGAGCCAACCATATGATACTGCCTGTTGATACCCAACCTATCTCTAACCTATCCCTTACCAACTGTCGCTACAGCTGGTACTTCAAACGCAACGCTGACTTAACAACAGATCTTGCAGGCAAAACAAGATCAACACTAACTTCACCCCTTGCAATCACTTCAGACAAACCAGAAAGTAACAGTTCCCACGAATCTACTCCCCAATTCCCCACACCTGTTATCATTGGCTGTGTCTCTGGTCCAGTTGGCATTGTCTTGATTGGTACCATCATTTTCATGTGGAAGATCAGGTGTTATCCTTTTGGGCTAAATTCTAATGTTGTCGGTAGCAACACAAACACAGCAATTTCTGTAAGGCCACACCAAGTAAATTTTATGGATGACGTCCGCGCGCGCATTGATTTTGGCCTGTTCCTAGAAAAAAAACAAGAAATTTCGCTTCCTGTAACTATGACCAAAGAGTCACCACAGTGCTGCAAATCGTCAGATTGACGTGAAACCCATACGTAACGCGAAGAAAGTGTCTATTGACAGGACCATCCTGTCAATAACAGAAAATTTGCACTATTGACAGGACCATCCTGTCAATAACAGAAAATTTTTCACTGTCCACTATTCCACCTGATTTATTGCTGTTTTGATGATGAATAAAAGACTTGCTTGTTAATCTGTGTCACCTCATTCAATTTGTGTCCTAACATTTGTCGTCTCTTAGTATATTTCTAATCTAGGCATCTTGTTTTTTAGGGCCCTTCTTGTTTTTTTTTCGCACTCTCGCATTAGATTTAGGGTCTCCAATTGACGTCATCCCTAAAATTTACTTGGTGTGGCCTAACCACCAGTGGTCAGGATAACCAGTATAAAGATATTGACAGCCATCATGTTTAGACAGGGCAGGGTCAGCCTCAGGCTATTATACAAGCTCTGAGAATTGGAAATCTATTACCTAGCGAAGTGCTAGCTGCCTTGATAAAAAATCCTATGCCCACTCTTTGCAAATTGAAAAAGGTCGCCACTGTAACACACCAGCCAATGAGAGACTGTGTCCCACGTGTCATAAAGGCGTTGAAAACGAATTACATTTTATAATTGATTGCCCAACCTATGATGAAAACTGACGAAAATTGTTACAACATATTACATGTAAGACCAATATACATTTTGTAACACTACCCCATACAAAGACAGAGATATTCTATATGTTACTATCATGCCCTGTCAACATTTCCACTTATGTAGGCCAATTTGTACACAATTCAATGACAAAATGAGAAAATTCCTGACACAATTTATGACTACATTGTATTAATAGAGTTAGATTAGTACAATTAGTGTCTATCTTTTGTTATACATTGTTTATGAAGCAGACCAGATTCCTATTACAGTTAGTAGAACTGTTAGATATTCTCAACACCACCATATGTGTATGTTAACACCACGAACTGGATATTTGCCATATGTTGTACCTGCTACATTTGTACATCTGTTGCGCAATAAAGTTCTTCTTCTTCTTCTATGACAGTACTACACAGGTGTGGGAACACCACCAAAGGCCCCAACATCTACAGAAATGGCCAATGGTTATGATCATAACCAGGCATGGCAGGGTCCATCACATGCCAACACTGAATCATTGGATACTAAGGCCTCACCAATTTAATTTCTTGGATAACGGATTTTTCTAGAAAAGTAATGGAGCGGGCAGGCGAAAAAAAAAAAAACAGGCCTAGGCATCCTATTATGGCCCAAAATGGTACGATAGGAGCCATGAAGTCAACACACCAGGCTGGTTCAAAATTCATTCAATGATTTTGAACTTTTAATGATACCACTGCATTGAAAGATGGAATAACTGTAACAACAAGGATGAAAAGGACTGTTTTCAACTGTTCAGGGCAAAATATGAGCATTTTACAGTTGATTTTGAATTTTCATTTTTATTTGTAAATCAGAAAAAAATGAAGCGGGCAAATCCGTTAACCAGGAAATTAAATTGGTGTGGCCTAAATGTCCATTGTATAAAACTGGGCCTATTGACACAAAGCAAAATTCTCTGTACAAAGTTGTGGGTGAGTATCAGGCCATCACTGAACCCAACACAAACACTACAGCTACTGTAATGGCCAGTGGTGATGTTCATCAGTATGAAGATATTGACAGCCATAATATTAAAACAGGTCAGGGTCAGTCTCAGACCAACACTGAGTCCAACACAAACACTACAGCTACTGTAATGGCCAGTGGTGATGATCACCAGTATGAAGATATTGACAGCCATAATATTAAGACAGGGCAGGGTCAGTCTCAGGCCTACACTGAACCCAACACAACACAACAGTTACTGTAATGGCCAGTGGTGATGATCACCAGTATGAAGATATTGACAGCCATAATATAATATTAAGACAGGGCGGGGTCAGTCTCAGACCAACACTGAATCCAACACAAACACCACGGCTACTGTAATGGCCAGTGGTCATCAGACAGGGCAGGGTCAGTATCAGGCCATCACAGAATCCTTTGATGGTAGAAACTTGTCTTACAGCAAAGAGCCGACTGCCTCACAACTGCAAATACAACTAGAGTCCCACGATCTCATACCTTCGCCAAATGATGTTAATCTTTTTGACTGACAAAGATGATTCCTTCTGATTATGCAAATAAAATCCTCATTTGTATTATTTTTATATTATAATATTGTATTATAATATTGTATTATATAGTTGATCATATTCTCCATCAAAAGACAGCCTTATCTTAGCAAAGAAAGCCATTCTATCATTTCCTCATAAATTATGCAAATGAGGTCCTTATTTGAATAAGTTATGTTTAATGATGTTCACCTTCACTTGGCTTTCAAATACCCCAAGTATGAAATTCCAGGCAGTTAGCATTATGGAATTATAACATTTTCTCATTAATTATGCAAATTAGGTGTTAATTTACATAATCAATATCTGCCTGTGTTTCTCTCGTTCTCAATTACATATCTCACAAGCTTGAAGGTAATGATTATAGCCATGTCCACAGGAAGGCAACTGTTGTAGTGTTGGGCGACCAAATAGCAACAAAGAAAACAAGGGTTCAAAAATCTCAACCTTATTGAAAAATCCAGTTTTCTCCATTTAATACTTGTTATACCTATGATGCCAAATTTCTTGCCAATTATTCAAAATGATTCATGATATGAACAATATATGTTCATTGATGATCTCCTCTACCTAAATCACTTGCTGCAAGTGCGAAATACTATTTCACTAAACAAGTACATCCCTGACATTAAGGACCACTCAAGATGTAATACTTCATATAACTGCAAGGGGACGCTGTTGCATCACCAGAAAGGCAATGAGTTAGGCAACTTTCTCTGTCAGAGGCAATGCGAATGACTATCATGATTCTTTGCATTGCAGTTTTTATGCTAAACGATTTTCCATAGTCACTGTAATACCTGTTCCAAGATTTTATTACAGGCATTGGTCATGATGGTTTACTAAAAAAACAATAAAGCTTAATGGTTGTAAACTTTTAATGCATTGGCAAGTTGTATAGATTTTTAACACATTGTAAATCATACTCTCTTCAGCCTATAAGGGCTGCCATTATATGTTTTTCTTGTCATCTTAGGCCACAGCAAGAAATTTTTATGGATGACATCTACGCGTGCATTAATTTTTGCCTGATTTTGGAAAAAAAAAACAAGAAATTTTGTTGCCTTCTGACAGTGGTCACCATGCCGAAAATGGGCAAAGATATCTGTTGCCATGCCGGAAGGTGGATGGCAGATAACTATAAAGAGAGGAAAGAAGAAAAGGCTCAGATTTAATGTTTTGTTTCTTACTTTGATGCAGTGATACGTGATGCTGGCTGTGTATACATGTATGTGATGTTCTCACTGAATCAAAACCATTTGTACAATGATTGAGTCAAAATTTTAAAATGTAAGAACCTTGTTTTTTTCGGCCCGCCTTGTTTTTTTTTTCGCCCGCTCGCATTAGATTTGGAGTCTGCGGAGGATGTCATCCATAAAATTTACTTGCTGTGGCCTTATGTAAATCAACTATTCATTCATTCATATGCTGGCCATTTTAAGGGTTCATATATTCCTTCATTCAACCCAATTAAGCAGAAATATTACTCAAAATACGAAAAACACAATCATTATTCATACTGGAAAGTTTATTCCAATATTGCCATACAAATATACAAAAGCTGGTAATCAATAATCATTACAATCAACTACATCTGAACACAACAGAAACAAAAAAACAACATTCAGCTTACATACATAATATAAAAACAATTTTCCTTCTATCTGTTCTATCTATACACATCCATCCCCACATTCATAATTTGTGGACTTGTCATATGTGACACTATAAAAACAAATCCTATCTTAGTAATGTTTTATACAATGCTGTACATCTCACGATTCAAAACATACAAATGTACCTTAGTATTTTCTTCACTACATTTTCTAATCGTAAATTACAGAATTCATTGTGAACAACTTCAATGGAGGATACAAAAATATAGATTTTGCCATTTAAGGAAGCATGACTGTGATGTGGAAAGTTTAAAAATCTTGGAAAAGGTGCAGAAATTTGCTTGCGAAGATACAAATGGCACAGGGAATACATGTACGTGGCATCATATATACATTGTATTATCATGATATGATTTAAGACTTTGTATAATAAAAGGAATCACACATCTATTTGTCTACTTGATGCCAATAAATATTCTATTCACTGGATAGAAATATCTGTGTTCACCATTGATTCTTTATTTCTATATTAAAGGATAGCATTTACATTTGCGTGCTATACATGTACCAAGTAGGGCAACAAATTAATGATGATTTGCCTACACATACTCTTCATTGTTGGCCACGCCGTTAACTTTTGTTGTTGTTTCGTCAGAGTTCTGTTCCCTGCTCTGAGCATCGGGAGGCAAAGCAGCAATGTCTGAGAACACCCCCACCAGGTTCTCAAAGTTCGGCCCCCAGTTTAGCAAGTAGTCCCAGCTGAACGTGCCATTTGGAGGGAGAGCGTGCTTCTTCTGTGGGTCGTCGCCCTCTAGCAGCGTACTCAGGGACCCTCCCAACGAACCGTTGTCGCCGTGAGGGAACATTTTGTTAGTTCTCGGGTCAAAGTTGTTTCTGCTTCTCGACGGCTTCTCCCGCTCGTACTCAAACTCGGAGCAGGTGAAGGAATCATCCTGGCTCTCCTCGGTGCTACTCTCAGGGGGTTCTAACAAATCGGGGGGTTCTAGTAGACTCATGATTTTGTCGTTGACTGGCATAGTTCTTTCTGTTATGGATGACGCACCATCCATAGTGCTGGCAACGCTGTGTCTTGGGCGAGCATTGAGCATCTCCACTTCTTCGACTGAGAGCCCGACAGGCGGCCCACTGTCCATCTCAATCTGTTCTATGGGTTGTTTTAACCTACTGCTGGGTCTGCTGCCTCGTCCGTGGGAGCTGGCACAGGGGCTCTTCGCCCGGCGGCGGTTCTTGGAGCCCATGCTGCTGCCGCTGTAGTGGCTGCCATGCTCGGACGGAGGCAGGTGATCCGAACTAGTCCTCATGCCCAGCGGCCTCATGGGCCCTTCTAAATGGCTAGCAGGGCTCTGCCTGGCCAGGTGGTTAGGGCTCTGACGGAGAAGGTGGCTGGCAGGGCTTTGTCGGGCGGAGGTTTGGAAACTGGGACTGTCCCTGTGTGACAGGTGGTTGGGGCTTTTACGAGCGAGGTGGTTGGGACTGTCTCTCATGTGCACCTGGTGGAGAAGACTGCTGGGGCTCTGTCGTGGGTGGTGGTTGTGTCGGTTGGGTACTGGTTGTTTGTACCTCTTTCCTTCGCGGAACGCTTTGTAGTAGGCTTGGTATGTCACGTCGATGTCTGAGGGAGCGATACTGCTGGCGTTTTCCAAGTCGTAGTGCTCAGGAAACGGGTCTCTGTCTTCAGGCAGGCGACTCAATGCTGTTATGCCGTCATCGTTCTCGATGACGACGTCATCATCATCCATGTTGTCGATTGGTACGGAGCCGCGTCCGCGTTCAATGATGTCTGGTGTGGGGTCGCGCATTTTCACCTCCCGCTCGTTGAAGTGCATGGCTTTTTGGTCATACATGGTGTCGTTAGTCATCATTCCGTCACCCAAGTACGGCGTCACAGAATCAATGTCATCGGTGTTGTACGCTCTGTTTTCCTGACCACCATTCGCCATGTGCCCACCATTTTGTTTCGTGGTTTTGGGAACCTGATCTCTCTTCCTCAGCATGCGTCGCCGGTGGTACACGATAAAGGCAATGAGGAGGATGACCGCAACGAGACAGAAGAACACGATAACGATAATCACACCGATGTGTAACCCTGTCGCTGCGCCCTGAGGCAGTTGTTGGAGGCAGTTGTCTCCCCCGTATCCTTCCATGCACTCACAGGTGCGACCTGTGGCCCCCACTCCGACACACACTTGGTTTTTCCCACATGTAAAACCGATGCACGCGATAGCATTTTCACACAGAGTGCCGTTGTAGTTTCCATCGCAGCGACATCTGAATCCGCTGTCATTAGGAATACACGTTCCGTTGTTCTTACACGGAGACGAGGCACAGGCTCCAGGCTCCACACATTCATGCTCCTGCCATTGGTCGATGCAGAGGAGGTTGTTGGGGCAAGGGTTGGGCACACACACGGCAGGGCTGGGGCAGCCTTCGCCAACATTTTCCGACGGAGTTGCGATAACGATGTTGTTAGAGCCAACGAAGGGAAGCAGCTGACCGTTCAACCTCAGTTCGTCAATACAGCCATCAAATCCTGCCAAAAAAAGTACATTTGGTTAAAGCAGAGGCAAAATTTCAACTGTAACAGATGTATAAATGGCTAACAATGTAACTTACAATGTACATCACAGGTCCTCCATTACAAAACTAAGAATCAGTTGTCACAAATTACGAATCAAATCAGGAAGACATAACCGCACTCCTCTAGAACAAAGAACCTGTCAATTCTGCAGTTTAGGCCGAATAGAAGATGAAATACATTTCACCATAGATTGCCCCTTGTATAGTAGAGATAGACTCATATTTTTTAGCCATGTATTAAGTATATTTCCCCACTTTAGTTATTTGACTAGTGAAGAGAAATTTGTATTCCTTTTAACTTTTGATAAACCTACTCTAAGTAATCTCACAGCCGCATATATCCATACAATCACTACCAAGCGAGATGAAGCCGAAAAGAATAGAAATTAGACATTTATTTACACTCTTATATGTTCATATATTTGTAATGTATATGTTTATGTTCATGTTCTGTACCCATGCGACCTGTACTTAGTTCTGTAGAACACAAATGTACAATAAAGGTCTTCATTCATTCATTCATTCATTATGTGTGACACATCCTTTCAACACAGTGCAATCGTATACATGATTGTTGCCTTCACCCTCCATTCACTTGAAAGCATGTGTTTTTCCATTGTCAAGAGAAAGTCACAATCATTCGCTGTCTATAAAGATCCACCTTGATGGCCAATTTTCAAGTGGAAACAAAGAATACTTGACTGTGTACCTGGTAAAGTCTGGCCCTCGATAGTGACAGGTGTGTTGGTTCCACCAACTGACATGGTGGTGACGTCAGAGCTCAGGAAGTCGTGGGTCGTCCCGGTGATTTCTGTGTTCCAGTCTGTCTGCGTCTGCTCTTCATTCTGCAAGAACAGGGAGGTGGAGGTGCTCCTGCGCACCAGGGTGACCGTGTGCCACAGGCCGTTGGTGACCGCCACATCGATCTCCCTGGTCCTGTGTCCTGATCCGGCATTGTACGAGTACACCAGCTTTCCTGCCTTCACCTAGTAAATACAAACAAAAATCGCGCTCATGTCTACTGACCTTAAAAGGGGGATGTGAATCAAATTTTCTACAAAACTCCTACAAAAAATGTTCAGTTACCAGAAAATCATTGACTTTGTATATGCCGTACAACACCAAGTGTTTGGACTCAACTTGGAGCAAAGAAGTGACATAGTGGCTTACACATTAGTAACATTATATGATAATAAAAGTTCTTTTTCACTGATTATTGGGTCAAAAAATCACCATGCTTCATGAATATAGCAGCAGAATTTAATGCAACACAAATGCAAATCATTACACCGCAAACCATTAAGATGCAATCAACTTTGAAATTCAAATGGATAAGATACATTTTATTTTCAGGTCAGGTAGTTTTAGTGTAAGCATACCTCCAGGACAGTGTATCTGACTGAGCCTCCTGCATACAGCAACAGCCCGTTGTTTTCTCGTGTGCGGAACTTGAGAGACAGAGACGTGTCCTGATTGGCTCTCCTCCTGCGGCCTGACACCTGGTTCCCCAGCTGGAGTTCCCGTACGTAGCTCTCCTTGATCTGGAACTCCACAAAACTGTTGCCACCGAAGGAGAAGGGAACACGTCCTGCAAAAAGTAGGGGATCGGTGAGATACAGTGGTGTAACAAGACTTAGTAGTCAGGTGGTTAGCGCCCTCTATCATGATGTACAGAAACTACACTGCAGAAACATGCACACATACATTTGTACATGTACATGGACAGACATACATGTACAGACAAGCTAAAAGCAATGTATGGTTTACATGCTTGGGTGAAGTAAGAGAAACAAAGGTTTGCATTATTAAGAAAAGCTAACTTAAAGGTTTATACAGCTACCTTGGCATATCACTGAAAAAAAGATGAGGGCATTGACACCACAAAAGGTTTACAGAGAAATAGTGTTTCGAAGACATTGGTGCACTCACTTTTGTCACAGTTGTCACCAACATAGATGTCTGAACACTGGCACTGATGACTGGACCATTTGTCTTGGCACGCGGCGCCGTTTTTACATGGATCTGGGGAGCACGTGTTTGCTGCCCGGGGACATCTGTCCGAAATACCGCGGGAAGAGAGGGGTACTGCCAGGTTGAGGGGCACGCCATTTATCGTGACCTCGCGGATGCATCCCACGAAATCATTGGACGAAACCTGCCCAGGTCGCACCAGGATCGCGTCGATCGTCTGCACCCCGCCAAGCATCATGGGAAGGCCGCTCAGGTCCAGGCCGCTGCAGAAAAACAAGGGAAATCGAAGGTCAGACAAGGTCATCCTGAAAATCTTCAAGGCCATTTCCAAGGAGTCTGGGATTTATCTTTGTATAGTAGGGGGATTATTCCTCCCCCTGCCGCACCAACCAGTGGATTATCTTGTCAGGAAGGGTTTATTTGTCCAAGAGGAGGAATGATCTCACCAGGCTGATTAGCAGATGGATTGTACAGTTAGGCAGAAATCAATTAGTTTGACCGAAATGCTTCCAACGTGCCTTGGTTTGGAAACAATACAACTTTAAAAGTTACATAGATAAATCTTGATCATTTTTGTGTAGGAAGGCCAAAGAAACGAGTGACAATTTTGAAAAGAAATGGATCAGAAATGAGGAATACTCTTAAGGTTCATTCTTGGATAAGAAATTGCCACAAATTACAGCAATAAATAATTACAACAAAACCACTGAGGAACAATGAATCATTGGAATGGTTCAATTCACATTATTGCTGTACAATACATGTAGTTCTTACATTAAAAAATTTATTTGCCAATCCAGGATCTGGCCTGTTAGGCTGAGGTCACATTTCCAAACCGGGGCCCGGCTGGGCAGTCTTATGGATCAAAAAGTATGATATAAAAGACATCCAAGCACAAAAAAGGTGAAAATATTAACAATGGGAACTATCTGCTTATATTCATGATATAAATTGTTGATTTTTTGCTATTCCAAACAGCCCGGCCGGGCCCCGGTTTAAAAATGTGACCTCAGCGTTAGGCAAGTGTTCCCCCAAACGTCTAAAGCATGCACAGTTTATATTGTAATCTACTGAGCAGAATTTATGTTCTACTTATTAAAGATTTATAGAGTCAACTTTTTTTTTAAACTAGATGCACAACTGAAACAATTCCTGTACGTCATAACACAAAGCATGCCTATCACATATGACATCAAGTCAGTTTGGAGTGAAATTTGTTATTTGTAATGACAGCAAATTGTGTCAGTTTTCAGTAAACATGTGTGTTTAAGAAGATTATCCTGCTGATATGAGTCAGTGTGAAGTTACGTTTGTTATCTTTAGTCGAACCCAAAATGTCGTCACAAAGCGTGCAACTGTCCGTTTGTAGCAAACATGTACGTTTTTGATGAATATAACACTGTTAATAGTGTTATGAATCAGCTTCAAATCATGTTTGTTATCTTTACTTCGATGCAAAACATATATACAACACTTCATGTGCAGTAAACATGTATGTTTCAAAAGAATATTTTGTCAATCACTGAGAACAAGCGGGCCGCAACACGTAGTACAGGTTATTTCTTAGTTTATTATTGTTTCATGGTGAGCCAAACTGTTCTGACAATTTACCCTAAAAGCTAGGGTGGTCTAAGCTGAAATTTGGTGTGTGGGTGAACATACAGAGTAAGTTCTAGACAGTTAAGGTCATTTTGCAATGGAAAACAATTCACAGAATGTGTCTAGGCATGATGGAGATTTGATGGAACCAATGAGTGGTAGCAGACTTGCAAAGTGGCCAAAAAAAAAAGATCTACGCAAGAAAAAAGTATCTTTTCCTTTGATGATTTGACATTGAAAATCAAAAGGGTCAGCTGCTTCCATTCATAAATATAGAATGCAACACGGGGTATTCCGTATCGCCCGAGGTATCGGCCCGACCGCGGGTCGGATCGCCCGACGGCCGCAGGCCGATCCGACTTGCAGGAGGGCCGGGACCGAGGGCGATGCGGAATACACCGTGTTGTATTTTATTTATGTCATACCCACCCAAGAAAACGCGCCTTTCAATGCAAGATGTGCCAAAAGTTGGTGCCCCTAAACCCTCACATGCAACAACACCAGTTCCAACGTTCGGATTCTGTATTCGAATTTTCGAAAGCGGCGCACACGGTTAGGACAAAACGCGTTCGAATTGTTCTATGGAAGCCATGGAGCCCGGGCCTTACCGTAAAGTACGGACCGGTCCGGAACCCGTTATCGAACGTTAACGGGTATGATATAAGTATACGTACATACCAAATTGTCATTTGTAAACCTCAAATTTGAAAGACTAAATTATCTTTTCAGTACTTCCCAAGACACCGATTCAACTTTCCTCAAAGTTTAATTGCCTGTAGTTGGAAATTCCATAGCCTTAAAACTCTCACGATCCAAGTTTCCAGTTTCAAAAATTTCCAGTGAACAGAAAGCCAAGGCCTTAAGAAAGGGCATGAAGACATCTGAAATGTGCTTTTGGCACAAGTTCTGCTGACTCAATGGCTACCCAAGTTGGGTAATGAACCACTATATAAATCTTGCCAATCTTTCCCTTCTTTGATGTACCTGGGACATTGCAAAGTGGTAGTGACGTCAAGGCTACAAATGGTGCTTTGTTCATATGTGCCTCACGATTCATAAAGCCGATCTCAAGGTATGCAAGGATTTCAACCCATTAAACGTGTACTTCAAGGTGCATCATGATTTGGCCCAGGAAAGGCTGAAATGCCTGCATTCTCTGAGGGGTGGTCCTAATAAAAAGGGATGTGAGGTTCTGGAGGACACATTTTTCCATTTAATTCCAACATCAAGTTCACTGCAAAGACCCTGATCTCCACTTAAGTATAATTCAAAAAGAATGGAAAATGAATCAAAATGGTTTAAGCTTTGTAACTCAATATCCTGCAGTGCTACCTCTACTTAGTATGTTATCCTTAATGTTTTTGTTTGAAGGGTTGGTAGGTTGCTTTGGTGGGGCTACCAAGACAAGACAAGGTTGGTTTGCTTCAGGAACCACTTTTATGAAGTATGAGTGGAATTCTAAGACTTCTTTTTGTCTGTAGAGTCTCTATTGAAGGGCACTGAATAAGTGACACACATTTTGATGGAAAAAAGGTATATCTAAATCTGGGTCATCAAGAGTTTGACATAAGGTGTGTGTGACATAAATAAACTCGTCAAGAGTTCTTTTTAACTTTATCCCAACTGAGGTTGTCGCATTGACTGCAGATTGCTATAAATAATATTGATATAAAGGTGTTACAGTAGAAATGTTACCTTGCTGTTCCAGTGCCTCCTGTGTTACGACAGGCTGAACCACAGTTGTCCACAATCAGGGTGCCGTCCTGAAAAACAAAAGAAATTGTTGTTCTTTATTAAATTCTGTCGAAACCTGTGCTTTATGATACACATAATACATGTGTACAGCGCATAGAGTGGCTTCATTCATGTATTGTATTGTCACTCATTAACAATTCTCTAATTACAATGACATGGTTATTAATATGCTCTTGGGTGATATTGAGAAAGTTATCACAATTTTGGCGATAATTTCTTTATTGATCCTGATTTGTTTCGTTTTACTGAGCACGCCCATATCGATGCAAGATATGATGATGAATTGTCAAGAACATAATCAATGTGTGTGGGCCAACCTGCACACACCATATCCAATCCCTCTGTACAGTCATTGTGTTGAAACGTTGAAAGAGATTGTAATTCATTCCTAAACCATTCATCTTTCCAATGTCAAGAACAAACCTAATCCTTTTAAAGGAGGCAGCAACGAACAACCTACTTAAACCATCACGACGTCACCTTACAGGATATACATATTGACCAAGAAGGAAAACATGGACTTGTAGAAGTAGAATTTGTCTTCAAGAACAAACACATTTTCCTCTAGATGTCAGGACTTGGAGCCTAACGTGTGACGGAAAAGTGCCGTCGCGAAACGGCACGACGACACAGTACATAAAGTACGAGTCAAGTCAACAGTGACTCGGCCCAGACAACAAAAGAGGCAAGGTCTTTCAGGGGATCGCACCCTGGTCTCGGGTGTCAGACTTTTATTTCCACATCCACGCTTGACGTACATTGTACGTGGCACCTGTGCAGGAAGTCGACTCAGAGTTTGCTCGCTGTCAGGACAGAATGTTGGGATGTTTGTGGGTCTGTCAGCGGAATCCGGGTTGGGCTTTCTCCGTTTCCTTTTTTAGCGTTTACTGTCCTCAGACAAAACACGGATAGGTCAAGGTAGACAAAATTTGGAACTTTTAAACCTTGTTCACTGTCTCGCCCACGACAATGTCATCAGGCAAGTCAGCGTTTGTAATTCGATTAGCTTTGGAGAGAATCTAGGACAGTCCTTATAAATCCAGTCATGGGCTTTTCCGTAATCTTTTTCTCTTTAACAGGTTGTTGTGTTTGAGGCGTCACCTGTTTGGTCAAGCTGGGTGAAAGGTCACAGGATCTCTGGGTGCTTGAAGATGAATTCAAGACAGGAAATGTCCTGATGTTAGAAGTGACAGATTTTTTCCTATAAATCACCACTTAAAGATGACAGCTGTCAATCAACCTTTAAGCCCTCCCCTTTCCCACTTGCCAACTGCCCCCTCCCTCCTCCCACCCCTACAAACACCAAACAAGTGGGACAAACTCAACTCTGTGTGACCAACATGGTGGAAAAACAACAGCAAACACACAAGCTGAGCAGGCAAACATTGCAGCAGGACCCAAAATACTTTGGTCAACAGTTAATTGGAGCTCAGGCAATCTTAGAACCTAGACGCAAGCTGCTACCACAGCCAAAACTTTCTTTAAAGTTACAATACACCCCTGCAAACAATACAAAGACATACTCTTAATGATAGTCATAACTATATGTCCTTATATTTTCATCTGTACATAGAAAAAGTTTAATCCTTCGCATATCATACAGTTAGGTACGTGTAGTTTAGAATAGCCTTAATTCTCCACTTGTGTTTACAAATTTTGTTTTTTGTTTGCTGTTAAAATAACAGGGTCTACGTAGTTCAGTTTCCTCTTTCCAATGTTGGAAAAAGTGGAAATTGATACATCATGACAGATTGCCTAAAAAACCAAGAGAAGAATTGTCCCCTAAAGCCGGCTGTCTACCTGTGTTATGTGGGTGGAGTATGGGGCTAATAGAAAGCCATCACCTGGAAGAACTAGGATCTCGAAGGGCATACAGTCGATTTAGAGTTGGCACGACAGTAGGCAAAATTCTCAAGTGTGCTATGCAGTCGTTAAAGACATTTCTAACACTGGGGAAAGCCCTCGCGAGAAAAAAAACTAACTGGCAGGTGGTTTGACTTTACCTCGAGTAACCATGGTTACAATTAAACAAAACTCTTAACTAACAACCATTGTTTTGTTTTGTTTTACAGTTCGCCTAAGGTCATCATCGAGTTCTTGTCTTTGCCAGTATGCCCCTCCCACAAGAAGAAAAACACAAGAAACCGAACCATTTTCTTAAAAGCGTGAGGGGGCTCCATTCTTGCCTTCTCTACCCCCCATTATTCTGTAAGTCAGTTTTTATAAAGGGTGGGCACTTGATGTAATTCTGAGTATTGTATGGCGGAAAAGCTGCCCAAACATCGGTGGGTTTTTAAGGGGGAGCAGCCAATGCCTTGGCCTCGGCTCAACAGTACGCTCGAATGGAGGGAATCAATTAACGGCCGGGGCAGTTGGCCAACATGAAACCCTGTCATGGTAGGGCGAGCGCTAGGTGGTACATGTACCTGGCTTGGCAACAAAAGAGGGGATACTTTAGTTTATGGTTGTCTACTGAAATGTTTGATGTACACTACTGATAATTAGTGTATAAATATAGGTAGTATACAAATAAAGGTTGAAAAAAAAATAATCATACATTTTGTGGGGACTTGATTTTGCAGTCAAAAGGGAAAAGAGGATTCTGCAGTGTTTGTTTTGTGTTGTTTTAAGATTTATCAGACAACCAAAAAAAAAAAAACTTGCAGCAATGACACATACATTGTACAGTATAGTACATGTACATACATGTAGGTTCAAATTGTGGTGGGTAGAGTCCTTTGCTCTTTTTGAGAAGTACTGTAAACAATGGACCTGAAAAATAACTTAGTAGCTCAGAACAACCAGTGGCAAGTACAACAGAGGAAATACAAAGGCAGTGCGGGATTTGAACTCTGAACCTTCTGATCCAAAACCAGGGTCACTAACTACAGGTCCAGTGCCCGTTATACATGCACAGTGTGGAAATAAACATCGACCTTCTGTAAGAAATAAGGAAACTGAACTGGTAATATTACCCCGTTTACGAAACACAGACAGGTGAGACAAAGATCCACAAATAAAGGAGCCAGGTGACCAGAACAACCTGCCTTTTACCTGAGTGAAGAAAGTGTTGAAGGAATGTGGCTTGTGGAACACCTGATATGGTATCACAAAACACAGATTACCATCTGTACAATCAGAGTCCACCTGGCTAGAGTTTCAAACCATTTCTTCGCTACACATGCATGGCATTTTTGTCGATGCAACAGTTAAAAAATGTAGTTAAGCACTTAGTTAGTTTAGAGCAACCCTGTACGTGGCAGTTATCTTGTGGTTGCGCTACTTGTCTGGCCACAAGACCGCGCTAACTGTGATATCACTGCTGGCTATATAACTGTCGTTATTTGTTGTCTTGAATCAATAACTCTCACAATGTTAATAAGTTGACTTGCCTTGTACTTTTTAAGTTTATTTATTTGTTTCTCAAATTGTATTATGATGTGATTTGATTACTTTTTGTATTGTTTTGTCATTTTATTGGTATGGCGGCTTTGAAAAGGTGTTTCATGTCAGAAACACCTGTTTCGCCATGCCATCCACAGTGCATATTGTACGTGGTAAAACTTAATAAATGAATAAATAAATAAAGCACTTAACGTACTAACCAAATCACAATGTCCCCTTTAAAGGACTAACTAAAGGAATAGACAGGGATTTAAATCCCTGACCTTGCAATACAGAAGTTGGATTGTTAACCACTACACCTCAGCACACACCACCTGTCTTTCAGGCAAACACCTGAACTGTTTACAAACTACAGGATGCAGGGATATCCCGCATGTACAGCTGTAGTCTAACCCTTCAGGTGATACACAAGTTACTTCCTGCTACACTGTAAATGAAGAGGCCGAGAAAGAGAACTTGAGGGGAAACATCCTTGATGATTTCAGCAAATACAGTATTGCTTGTAGCCTAGGTAACCAGGTAAACACAATAATACATAGTTTTGTAAAAATGTCCACCAATCAATATTTTGAAGAAACGATGCTTGCATCTCGCAAAAACATTATAAAAAGCTAAGGAAAGCAGAGTTTATGTAGGAAGAGCCAAGAAAAGGGGAAATATTTGACATGTCCAAGTCTTGGTCATTTGGCTGCCTACATGTAGATAGGCCTCCAGCCTACAAGAGGTGACCTTCAAATTTATGACTTAAGCCTGTGAATTAGCTGTGGATTAGAGAGGATTAAGAGAGATCAGGAAGTGTCAGAGCAAGGAGGTCCGATCCCTACCTTGTAATATCTTATCTAAAACAGTGTAGAAGAACATTGATAAAATCTTTTAACCAGGTGGTAGGAAAAATTTAATTCTGGACCTGGTGGTACAATTGTGAATAATCTTACTCCTCTGGCAAGGCATCTACCATATTTGGGCCATTCTTTCCTAGAACTATCGCAGAGTGGAACTCACTGTCACCAAGTACAGTAGGGGCATTGTCAATAGATAGCTTTAAACAATGTCTAGAGCTAGAAGTTCAAGGGTTAGGTGTAACAAGTCGATCGGTGTAATATAGCCAGCTGCCGCCGCGCCGCGTGCCTGCGAAGCTGGTGTGTTACGCCGAAAGGCGGTTATACAGGCTTTACAGATACAGATTTTCTACTGTATCTAACCACAGAGAAGTCTGATATAGACTATGATTCAGCAAAGAATTTCCTCCCTGGTCAAATAAAGGAAACCACTGATTTATATACCCCATATAGTTCTGATCCGTCCCTGAGCTATTCCGGACATTCTGTAACCAAAATGATCGTTTACTACTCGAGATTGTTCATCATTTGTGTGGATTACCCATTTTTCATGTTTTAGTACACATACCTCAGGCTAAACAGTGACTTGTTTACCAGATTCTATTAGTCTGTTGTTGGGCTGAAAACCTTGCAATATTATTGTCAAACTTAAGTGAATCGAGGTACAATAATTTTGACAAAAGCAGCCAACAGACAATTTTTGATAGAGTACTGAAACTATTATATTTAGTATAATTCATTTTCACTATTTACCTTCGCCGAGAAGGTTATGTTTTCGTTGGCGTTCGTGTGTCTGTGTGTGTGTGTGTGTGTGTGAGCACGATAACTCAAGAAGGCTAAGATGGATTGTCTTGATACTTGGTAGGTGGGTAGGTCTTCATGAGACGTGGAACTGATTAGATTTTGGGCCCCCTAATGGCTTGTTATGGTACTGCAGCTGAACTTCCGGTTTTGATATCTCGTGATCTAGACATGCTAGGGTGACGAAATTTGGATGGTAGGTAGCTCTTGTGCTGGGGAACAAGTGACGTGAGTTTGGACCCCCTAGCGGCTTGCTCTGGAATTGCAGGGGCATTAGTTGAAAAATGTTTAAAGGCGGATAACTCAAGAACCGATTGATGGATCGTCGTGATTTTTGGCATGTAGGTAGCTGAAGTGATGCTTGACATAATGTTATTACAATTATGCAAATATTAATGTAATTTGCATAATTAATAAGGAAAGTGTGTATATCAGCTGCATTCCATGATAGGACTATTCAAGCTTGTGATATATGTAATGCAGAACGGCAGAAATACAGGCAGATATCTATTATGCAAATGAAGACTTAATTTGCATAATTAACGAGAAAATGTTATAATTACATAGTGGTAATGTCTGGAATTTCATACTTGGGATATTTGAAAGTTATGTGAAGGTGAACATTATCAAACATAATTTATTCAAATAAGGACCTCATTTGCATAGTTTATGAGGACATGCTATAATGGCATGCATTGATAAGATAAGACTGTCTTCTGGTGTAGAATATGATCAACAGATATAATTGATGCAATATAGGATCCTATTCGCACAATCAGGGGGATTCATTTATAATTTCTTAATCATAAAGGCTAACATCATTTGGCGAAGGTATGAGATCGTGGAACTCTAGTTCTAAATGATATCATATATCTACACAATATAGAGTACTGGTGTAAACAATTTTGCATGCAATCATTCAAAACAGTCAATAGAGATAGGTGTCTACATGTACAACATGTATGTTTTTCTATGTTTTAATATATTAGGCCACACCAATTTAATTTCTTGGTTAACGGATTTTTCTAGAAAAATAATGGAGCGGGCATGCGAAAAAAAAATAAAAATAAAAACAGGCCTAGGCATCCTATTATGGTCCAAAATGGTACGATAGGAGCCATGAAGTCAACACACCAGGCTGGTTCAAAATCTAAACAATGAATTTTGAACTTTTAATGATACCATTGCATTGAAAGATGGAATAACTGTAACAACTAGGATAAAAAGGACTGTTTTCAACTGTTCAGGGCAAAATATGAGCATTTTGCAGGTGATTCTGAATTTTTATTTTCATTTGCAAATCAGAAAAAAATGAAGCGGGCGAATCCGTTAACCAAGAAATTAAATTGGTGTGGCCTTATGAACACAATTTTCACCTGATATCCACAAAAACGGAACTTTCAAAACCCTATGTAACTATTTGCTATCAGCCTGCTAAGCGTTTAAAACCCAGACTGTCTTTCTTTTGCCTAATGGACAATTGTTTGTGGCCTTCCATGCATGCAAGTACACCTCTACATTTGGTAACTCCCTCCCAAAAAACTGGTACTACCAGTTTTCACATCTTTTGTGTAGGACATATGACCCGAGCATGCCCACATATTAGTTTGCACTGTTACACACTTCTGCCTTTGAAGACTGTAATAGTCCTGTTGCCCTCATCTTTTGGGTCACCGGCGGTAGCTGATTGTTAGTGAAGAGTTATTCCCCCAGGCAAAATTCATAAGGACACCTGCAGTCTAGTTATGATTCATGATTTAGGCCAGAATAATGAGACATTTTGGTTGTCTGCTTGTCAGAAACGATAACGCATTTCAGTAGTATTCTGTGTTAGGCTGACAGTATGTGTCATAAAATATATGATTTTTTTTCACAAACATTTTCTAGTAAAATGACTGCAGATTCTTTATCTTTCCAGATCAGTGGCTGGTTGCCATATCAGCTATCTTGTACTTTGCAAGATAAGGAATCTGCGTCACTGGTCTCAGCTTTCTTGTGAGATAAGGAGTTGGCGTGACTGGTTTAAGGCTTGCTTGCGGGTCCATCTTCCCAGTGTATGATTGTCAGTCTACTATTCTACAAACAGTAGAAAAGCAAAGCTCTTAGCACTTAGGGGTGTTAAGATGCACATTCTGATAGTTGTCAGGCATTCTTATCAGTTGTACTTTTACAATGCGAAGTGCCTTGGGCCACGCAGGGATCTTAACACATGTATACAGGTAGACTTCACCTGTAGATTTGGGTCACCTGGCAGACAAGACCACTGATGTTCACTTAGGCCACACCAATTTAATTTCTTGGTTAACGGATTTTTCTAGAAAAATAATGGAGCGGGCGGGCGAAAAAAATAAAATAAAACAGGCCTAGGCATCGTATTATGGCCCAAAATGGTACGACAGGAGCCATGAAGTCAACACACCAGGCTGGTTCAAAATTTAAACAATGAATTTTGAACTTTTAATGATACCATTGCATTGAAAGATGGAATAACTGTAACAACTAGGATGAAAAGGTCTGTTTTCAACTGTTCAGGGCAAAATATGAGCATTTTGCAGTTGATTCTGGATTTTTATTTTTATTTGCAAATCTGAAAAAATGAAGCGGCGAATCCGTTAACCAAGAAATTAAATTGGTGTGGCCTTAGGCACTGTGATAAGAAAGCGTTGGTCCTAGCACTTTTGTGTAACAGTACGAAATGTAATCTTTTAGTTTAAGCTTTAAAACCAGTTAAAACTTGGAAAATCCTTTAGTTTATGTTTTAAAACCAGTTTGGAAAATCCTTTAGTTTATGTTTTAAAACCAGTTAAAATTTGGAAAATCCTTTAGTTTATGTTTTACAACCAGTTAAAATTTGGAAAATCCTTTAGTTTATGTTTTAAAACCAGTTAAAATTTGGAAAATCCTTTAGTTTATGTTTTAAAACCAGTTAAAATTTGGAAAATCCGCCAAACAACTTCAAGGCAAATATCTTGTGTATTCTATTCTTGTATGACTAGTATAGAATAGTACATCAGGAATCACTGTGAATATACATTAACTGCACTTACTACAACAGAACTGTTTTGATTGCAAACTTAAAACTCAGAGAACGACTCCTTCCCCTACCACAAATTTAGGTTGTAGAATACGGAAATAAATGAATTAACAGTAAAGTGTTCTATCCCTATGGACTATTCTGCCAGGACAAGGTAGGAAGAGAAACTAAGAATACCTTTCCAGCATTCAAATAAATACCCACAGCATTCACACATCTAGAGTGTCTAAAACAACACAACCATAGGTCCCAGCAAACAGAGCTTGCAGGTGAGTTTACTGAGCTGCTTGTGTTGACAGTCTGAGATGGCAGGCCTCCTTGTCCCCTTTGGGTAAGCCTGAAGTAATCCCCTCACTATACTGGCTCATAAAGTCTAAGCCTGTTCATTGCTGTAGCATTAAGTCATCACTATATTAATGTCAGTCATAACAAACACTAAGGCCACACCAAATTAATTTCTTGGTTAACGGATTCGCCCGCTTAATTTTTTTCTTATTTGCAAATAAAAATAAAAATTCAGAATCAACTAGAAATGCTCATATTTTGCCCTGAACAGTTGAAAACAGTCCTTTTCTTCCTAGTTGTTACAGTTATTCCATCTTTCAATGCAGTGGTATCAGAAAAGTACAAAATTCATTGTTTAAATTTTGAACCAGCCTGGTGTGTTGACTTCATGGCTCCTACATGTATCTTTTGGGCCATAATAGGATGCCTAGGCTTGTTTTTATTTTTATTTTTTTTCGCCCGCCCGCTCCATTATTTTTCTAGAAACATCCGTTAACCAAGAAATTAAATTGGTGTGGCCTAATAATGGAATAGCTTGTGGACCATCTAACAGTAAACTACATCTCCGTAGGGAATTTTAAAAGCAAATTAAAAACTTTACGTGCAACTTTCTAATCTCTTTCTAAGACTCGCTGAAAAATGTCTTTTTTTTCTTTAACATTGTTCTGAGGAAGATAACATTTCCACAACACATCTAGATTAATAATAATAATAGGTTTGATTTCTGATATTCACTTAACAAAATCACCACTTGGTAAAGCAAGGATATTAATATTCATCATGTAAAGAAACCAAAATTCAAGTTCTATCTATTTTCACTGTGCAACAGGCATCAGTATATATTGATTTTACACAACTTTGAATTTTCCTGGTCTATGAAATACCTTTGCTGGAATCCACTACAAGATTAGAACCCAGACTTACGAAGACAAACAAGATTTCTAGAGGCAAACTAACTCCAGCCAGGTCCGATTCTGTTAGCTCTGCAAAATTCCCAATCAGAGGCAACTTCTCCATGGACGGGGATCCCAGGTGGACGGAAGAATTAGGAAAATCCAGTGTTTGGACTGAATTAAGGTGCTCTAATCCCTGCAGATTAGCCAAGCTCTCACGGCATCTGCATTCCAGCCATTCCGTTGCCAGCCTTACAAGAAAGTGTGCAACCAAGTTGAAAAGAATTCCAACATTAAAGGCAAAACACAGACATGTTGTTTTCTGACAACAGTCTCCGGATTTGTTGTGCCAATTTTTGCATTGTGACTTCTGCTGCCAAAACAAGAAAATCACGTCAAAATTGAAATTTCTGCCATTTCATTAACACCTCATTTAAGGAGTGTATCCGACCAAGTAAAAAAATTCCGGCTGAAGGCACTTAGCTGGTATTGTTTTTTCAGCAACAATCGAAGAATTTGTTGATAGGCAATCTTTCCATTGTGACCACTGATGCCAAAACAAGAACATCATGCCAAAAAGCTATCCATCGGATCAGGAGTTTTGTTCCCTTTTTGACTGCCATTGTTTTTTCTTTTTGTTCATGATGCAAAGTCATCCTAATTATGATTCACAACAAAGATTAGGTCAACTTCAAAGAGACCCCAAAGCTCTATCAGACCAATGTCAAGGTGAGCAGTATTGTTTCTGTTCCTGTTTACAAAGCTTTGTGGCAATGTCTCACTATTGCTCGCAGATGAAACAATGACAGGACACACCTGTTTTGTTTATTTAGCATTCCAGCAATGCTCAAAGCATGCAGATTGAAAATGCTGACCTAAAGGATGTTCACCTGGGGCAGCCATCTGAAGATACAGTCTAACAGGTGGCCACAAGCCATCTGAAGATACAGTCTAACAGGTGGCCACAAGCCATCTGAAGATACAGTCTAACAGGTGGCCACAAGCCATCTGAAGATACAGTCTAACAGGTGGCCACAAGCCATCTGAAGATACAGTCTAACAGGTGGCCACAAGCCATCTGAAGATACAGTCTAACAGGTGGCCACAAGTTTATTGAAATGTCTTTCCAGGCCTTAGTACATAGCAATTTGCATAATGTATCAGTTATATGTTTTAATTAGTACTTCCTTTGATCTCAATGTGATGTTTGCACTTTCAATAGGTGTGACAATTTCATTCAAATCAAAACAGATCAGAAGGTACCCTACCTTTCCGTTCCTCCTGGCTGTGACCGTGTGCCACTGTCCGTCAGCCACGTTCCTATCCACCTCTATCCTGGTGATCCCATCTCCCAGCTGGTACGACAGTCGCAGCTTCCCCTCGATGATTTCCAGTGCGATGAAATCCGACGAGTCTGACTCTTCAGCATCGTAGTTGTACAAGAGGAGGGCGTTTGTCATGACGGTTGCGAATTCGATCATGATGTCGTTGTTACGCTGGTCCAGCACCGGGAACTGCATGTAGGAAACCTCTTCAAATCCGTAGCTGGTGATCTCACAGTTGTCTCCCTTCTCTCCGAACTGACACCGGCAGGAGTACGACGTCTGCCCGTCGGTGCACGTGCCGTTGTTGAGGCACGGCTGGGAGACGCAGTAGTCCACGTCAATTTCGCAGTTCTTCCCGGTGTAGCCTTGCGCACAGGAACAGGTGTAGTCGTTCAGCCCTTGCAGGCACTGCCCACCGTTCCGACAGGGGTTGCTGCTGCATTCGTCGACGTCGTTCTGGCATCTGTTGCCATGGTAACCAGGTGGGCATTCACAGCTGAAGGTGCCGATCTCGTCAGTACAGGTGCCTCCGTTAAGACAGGGGGTTGCATCGCACTCGTTTATCTCAGTCTCACAGCTATCCCCTGTGTAACCTGTGGGGCAACTACAGGTGAAACGGTTGCCTGTGTCCACAGACACGAAGATCACCGGATCGCTTTCCAGAATGTTCCTGGCCGAGGTGACCTGAAGGGATTTGCTACAGACGCCACCATGTTGGCATGGGTTGTCATCGCAAGGGTTAAAGTTCACAGCAACAATGGAAACACTTGCCCTGCTTTCGATGTTAGCCTTACTGTTTGTGATGGCCGTAGAAGCTTGCCGTGGCACCATGAACTGTTGGTTTGTTTGCTGAAGGGCAAGAATAAGGTCGAGATCTTCTCCAGTATTCTCCATGCTGTACAGAACGGTATTGAAGACCCCTGAAATGCCGTTTAGTGCGGTGATGAAGTTTGTATAGGAGTTCTTCAAAAAGTTGCTGGCAGTTACGTTGTCGAGCCTTACAATGATGCCATTGGCTACCGCGTCAGTGGTGAACTCTCGGAAATGGACGCTGACGGTGGATACTACAGAAGCGTGGACACCATCGTCTCCGCTCACTCGGAGAGTGTAGTCAGTTACTGTGTTGATTCGACCAGTGTTGAGATTACACAAGGAGGGGATGGCAAAGACCTGGGTGTTGCCTTGAGTGATGGTACAGCTAAATGTGTCACCAACGTCCGGATCAACTGGATGCACGTTTCCTATTGGTCCGCCTGGGAACGACCCATCCTGGCTGTGGATGTAGATGTCGACGGTACGCGGTGTGGACGGATTATCGTTGACATCCTCCACAACAATGTGGACTGTGTGGGTAGAGGACATGGAGGGGGACCCTGAATCGGTGGTCTCCACAATCAAGTAGAAGTCGCTCTGTTGCTCGCGGTCGATCAGACGGGTTGTGCTGAGTCGGCCACTGCTCTGTTCCAGGGTGAAGTACTGGGAGTTATGTCCTCCAATCAAACGGTACGAGAATGGTCCGCGGTTCGGATCGAGGTCAGGATCAGTGGCGCTGAGCGTCATCACTTCTGTTGGAGCACTGTTTTCTAGGACGTAACCTGTGACAGTTGGTGGATCGAATTCAGGGCCATTGTCGTTGATATCATCAATGTTAACAACAACGTAGGTTGTGCCTGTCGCCGGAGGAATACCAGAGTCTGTTGCGGTGACAGTAAGGTTGTAGGTATCAATAGTTTCCCGGTCCAGCTGACTTGCCGTGGTTATTATGCCGCTGATCTGGTTTATGCTAAAAGCAGTGCCCTCGTTCCCATCTTGGATGCCGTACACAAAGGATCTGAAATCTGCCCTCAAGTCGTTGTCAATAGCAGACACGGTGAGAACTGAGGTGCCAATGTTGTCTCCCTCACTCACATGCCCCTCATACAGGCTGAATTCGAACACAGGAGGGTCATTAGCATCAATGATGGTGATGTTCACTTGGACTTCGTCAATGTCATTACCAAGGATGCTGCCACGGTTTTTCGCAATGACGGACAGAATGATATGGCTGGACGTCTCCCTGTCAAGCCTCCGTGCTACAGTTATGGCTCCGCTCTCTAAACCAATGGCGAATCCTTTGTCGTTGCTGCTGCCCACAAGGATGTAGTCCACAATGCCATCAACTCCGTCGTCCCTGTCTGTCGCATACACTGTACCCACAGTTGTGCCTGTTTCCGCAGATTCTGAAATCTCGAAGGTGTATAGTCTCTGCAGGAAGACTGGAGCATACTCGTTCTCTCCTGAGAGGTGGATGTTAACAGTGCAGGTGCCAAACCTGGAGGATGCCTCCACATTGGTTGCTGTGACTTGCAGAGTGTACATCTGCTTCCGCTCGTAGTCCAGGCCTCCCTGGGAGGTGATCTCACCAGTAACTGGATCGATGATGAAGAGGTCCCGACCGTCTCCTCCAGTGATCTGGTACCTGATCGCAGCGTTAGCTCCAGTGTCTGCATCGGTGGCTGTTACCATGACGACAGACGTGCCGCTTGGAGAGTTCTCAGGAATGCTGGGGTCGTACGTTGCGGGGTCGAACATCGGGTCGTTGTCGTTAACATCTGTGAGGTCTACCATGAGGATGACAAAGCTCTCACGATAGAGGAGCCCGCGGTCACGAGCAGAGATGTTGAGGTGATACGTCGGCGTGGTTTCGTAGTCCAAGACCCCTGCAACTGTTACAGACCCCGTCCGAGGATCGATATAAAACTGTCCACGTTCGTCACCTCCAACGATGGAGTACCTGATCTCACCGTTGACACCTGCGTCTCTGTCTGTGGCTACGACAGTGAAGACGTGGCTGTTCATTGGGCGACTCTCCTCGATGGTCACCTGGTAGGATGGAGCGGAGAAATCTGGTGCGTACACATTGACGTTAGTCACGAGGATGGAGACATCTGTGGTGGTAGACAGAGCTGGGCTGCCCTGGTCGCGGGCTTGTTCCGTCACAGAGTACCAGACGTTCTGACGATTAGACAGGGATGAGCTGACTGAAACCCAGCCTGTTGTTCTGTCAATGTTGAACAGATCTGTTCCGTTGCCACCTGTGATGGAATACTCCACCTCAGCGTTGCTGCCAATGTCCTGGTTGTCCACAGCGTAGACTTGGATGATCATCTCTCCGATCTGTGCGTTTTCTGGCACAGGGCTGAAATACGACACCTCCTGGAAGACTGGTGCGTGGTCATTGGCGTCGATGACGTTAATGATCACGGTGACTTCTCCAGACAGAGGAGGGGTGCCACGGTCGGTGGCGATCACCACAAACTGGTGGTGGTTAGGGTTGGTGGTGCCAGTCCATTCGGGGACAAATTCCAGGGAATTCTTCGTCAAGATAGACCCAGTATTCTCATCAAGGCGGAAGTAATTTGAAAGGGTCTTCATGCGATAAAAGACTTCCGCATTCGTGCCTTCGTCTTCATCAGTTGCTACCAGTCTTGTTACCAGCTGGTTAGCACGGATCCCTTCTGGCAGGTTGCGTTCGAAAACGGGAGCACTGAAGCGAGGTGGGTTGTCGTTCACATCAAGTATAGTGATGGACAGTGGGGTGTTTGCTTCCCATGCAGAGTCTTCTGCTATGACAAGGAGCTGGTAGTGGTCACTGATTTCTCGATCCAGGGTGGATGCGACTGTGACATTCCCGCTGTCACGTCCCATGTTAAACTTGCCCCGAGCTTCTGCGTACTGCGAGTCTAGGGAGAACTTGTACTGGGCCATGGCATTGGTGCCAATGTCAGGATCTGTGGTGCTGACTTGTATGACAAATGAACCTATCGGTGAATCCTCATAGATGGAGGTGCTGTAGAGGTTCTGGAACTGCATGGGGTTGTCGTTCTTGTCTTCTACAGTAATGAGGACTGTAGCAGTGCCTGTCAGAGTTGGGGAGCCCTTATCAACTGCCTCCACTACAAGACTGTAGCTGTCCCGTTGCTCCCTGTCCAGGAATCTTCTGGTGCTGACCAGACCGGTGTTGGGGTCAACTTGGAAGGAGTTGTCCAAGTTTCCTGCAGCTCGGAGTCTGTATTCAAACTCTCCGTTTGACCCTGAGTCTGCATCAGAGGCAGACACTGTCACCACGCTTGTAAATGTTCCTTCGTTCTCTCCGACAGAGCCAACGTACGGATCTTGGGAAAAGATTGGCGGGTTGTCGTTTACATCAGTTAGGGCTATCCTCAGCCTGTGGTACCTGGATAACGCTGGGCTATCGCTGTCCCTCGCTTCCATCCATAGATTGAAAGAGCTTGTTTCCTCATAGTTCAGGCTCCTTCTCAGACGTACCTGGCCGGAAGGGATCACCTCAAACACGTCTCCCTTATTTCCACCCGCGATGTGGTACGTGATGGCATTTGCTGGTGATGGCTTTGACGAGCTGCCCTGTACAGAGGTGAGTACAGTCCCAACAGACTGTGTTTCTGGATAGTTAAACGTGTCAGTGCCCACACTGATAGTGGGGAAGCTTGCAGCAGGCTGGAAGCTGATGGTGACGCTGGCCGTATCCGTACCAGGATTGGGTCCGAGATCGCTGGCGGTGACCTGGAGGTTGTACTGGCTACTGGTGTCGCTGAGGGTCATCGCCGTGGAGATGACCCCGGTGACCCTGTCGATGCTGAAGCGGTTGGCGTCGCTGCCGGAGAGGGAGTAACGGACGTCGCCATTGGTGCCTTCATCTGGGTCGGTAGCGGAGGCAAGAGCCACAAATGTACCTGAAAAACATACAAAAACACAATTTGAGAACTCGTATTATAAAAAGGAAACCTTAGGCCTTAAAAAAAAATTATAATGAATTGTTTCATGAAATATGGTTCAAAAAGGAGGACTTCTATTGCCATGTAGAAAGTGACTTCCCAAATCTAATCAAAGAGATCAGTGTTCCAGTGTTCCTACATGTAAGTTGACAAGTTCTCCAAAGAACGGGCCATCACGTCAACTTGTCAAGCCAACATGACACAGTTGTTTCAGACAGACAGTAATGTGTTGTTTCGAGTGTGGCAGACATGAAGCACTCTCCCAGTACACAGGAAATACCTGGCCAAACTTAGCCGGGCCGGAAGCGGGGTGAGTACAGGAACACGCATGTCGATAGCAACAATTTGCAGCCCAAACTCTTCTGTGCTTTATCTGAGTAATTAGCAGAACATGATCCTGACCCCTTACTTCCTCTACCCATGGGGGAGGCTGGGCCTGAGACCACCATGTTGGATAACGGAGGTCATTTGAAGGTCAGGCTAGTCCTAAGTGAACCCTGTATGACTCCCCCAGTTGCCTGAACTTGTCCGTTGCCAAGTTCATCTGGCATGTTGTGGGTTAGGTGGTCTGACAATGCTGTTTACTTGCTCAAAAGCAACCAAATCCTTCCACAAATAAAGCCAATTCCTTTACTTAACATTTGTCATGAGCAAATTCCAGACTGAATTCTGTCTCCAAGGGATTAAGGTACCCATGTTCAAGTAGCCCAAAAAGAATGGACATGTAAGTTGGAGAAGAAAGAGCAAACATATCAGGATGGCAGAGAGCTTATGTTTGGCATACTCGACATGACGTTTTCGACAACGCCACCAGACGTTTTGATGTCTCTATCAAAAAAGAACAACTCGCTGGACGGGAGAGTTTGCCCTCAGCGTACCCAAGTAAACGCTGGTGCTGAAGGACCACTTAAGGTGTCTGTCCACTTGTCTTGAGATGCACAGACCATGTCTTATGCCTCATCAGCAGAGGACAGAAGTTCACCCTTGTTTTTTTGGGCGATGTAGGTTTAATCATGGGGCATGTGCGTAGCAAGAAAAGAATTCCTTAACATGTTTTTGCAAGCGAGGATCTCTTTTCAAGCCATGACAGTTTGCTGTGTTGAGCTGCATACCAGTCAATCCATTTTGTGCGAAAGTTAGGCAAAACATCAGGACTGTTACCTTCTAGTCTGTCTTCCTGTGTGTCCAATGTATTGAAAAAGATAATTGCATCTTTCTAACAACAGCCCTATTGTAAACAATTGGTAAAAGGTTAACTACAATGTAAAATAGCAAAGAGGGCCAAACATGGGAGCACAGGGCTCTTCAAAAAAATAATCTTTTTATAATCCTTTGCCCCCATGGTTTGATCAAAATGTCCAGATTCTGAAGTGAATGTTGTATTTCCAAGGAATAATGGGTACAAGTTGGGGAAGAAATGCTACGCTTCCAAGAGGAAATGCTACATCCCTAAAACGACTACTACATTTTCAGGAAAGATCGTCACATTTTAGACACCCATCTTCAGGGCTCGAAATACTGGTTGCATGTGCACCTTAGTGCACCCAAAATTGGAGCTGTGCACCCAATTTTTTTCTGTGGGTGCACCAGTGCACCCAAATATTTTTGTCGGTATTTTGTACATATCACATGTATAATAGTATGCATTTAATTTATATTCTTGGCATCTAAGTGTCAAAAAAATAATAAAATCTTTGTTGTAGTACTTGTTTAGGATTTTGAAGGATATCAGGGAGTACTAGTCAGCATCATCTATTCCCATTTCCGTAGTTGTTCTTACATGTTAGGCCATGTTGATTTGATTATATGGATGACATCCGCGCGCGCATAAATTTTCTGCCGTTTCCAAAAAAAAAAAGTTTTCAACCATACTGTAAATAGTACAAAACAGTTGCAAAATGAGCAAAAACCATATACCAATGTCGCAGAATGCCAAAATCAAACGAAAAAAGACGAAATTGTAAAGAAATGAACTTGAAGACTAGATAATTCGCCAAACCATATTCTGTCCCATTTGTTCAACCCTCATGACCACGTAGATTTCATAATAAAAACAACTTTTTTTTTTGCAAAACTTTTTTTTTATTCGCACGCGCGCATCAGTTTAGGGGTTCCCGGAGGATGTCATCCATATAATCAAATCAACATGGCCTAAGTCGGTGATGAATTGTTGGGTACCCCAGAGAAAAGAAAATTGAAACATCACCGCTCCCAACCAGGCTATCAATCTACCAACCTTCTTAGTGCATCAATGTTTACAGATGAGGAAATCCTAGCTTGTCAATTAGTGATGACAGATTTCTATCTAGTGAGTCTGACATTGGTAGGGCGATCAGGTATCGTTTGACCGTATATATAAGGCCACACCAATTTAATTTGTTGGTTCTCGGATTCACCTCTTCATTTTTTTCTGATTTTCAAAAAAAAAAAAGATTCTGGTTCTGAATCAACTCAAAAATGCTCATATTTTGCCCCCAACAGTTGAGGAAATTCCTTTTCTTCCTAGTTGTTACAGTTTTTTCCATCTATCAATACAGTGGTATCATTAAAAGTTCAAAATTCATTGTTTAAATTTTGAACCAGCCTGGTGTGTTGGCTTCATGGCTCCTATCGTACCATTTTGGGCCATAATAGGATGCCGAGGCCTGTTTTTATTTTTATTTTTTTCGCCCGCCCGTTCCATTATTTTTCTAGAAAAATCCGTTAACCAAGAAGTCAAATTGGTGTGGCCCAATAGATATAATAATTGTAGATCTGCTTGAGGACAATTGTGCTGTGACATGTGCGTAATGGTTGAATTTCTGTACCAAAATCCACATTTATCTTTTTATTTCTGTACGCAAGTGACTGAACTTCCTGGAGCAAAATCTGGGGAATACAGATATAGAGAATCTTTGATCAAATTAAGATTCAATCCACCATAAGGAATGGCTTGTGACAGGTGGGATATCTTAAGAAAACTGCCTGACACTATCTCTGTAGTCTTGAAGAAGTCCGTGAGAATTGCTTCTGAACCTTGAGGGAAATTCTCTGAAGCTTCACTGAAGGCCAACGAAGTTGAATAATCTATTTTAAATAAATTGTTTCCATTTTCTATATAGTACTGTAAGCTGTAGTTGCATGACATGTATGGCTGATAGAAGCATAATTTGCTATAAAATGATACTCCAGACCTGAATCTTTAAGAAAGTACAATTTCTGTCAGAATTGCAGTCATCTTTTCTTTTTTACCTCTGTCAACTGATCATGATTTTCCTTGATCATTTTAAACAAAAAAGTATACAATGAACATGCAGAGAGACATCTACGTCAATTTACAATCACGCACAGGGGCCCAACAATTTGGAACAACCTAAGTAGAACTTTACAAATTAGTCCCTCCTTCACCATTTTCAAAAACCATACTAAAGTAGCTTTCATAAATAACCCCACACATTCCTAATTTTTGTTTATGTTTCCTTGTTTACTACTTTCATTACTACTTTTCATTATAGATAGTATTGTATCGTATTGTATTTTATTGTTTTGTTTCATTTACCCGTTACCTAAGTTATTTCTTATTTATCCGACTTATTTGAATTGTTAATCATGTTATGAAGGGAGGCCTCCTCATAAGCATTTTATGCTTCCGGCCTCCCTGCACTGTTACATTTCATTTATATTTTCTTGTATTTGTATTGTTACATTTTGTTTTAAAGTGCGAAATAAACTGAAAACTGAAAAAAAAAAAACTGAAACATTAAACAAGCAATCAAATTAGCTTGGCCAGGCTGCAGATTGAAATCAGCTCTGGAGTAGCTCTCCAGAATGAAGTGGAGATTGAAAAGGAAGCAGCTGGCCTTTGGGGTGTATCCATGGCATTTTCAGCTTCTACACATACCTCAGGTGGAAATTGACTGACATGTCAGCGCAGGTTTGGTGATAGCACAGTGCCCGGTAGGGCTGCGGACCGGTACACTGTACCGGTCCAATACCGTAAAAATCGTTTCGGTACAGGTCCAAAATACCGGATCATGAAGTAACGAGTATATACCGAAATAGCTAGTTTACACCATGTATATGACTAAAGATAGGTAAATCCTACCACAAACACGAAAAATTAGCACTGGAAAAGACGTAAACACCGTCGATTGATTTGAGATCCTCATTCTCACGAGACATCGCGAGAGTGTGGCTGATCCAGGGTTGTGATTGGTCAACAAACTCAAATCAGGTCAGAGGTCAGTCATTTTCCCTTCCCTCCAACACTTTATTATTGTTTCTGTGTCATGATTGAAAAAGTGAAGAACACGTGTTAATTTGTCAAATTGTTCAGGTACAGGTACAGGTCCGGACCTGTACCTAAACCTCTGTACCAGTACCTGTACCTGTACCTGATGTTACGTTTAGGTACGCAGCCCTAGTGCCCGGGGCTGCAGGGTGCTACAGTTGGTATGGGAAATGAAGGACCACTTCCCCTTGTTGGGGGAAGTCTTGCAGTCAAAGCTGAAGGGATAGGTTACCCCCTCAAGGGGAATACAACTAGGGCAGGCAAGTATAGATTTTTAGAAAGGAAATCTAAATCTTTGAGAAATACAGATGTGTTTGAGACAACTGCTTTCCTTTGATTGACTGTATGAATTTTTTGCTGTCTTTGTCGGGTATCTAACCTACTGACACAACATGATTGTACTTTTATTCTCTTCTGACTACAATTTTTTCCCCATTCTTTTTTTTTTGTTTCAATACTTGAGATACAAGAATCTCAATACATAAGAATTAAATCTTTAATTTCTCTGTAGATGTATAAAGAATCTTTATGGCTGACAGTGAAAATGATGAAGAATTAAAACTCACCTGTGGGAGCATTGTCAGGTAGGTAGGCGTCGATGGAACGGTCGGCGAACGCGGGAACGTTGTCGTCCACATCGCTGACGGTGACGACCACCGTGGCAGAGCTGGAGCGAGCGTTTGAAGCGCTGCTATCGGTGGCCGTCACGACCATGGTGAAGAGGGACTGCGTTTCCCGGTCCAGTAGCCCAATGGTGATGATCTGACCAGTGGAAGGGTTCACTTCAAACTTGTCACCAAGGTCTCCCGTCAACGTGTATCTGAGGCAATAGAACAAGGATTGTGAGACAAGAAGGCTCCTACCTTGAGGTGTCGCCAAAAAATTCAACAAATTTCATGGTAAGCGATGACAATGGCCAAAAAACGAGTCTGGATCATCTTAGAGCATTTACTGACTTACAAACAAAATATCTATTCTTGGATGAACAAAAATAATTGAACACAGAGGTCTTTTCTCTAAAATTTCTTCATTGTTTGAGGAGGGCCTGCAAGGGGGGGGGTCCCGACAACGCTCTACGCTGAATTTGGAAACCTCTCAATTACGCTTTACGATAAATTCCAACTGGCTACAACACATTACGTAGAATTAAAACGCCGAATACAACAAACATGTATGCTCTACGCAAAAAATATTAGAGCGGTCCGTCTACGTAGAATTAAAACGGCCGATTACGCTCTACGGAAAAGGGCTTGCGGGGCCCCCTTTGAGAAGTGGGGCAGGCCTGGTATCTGTGGTAAATCAGTCACAAATCTGTGTTTATGGTGGGTGGGTGGGAAGCCCCTGGCCTTGGTCATGCCTACAGCAACAAGACAGACACTTCCTACTTCCCTAGACCACCTGGAGCTAGTAATATACCCATGGGAAATAAAGGCTTGGGTCCCGACCTGACTGAGACACTATGGCGCATGTGTGGCCTATTAGCGAAATTATAATTGGTCATGGCAGCAAAATCTATAATATATAATTGTATCTCATAGAAAGGCAGAAATTAATAATCTTTTTCCTATATTCACTATTTTAATCTATTGCCAACATTCAAAATGGGTTCAGTTTCAACTGTAGCTCACTGGTAAAAGATTGCTTTCTTGACAACTTTGCTGAAGGCTGTCTCCTTTGCTTCCTTAGACCTGACGTCTCTTTCCAAGAGACATCCTAGAAGACATATTCCCCAAGATGTTGTCAAGGAAGACTCAACACCTGCCAAGGGTGCTGCCTCTGGCCTTCAAGGCCAAGGGTTGCCACCTCAAGGTCAAAAGTGACAATTGCAAGTCAAGATGGACCTCTGGCTCAATCAGGCAATAAATTGGGGTCGACTTATGAACAATTTCTACTCAATCTAGGCCCAAACACTCCAGGCTAGCCATTCATTTGATCGGGAGGCGTATCGTGTTACATGGATCACTAAACTTCTGGGACGTACCACTGAGAAATTAGGGGACAGGGCTCTGTTTCTTGTAAAATAATGAACCTATACCATTATTAGGTCACAGTTTGTTTACCTGTTCTAAAGAACATTCTAGAACGGTCAGTTAAAGAAATTCAATAAAGATCATTTCAAAGTTTTCAAACTAAGCCTAAGGTATGTCTGATTTTTTGCTGCGTCTGTTGTGTTGACACAGCATTACATGACGCATGGGTGATTTAGTTGTGACATTAGACGAAAGTAGTACTGTATTAAAAGCCTTATATTAGGCTAACGCTACACAAACACACACCGCGCTACACACCCCTGTACAATATAAACGTCGATTGACCGGCATTCATTGCGGTAAACAAACTGTGACGTAATAATGGTATAGGTCCATTCAGACATGCCAAGACACAAGATTGGAGAGAGGAAGTCTTCACACACACTTGCGTGACCTGTAAGACTTTGGTACTACACCTTAGTAAGTGTGAACTTTGAAGAATGCCGTCTTAAGCTTTTAAAAGCCTTGTAGAGAGACAGAACTGAATGTGTTACGGGAAGTATAGCGAGACCTGTTTTGGGGATGACATAGTTGGAAGTAACAAATTTCTTGGAGGTAACAAAATTTCTCGTCTAATGGCTTCAGTTTGGACCATACACCTGGAACTCCATCCAGATCGTGCTTTAGTTTACAAGAAGCCATTTTTTTCTGGTCATCAGATGAAGAACAGATGCTATGTACAGAGCACTATGCCCAGATTTTTGATGTGCTACCACAGGAAATTCTATACTTTTTTATGCAAATCTCTGGTCATCATTTCGAAGTTCTAAAACTTTTTGTATGAAGAGAAATGCAGAATGCATAAGGTAAAGAAAATACAGTTAATACGCACTTAGTAGGAAGACATTGTTTACCCAAATATGATCTTCGTTATGTCTATAACATATTTCGATAATCTCCAATAGACTTTTCCATGGGTGTTAGGCACAGACAGAGGTAACATCACACCAGCCTTACATCCTCTGTAACAACAACAAGTGTTCTGACAACATCTGATAAAACCAGTTTGTTTTTCTTTACGATTTGCGCTGTGCCTTTGGTAGTAAACAGGAAAAGTTTGAAGAGGGGTAAGGAGGTATGGGCACGTACGGATAGAAAGTTACCTGTGAGAGCTATACCCAGGCCTTGGTCCATTTGCTATAAATATAGAATACAACACGGGGTATTCCGTATCGCCCAATGTATCAGCCCGACCGTGCATCGTATTGCCCGATGGCCGAAGGCCGGAGGGAGATCCGACCCGCTGGAGGGCTCGGACCGAGGGTGATGCGGAATACACCGTGTTGTATTTTATTTATGTCATACCCACCCAAGAAAACACGCTTTTTAATGCGAAATGAGCGAACATTTGGTGTCTCTTAACCCAAAACAAATGCACCAACATCAATTCCAACGTCCAAATTTTGTGTTCAAATTTTCGAAACTGGTGCATGCGGTTAGGGCGAAACGCGTTCAAATCGTTCTATGGAACATTTGGAAGCCCCGGGCCGTACGCGTTAAGAACCCCCGGGCCGTACCGCTAGTTATCACACGGGCCGGAACACCCGTATCGAACGCAATTGCGGCCCAGGTAGGACATAAACCATGATATCAAACCAAACAATGAAACCGACTAATATATACTGGGAAGCACAACGGATAAATTTCTCACCTGATGTTTCCATTTTGCCCAGCATCCAGATCAGTAGCGCTGACCAATAGCACGTCGGTATTCACTGGTACATCTTCAGCGATGGTTGTCGTGTAGGTTTGTTGGTCGAACGTTGGCGTATTATCGTTGACATCATCAACAAGCACGCGGACTGTCCCTGTTCCTGTAAGTCTGGGAGAACCTGGAGAAACAGAAGAAAATTTGATGATAAGTTTAAAAGTAAATACACATTTTAAGCTATATTAAATCTTTAATCGTCAAATTTAATTACAGACAGGAAGTAACATAAGAGACTGGTACTGATGCCTCCATGGTATCCGACATTCAAACATACATTATAAGAATGGGACTAAGTACAGGTATTTGAAAACTTATACCCAAAGGTAATGATACCCACTGGCTCCGCTCCAGTGGTGTCGCCAAAAAACGTCAATAACTAATCTGCACTGCAAAGCTTCGCATCCAGTCAGTGCATCTTACAAACCTATACTGTCACTAATGATACAAGACAAGAGCCTGTCAGAAATATTTCAGCCATGGTAGCCATGCGGAAAGAGTTTAACAGTGTTCATGTCAACAGGACTCCCACCTGTCAGTGTTTTACAGGGCCTCTAACAGATACCGCATGTTATTGCAGTCTAAGTGAACGTGTTGAAAGAGAGGGCATTGCCAACTCAATTATGTGGTTCCCAAACTCGTAGCAAAAAGATGGAACTTGTAAAAAGCAGACTCTGCCATTCCTACCTGTTATATAGGTAGTCATAACCCTAATTTAAGACATGACATAATAAATTATGTATTTTGCCAATGCTAGTCAAGGCTGCTATTCTTGTACACCCAATTTTATCACCTTTTTCCTGACAAATTTCTGGTATTTTTGTTTCAATTACTCTAAAACTCGTATCTTCTCCAGTCTTAAATTCAGATCAAATTTTCACCTTTCTCAGCTTCAATCTAAATCCAGGCAACCTGAAGAACAACACGTGGAAATGAAATCCCAACACACCTAGATACGCGTGTTTGCTTTGGCGACTTACGCCGGCTTTCCCGACTGTTATCACAAATTGAGTTTGGCTCCTTCCTAAGTGTAAGCACAACAAGACGCAGGGCCACGCTGACAAACAGGAAAGCTGCCTTGTTACTGTGACTTTTCCCTGGCTATTTTGGGTGAAAATAAACTGGACCCTGAGAGAGATCACCGGGTCAGCTCTTGTGCCCCGGTAAGCTAGGATAATTTCCAGACGCGACAGAGGAATACAAACCCTAATTTAATTCATGGCAAAAGGGAACATAGAAAAGAAAGAAAAACAAAGATGACGATATGGTACTACAATCTTTGTTTTTATGCAAACGGCATTGAACAGAATGACTGACTGAATGAATCAATGAATGACTGAATGAATGAATGAATGAATGAAGCATTATGAATGAATGAATGAATGAATGAATGAATGAATGAACCACTAGAAAATCCAACTAATTTCTCTGTATTTCTATTTGCAACCACCTGTTTCTCTTGAAACTAGGGAACATGAAAATTCCTCCTTACAGTAGAAGTAGTGACTAATAAACTTTTACGTCAGATACAGAACCAGAGACTGCATCTACGCTAAAGTTCAAAGTTGAATTTAGAGTAATTCAATTAAGCCAGGGTCAAAATAAGACACCTTGTTTACAGTGTTGCCTGGCAACAAAATTAGGCTGCCTGAAGGAAAGAATCAAGGAACACATAATGACACAACAAAAAATTATCTTAAATGATAATAATATTAAGATACGATAAGACAAGTTGGCCTGAAGGAAGGAAATATACCATCCATATCTTGAATGACTAAATCTTGTTTTAAAGTTCACAATCAGTACAAGCATCTTAAGTTGTTACACATAAACAAAAAAATAAAATAGGAAAAAGGAAGAACAAGGGAACAATTTCTACTGTAAATTTCAAACGCAATTTATGATTGAAAGAAAACATGTCTGTCGTATTTTGTTTTTATAGAGACCAGCCTCAAAGTAGGGCAGAAAAACAGTGACAGTCACTGTACTTTCAAAGCTAGCTTCTTTCTTCATCTAAATATTAGTTCCAAATATTTGTGAACAGGGACAGAGCAGCTTGTACATATAGGAAGTCGGCGGATCTAGCGCAGAACAAACTTGAAACCCAAGCTGTGAGACCGGATGACGCAAACAAAAACTTGACTTTCTTTGGAGAGGACACAGTCAAACAGGTCTGTGTGGCCAAGGAGGTGCGTGACGCAAGTCAAACTAAGGCCACAGCAAGTAAATTTTATGGATGACATCCTCCGCAGACTCCAAATCTAGGAGCGAGCGGGCGAAAAAAAAACAAGACGGGCCAAAAAAAACAAGGTTCCTACATTTTAAAATTTTGACTCAATCATAATATATCTACAAATGGTTTTGATTCAGTGGGAACATCACATATAAACAGCCAACATCACTTATCACTGCATCAAAGTAAGAAACAAAACATTAAATCAGAGCCTTTTCTTGTCTCCTCTCTTCATAGTTATCTGCCATCCACCTTCCAGCATGGCAACAGACATGGCAAATTTTTGGCATGTTGACCACTGTCAGAAGGCAACACAATTTCTTTTTTTTTCCCAAATTCAGACGAAAATTAATGCACGTGCTGATGTCATCCATAACAATTACTTGCTGTGGCCTAAGTGAGTTTACTTGGTTAAAGCAAGCTGGGGGTGTTAGACTGATACATGTATAGTACCACAGCCTCCTAACTTGACAGGGGTGGAGATTATATTGAACTACATCAAACAATGTGCCTACTTCAAGTAGAGTGTTCTGGGGAATTTTTGAGGTTGGCAAATTGGAGACATCTGGCCTTTGGTGGGTTAGCTTGCCAAAGGTTAAGTACCGTCTGATTGAGAACTGAAGGTCGGTCCATTAAGATAAAAAAAACTTGATGATAAGAATAGGTAGGTGTTATCAGCAATAGAGAAGGTTGTTAAGAATAATACATTAAGAGCAGGCAAAACTAGGAGCACGAACCTAGACAAACTCAGCCATTATCTCCGTTTATGTAAGATATTTCTGAAATTTTGAATAAAAAATCTAACCTGTTCCCTTTTCACCAAAATAACAATCAACAAATCAATTAAGGGGGGCCCCGCAAGCCCTTTTCCGTAGAGCGTAATTGGCCGTTTTAATTCTACGTAGAGCGTAGACGGACCGCTTTAATATTTTTGCGTAGAGCGTTTTTGGCTTTTTAATTCTACGTAATGCGTTGTAGCCACTTGGAATTTATCGTAAAGCGTAATCGAGAGGTTTCCGAATTCAGCGTAGAGTGTTGTCGGGACCCCCCCCCTTGCAGGCCCTCATTAAGCAACCAACAATCCAACCAAACAACCTACTAGCCAATCACCTAACCAACCAAACAACCAACCAACCAAAAAACCAAACAACCAACTAGTCAATCACCTAACCAACCAACCAACCTACCAACAAACCAACCAACCAACAAACCAACCTACCAACCAACCAACCAACCAACCATCCAACCAACCATCCAACCAACCAAACAACCAACCAAACAACCAACCAACCAACCAACCATCCAACCAACCATCCAACCAACCCTTCTAAAAACATAACATGACCTCCTTGACACAACTCTTTGATGTGAAAGTGACTGAAGTAGTGACATTACAGGATTATCACTGTCTAGTCCAGACCTTCAGCATAGCTTCAAACGTGGGTGAGAAACCCATTACAGTTTCATCACTTGTGAAACATCTGGAAAATGTCCAAGCCTTGGAGGACAGACGGCAGGAAAACAACGCCGTCCCTGTCTATCTTTCTCAGTGTATCACCCTTATACTAGTTTCAGCATGTCACAGGAGAGTCTATAGTGTTTGAAAAAAGGTTATCAAGTCCACTAGGGCAATCAGGTTCTTTTCTAAGGCCACACCAAGTAAATTTTATGGATGACGTCCGTGTGCGCATTGATTTTGGCATGTTCCTAAAAAACAAGAAATTCCACTTCCTGTAACTATGACCAAAGAGTCACGACAGTGCCGCAAATCGTCAGATTGACGTGAAACCCGTAACGCTAAGAAAGTGTCTATTACCATCCTGTTTTCACTGTCCACTGTTCCACCTGATTTATTGCTGTTTTGATGATGAATAAAAGACTTCTTGCTTGTTAAACTGTGACACCTCATTCAATTTGTGCCCTAACAATTTTGTCATTCTAATCTAGGCATCTTGTTTTTTAGGGCCGTACTTGTTTTTTTTTTTTCGCCCTCTCGCATTAGGTTCAGGGTCTCCAAAGGACGTCATCCATAAAATTTACTTGGTGTGGCCTAATATAAGACAAAAACTTGTTAACCTTAAAACTTGCTAACTTTTGCAAACCTGTCTTAAACAGAGTGAAATCACTTTACAGACTTTACAACGGTTTTGCTGACAAGTTTAAAAATCTGTCCAATCCGTACATTTCCTTCAGCATACTTAGAAGGTGGACATCAATTGCTACATGATAATCAATCGTTCTAAGACATCAGATTATCAGTTATGTTAAAAAATGCAAAACAACAACGTTATTTGGGTATGCTACAATTTCAGCCTTTGTTTCTTATAAGCTTCTGTTTTCTCCATTCAGTACTAATCATCTCATTATTGAACTTGTTTTGGGAGATAAGAAATTCCAGAAAAAAGCCAGGGATAAAGGACAGGGTAACAGTAGAACGCAGGGTGACGATAGGGGCATGAGGGTCACCTCTTCATAATCCAGGTATAATTAACAGGCAAAAACAAATTTATTACTTGAACCTCAGACTTGTACATGTCGTTTGACCATCGGCAAAACAAATGTTCTCCTGCAGTACCAAGGAAAGATGCCAGAGGGCCCAAAATTCAATCATTTCTTTACTAGGTCAAGACCTAACCACATACCAAATTTCATAAGAATCTGTCCATAGCTTCAAAGTATGCAACTAAAAACACTGTAACAAACAAATGCTACCAAAACATAACTTCTTCTCGAAGGTAATATATATATAATTGTGCAGGGACAAAACGTTCACCAAATGCTGTTTCCATCTGATATCATATTCCAAACAATGCCTGCTGTTATTATAGTTAATAGGTTACACGATCCAAGAACCAGATTCTTGTCCTGACCCGGCCTACACTGTATAAGCCTGGCTCTGATTAAATATGTCACAGATCCACCTAATATGTAAAATGATGATCAGAGAAACCACCTCAAACTAAACACTCCCAGGCCCATTATAACCCCGCTGACAGACGAATTGATGTGGGACGACCTTGACTCAGGGAAGACAAATCAAGGTCAAGTACAGCGGCAGGGGTAGTGTTTAGGGTTGGTGTTGTGGGTTTGATGTGGAAGCATTGAGATGGAAGTTTTGGACATAAACAGTACAGTTCTGCTCAGCGAAGCTCATAGTTAGTGTGCTAACATGCAGGGGATGGGTGCTCACTTCTCCTCTACAACAGGGTTCTACTACTTCTAGCTAGTACAAAGTAGCGTAGGGGCCCCCTACACTATAATTTTGACCCCCTATGCTAAATTTTCCCCCCTACGCTATAATTTTGACCCCCTACGCTAAATTTCCCCCCTATGCTAATTTTTAATACAGCATATGGGCATTGTGACTGTATTTCTTTGTTCAAGAATGCCAGATCAAATGTGAAAAATCAAAGATGCATTGTACATACCTTAGAAATAACATTTTTTTTCCCTTTGGGTATCTCTCAAATGACCTCTTTTTAAGCTCAAATTTTTTAAAGCTCTGCTTTGCTCCCTCACCATGCGGCCAGTGCCACTACGCTAAAATTAAATCCTAGCTAGAACCCTGTAATAAAACAATGTACTTATGACCTTCAGAAAAGCCACTATTACAAGTCTCAGTGTTGTAAAATGAAAGAAACAAAATGTTTTCATATAACATTTACAGCGCATTGTAAATTCTTCTCATAAAAAGTCCATTAAAAGGCACTTGTTCATTACACATAGCCTATACTGGACTTACATGCATGTACATGTAGGTTTGACAAGGTGCCTTTGCCAAGGGGCAGCTGCATGTCTACAGATTGATTTAGACGGCCATGAATTTTTACAGCAAAGCACAAAGATACCAAAGTTTGTTTAGCTAGTCCCAATGAAGTCTGTCACCTGAATAGAAGAGTGCTGAATTAAGACTCACTTAAGACAGATTGCTATCTATACGGGCCATCTTAAGAGACATTTACGAGGTAATAAACGTAAATTGTCTTCAATTATCTGCGCTTAAAAACTGTCAACGAATGCGGTTCAACAGTTGGACCATTGATCTGTATTTGAGCAACTTTAACAGAGAATTTGCCTGTCTGGAATGAATGAATGAATGAATGAATGTATGAATGAATGAATGTATGAATGAATGAATGAATGAATGAATGAATGAATGAATGAATGAATGAATGAATGAATGAATGAACGAATGAATGTATGAATGAATGAATGAATCAATCAATGAATCAATGAATCAATGAATCAATGAATGAATCAATGAATGAATAAATCAATGAATGAATGAATCAATGAATGAATGAATGAATGAATGATACTTTATTTCCGTGTCGTGCACTATCCCGCGCCCAGCCCGTGTGGGCTTATACAACACCGATTCAATAAGTTATCAAAGTTCATTTTTCAACACATTAACATCTGTCTGGAAGAATGATAGAATCAAAAATGAACTTTGATTCTGAAAATATATCTTCTGTAAACTCAATGTGTGGTCGTTTATCTGATTTGTTAGAAGCACTTAGAACTGTCACGAAGGTCCTTCGGAAATCTGGGACAAATTATTTCCATTCAATGCACTTAAAAGTTACAATAACTTTTAGTAATGCTTAAAGCAGGGCAGCCTTGTCACTACTATGTTTCAACAAGATCAGTGTTAACGTTGCTGATTTTTTGTTATATTTCACTCCATACCATGGTATGGATGAAATATATTGTTTTCTCTCATTTAGGCCACACCAATTTTAATTTTCCTTTTGTTTAAACCGGTATGTTTCTTAGAAAAAATAATGGAGCGGGCGGGCGAAAAAAAATAAAACAGGACCTAGGCATCCTATTATGGCCCAAAACGGTACCATAGGAGCCATGAAATCAACACACCAGGCTGGTTCAAAATTTAAACAATGAATTTTTAACTTTTGATGATACCACTGCATTGAAAGATGGAATAACTGTAACAACTAGGATGAAAAGGAATGTTTTCAACTATTCAGGGCAAAATATGATCATTTTGCAGTTGATTCTGAATTTTTATTTTTATTTGCAAATCAGAAAAAAATGAAGCGGGCAAATCCGTTAACCAAGAAATTAAATTGGTGTGGCCTTAGGAAACAAAAAAAAAACGCTACACTTTTTGACTGTCAGACCAAAGCTCCTGCAAAACGCTAGACCTTTATCAGTACTATCGTCGGTGTGAGTTTACACTCACTTAGGAACTGGCCCAGATTCGCACTTAGGAACCTCTTGGCCAGACAAGTTGGCAAACACAACTGAATGAGTTTTAAAAACAGCAGTATCATTTCAAATTCAAAAGTAAACTAAGTAATTGATAACTAATCTGTCGCCATCCGTCGTGTTTAACAATGCAATTATCGTGTTTGCAAACTCGGAGAATACTTCTTTTGGGTTTAAGTGTACAGAAAACATTGTTATTACTGTACTACACTTTACACTGAAAAAAAACTAGAAGTGACCATGGAACATTCAGTACTATACACGAGGATAAAAATATTGTACATGTTGGTTTGACTCTTATCTTATTCCAAAGGGCATTTATTATCATCACAATAACTTATTGACTTTTGTCATTTTCAGGCCAAACAAATATAGTTATACACTGTCATCTAATTGACATTTTAGCTTTAAAATTTCATACGATATTTTAGAGGGTATACAGTAACAAATCTCTTTTTGGTTTAGATCTATATATGTCAAACACATAATATTCCTCATGTTGCAATTATGAAATAATACTGCAATTGATGATATCTCCATTTTTGGTGAGTGGTTACCAGATGCTAGCATTGTTGTCGATTGTTGCTCATCTTTAGGCCACAGCAAGTAAATTCTATGGATGACATCTTCCCTAGACTCAAAATCTAATGTGAGCAGGCGAAAAAAAACAAGGCGGGCCGGAAAAAACAGGGTTCTTACATTTTAGAATTTTGACTCAAACATTGTACTGTAACAAATGGTTTTGATTCAGTAGGAACATCACATATACACAGCCAGCATCACATATCACTGCATCAAAGTAAGAAACAAAATATTAAATCAGAGCCTTTTCTTGTCTCCTCTCTTCATTAGTTATCTGCCATCCATCTTCCGGTATGGCAACAGACATCTTTACCCATTTTCGGCATGGTGACCACTGTCAGAAGGCAACAAAATTTCTTGTTTTTTTTTTTTTTCAAAATCAGGCTAAAATCAATAAAATTTCTTGTTTTTTTTTTTTTCAAAATCAGGCTAAAATCAATGCGTGCGCTGATGTCATGCATAAAAATTACTTGCTGTGGCCTTAGAAGAATTCCAGAGAAAAAGAACAGCATTCCAACATCATCGCACTCACAAATGTTACAATAACAGACTGGTCGCACTGGACAATCCCTTCAACTATCTTAACATCACAATCCCTTAAAGACGGTCATTAACACCTGCCCCATTCTTGAGACACTACTTAAGTACGGCCTGTTTAGCACCAGGGACTTAGGAAGCAGTGTTCTTCAGAAGACCATCCAGACTTAAGCATTTCCTGTCGCTCACATAGCTCGAGGCGCCAAGCACAAAAACACGCTCCCAAACTAGTCTGACAAGTCGAGAAGATTTTGGTTGAAGGGATAAACAGTTTATCTGGTGTATAAAAATGATGCTTGATGAAAAACCACACCTAAAAATGACTCAGACATGTCAAAAAATTTGGATTCAGAAAATAGATTACCCTTTGTGAAAGCATAAGGCCACACCAATTTAATTTCTTGGTTAACGGATTTTTCTAGAAAAATAATGGAGCGGGCGGGCGAAAAAAAAAATAAATAAAAACAGGCCTAGGCATCCTATTATGTCCCAAAATGGTACGATAGGAGCCATGACGTCAACACACCAGACTGGTTCAAAATTTAAACAATAAATTTTGAACTTTTAATGATACCACTGCATTAAAAGATGGAATAACTGTAACAATTAGGATGAAAGGTTTTCAACTGTTCGGGGCAAAATATGAGCATTTTGCAGTTGATTCTCAATTTTTATTTTTATTTTTAAATTAGAAAAAAATGAAGCGGGCGAATCCGTTAACCAAGAAATTAAATTGGTGTGGCTTAAATGATAAAACACGAGCAGACACCTGTCTCCCCTATGTAAGGTATAGCATTAGAGGATAACTACATTACCCTTTATGAAAACATGAATACAATAAGATCTGATCATTGGCAAGGTCAACACGCCTAACATTGTTTCGCACAAGGTCGGCATAGGTGGAGAGGGGGGGGGATTAGTTGTTTTGCATGGAGAGCAAATCGCCCTGCAGGCTGCTTTTTACTTGTTACCTTCTCCAAGAATTGACGAAGGTTATGTTTTCCTGGCCGTGTGTCTGTCTGTCTGTCTGTCAACAGCATAACTCGAGAAAGCTTAGATGGATTATCTTGATATTTGGTAGGTGGGTAGGTCTTGATGAGACCTGGAAATGATTAGATTTTGGACCCACTAGCGGCTTGTTATGGTACTGCAGCTTAACTTCCGGTTTTGATATCTCATGATCTAGATGGTGAGACTCTAGTTTTAATTGTTTTAAGGATGTACAGTACCTCGCACCAGGAATGAGAATGTTACAGTGACAGAACATAACAAGACAGGAGAAACTGTGACATTGTTTTACAAATCTAACCTTGGCTCCATTTCTAGCAATACCTAGGGCAACATACTTTACCTCTCGATTCTGGGAGAAAAGCTCAAAATATTTTACGTCTTCAATTTGATGAATATCCATGGAACTAGACAGCAAGTTTACCACTTTTGTACTCAGGTAAGTCAAATGAGGGTACCAAAGAGATACTACAGTATTATGATAAACAGATAAGCCTTGAGCATTATGAAATTCCTCAAAAAACCCTGGTACAGGGTTTCACTCAGACAATAGGTTTTGTTGCAAGATCCCAAAATTGACTGCCCCTTTTCATACAGGGAGGGTGACGCAATGTGTTTTTTTCTTGTACAAAAGATGAATACAGAGAGGGATCAGACTCTGGTGCCATTATCGTTATTACCAATGTCTCTTCTCGGTCTTTGGGCTTTGCCGTCGTGACAAAGGTAGAGCTTTGGGAAATTACATCGCTTTGAAATGATTCACCGCAGATGCTTTAGAAATTTCCACTAAAGAGAATTCCTCGAGTAGTACCGATTGTGTTCTCTTTTAAGGCCTGGTCACAACCCGCCGTACGTGCTTCTGCGTGCTGTCTACGTGCAAAAACGTGGGCAAACGCAGGGCATCCATGCGTGGTGAGTACCGCCTCCGTACGGAATCCTACGGATTCGGGAGCACGCAGACACGCCGTAGAACTTTAAGTGCATGTAAAACTTTTCATGCGTGCGGTCTGCGGATTCACCACCCGTACGTGCGATGTGCGTGCCCTGTACAGCCTATAAGTGTACAACGCACGTTTTCAGAAAAACGTAGCAGACGTGGCCTCCCAAAAAAACGTACGGACAAAAAGCATGTACGGCGGGTTGTGACCGAGGCTTTAATAGGACCCTTTAGTTCTCCAACAGACTTAGTTTCCGAACCCTTTTAGGCGGCCGAGTACACAGGGTACAACTCCTGTCCTTCTGGGAAGTCCTTCAACTTTGTAGCACAAACATTGTAAGATAAACACATGGCAATTTTAGCTTTAACTCCTGTCACAATATCACCGACACAACGCAGGGTACAGTACTGCTGCACACCCAGAGCGGGAAAATTGCAGTAATTTCTGAGCCTTAGGCCACACCAATTTAATTTCTTGGTTAACGGATTCGCCCGCTTCATTTTTTTCTGATTTGCAAACAAAAATAAAAATTCAGAATCAACTGCAAAATGCTCATATTTTGCCCTGAACAGTTAAAAACAGTCCTTTTCATCCTAGTTGTTACAGTTATTCCATCTTTCAATGCAATGGTATCATTAAAAGTTCAAAATTCATTGTTCAAATTTTGAATCAGCCTGGTGTGTTGACTTCATGGCTCCCATCGTACCATTTTGGGCCATAATAGGATGCCTAGGCCTGTTTTGATTTTTTTTTTTTTTTCGCCTGCCCACTCCATTATTTTTCTAGAAAAATCTGTTAACCAAGAAATTAAATTGGTGTGGCCTTCTGAATGGACTTGAGTATTAGGTATGGGATGATTAAGTACACAAACCCACAGGTCCTACCGTGTGTACATTGTAGCAGCACTTCAACTTCAGTGCACATACATAAAAGATAATTTTGATTCTGCTCCCTCGATATAGACAACGCCACTGACATAACACAGAACTTACAACGACACAGCAGAAATGAGAAAATTACTGTAATCGACAACGATGATGAGTAGACTTGAGCAATGGGCAGGGACAATGGCGAGAATCAACCTGGTGAAAGATATGCTAGCTAATGTGTCGTGACATGTTTACCTTTATCAAGTCTTTGTCATGTGTCATACCAATGCGTGGAGAGTGGATCTTCCTATGAAGTCTTTACATGCTAAAAGAGTGCGCTTTATCAAGTGAGAAAGAGTCTTATACTTAATTATAGAGTAATTGGACAGGAATTTAAGGCAGCACAGTTGCTAACGGCTCTTTAAGTAACCCGATCGGCACCTTTCTTTGGAGGTAACCACCCTGAGGGTGCCCTGGCTTCTTAAGTGGTCATGGCCTTGGGCCACCCTATAACACAGACAGTACCCTTCAGGAGAGCCACTTAGAGCCCTTAAAAGTCTTCATTTTGCTGTGTCTGGCTTGATTTATTCTTATTAGACTGGTAAATACCAATTAAGACGGCTGTAACTCATGCAGAGAGAGGACAGGACTTCAAAACTTAAAAGCGGCAGGACAAAATCAGTCACTCCGACAGGATACGTGTTAATTGCTACCTTCTTCGCTGAGTATGAAAGATTTAGGTCGTAACTATAAAAGAGTTATTCACCTAGAATCAATGAGGTATCTGTTAAATTGTGTGAAAAAAACAATACCGGGATTTATTTCTTTGCTTACATAGAATAATAACCATATGACTAGATGATAAACATAATTCTTTTAGCAGAGCAAGACTTTGACAATCATATTATATATGTATAAAATGTACAAGCTTTTACTAACAAAGGAGCACCTGTTCAATTTGACACTTTGGTGGTCCGGTAGATAATTTTTCCTATTGACACAAGCATTAAGAATCCTGTCCATAGTGACCACCTGTCCACATACATGTAGACCAGATCTATTGTTCACATTGGGAAGTTTTGACTGTGTCACCTTGTATAGCATGCCTGTAGCCAGAATTTTGAATGGGGGGTTCTTCCCACTGCTTGAGGTGACCTCGAGCGCCGAATTTTGAAAAATGAACCTTCGAAAATGGCATTTCGTGCATTTTTGAGAGGATTTCCAAGAAAAAATCAGAGATAAATTTTTATTCCATGACAAAGGGAGCAGTTTTTCTACGATTCCAGTCCATCTTTTCAAGAAAAATCTTGGACCTTTACATAAAAAGTGGACCAAAAAGTGGACCTTTACACAAAAAGTGGACCAAAAAGTGGACCTTTGAGCCTTGTGGGGGGGTCCCCCGAACCCCCCCTGGCTACGGGCATGTATAGTTGGTTTGTTCGCTTGCCTTAGGCCAAGAATCTTGTTAGCAGTATAGGTACAACAACAAAGGATGTCAATGTACTTTCACAAGGACAAATCCAAAAGACAGAATGATGGCATTTCCTAAACACTGTTTTACGTATGAGGGTTGAACAAGGGCAAAGGATTAACAGGTATGTCAGAGAGGGGCTGCATGTTCTCAAATGGATTAACTACAGACACATCTCCTACATTGTAGCTTTGAAAGTTCCAACCGTTGGTACATTGTAATGTAGGCTGACACTATGGGATTATGTTGAAATTAAAAGCAAACAACTCTTTGTGACACCTCAAGTCTTGAAATGTTTAGCTAGCTGGAGAAACGTTGGCATTTTTGTTTCTCTGCTTTACTGTGTTTAGTTTAATTTTGGCACACTGTTTAGTAATTCCATTCTAGATGATAGAAAGAATACATTGATGACCACACACCAAGTATATACTCTGAAGGACTAGCAAAAGGTACCCAACATTTCATGTACTTAAAAAATTGTGGACAAACAAAGCATTCACAAAAAAATATAGGCAAAGAACAATGTGACTCTAACTATCATATTTGTTTTTCTCCACTTGACAATCATTTTATAGAGAACAGCCCAAAATTAATTGTTCGAAGATGTTATCCAAAAAATGACCTTTGTGCGTCCTCTAGAAATGGGAATTCAGAAGCATGTCGGTAGAACTTACTGCACCTGCGCGAAACCCGTAATGTATTTTGTATAGCACTTCGGCAGAACGTCTCAAATTATCATCCCTTATTATTTGAATGATTATGATATAGATATGTTAGGTTTTATTCGACATTAGGTCTTATTCAACACACTTATTTTGTCGTTGTTACTCTCTGTATGTAAGTTTGCCATACATTGTACCATGTGCAATTATCGTGCAATAAAGTTCTTCTTCTATAACTTAGTATAAGGTCGTATTTGCGCATATAAGGTTAACATCTCGTCTGTAGTTTCCAAATGTTGTGTTGGAAAAGATGTTGCCTGCAACGTTGAACAAAGATCCAACGAAAACCATGTTTTCGCGCAGGCGCAGTACGTTCTGCCGAGGTGCTGAATTCAGACACCTGCAACCTTGACTTTCAAACAAACTGTTTACACCTACATGTATAATACCCCTCCCCATCATTTCTGCATGCCTGTCTGCTGTTCAACATGTCTGAACAGTCTGGTCTCCTTGTGTTGCTAAGCTGAAGGAATGTGGCACAAGGAGTCTACTGTCTCAGGGATTCTCCCAGACAGGACTAGACAGGGCAGGTGTATCAAGTTTAAACTTGGGAGGCATCCAACTGTCTACAAGAAATAATGCGTAATCTCTAAGAGGGTATTAAGGGGGCCGATGATCTCCTTTCAACATCCTTTAAATGTTGCGAAGATTAAGCTTATTGGAGCTGCAATAATTCCCCAAGCAGTACAATCCAAATACTGTAATTCACTTTATGTTTGCGGTAGCAAAAGTTCGCAAATCTTGGAAAAAATGGACATGTTTGCACAGCAATGTTTGCGGTGATGACAGGTGCAGAAAAAAGTAAGGCCACACCAATTTAATTTCTTGGTTAACGGATTCGCCCGCTTCATTTTTTTCTGATTTGAAAATAAAAATAAACATTCAGAATCAACTGCAAAATGCTTATATTTTGCCATGAACAGTTGAAAACAGTCCTTTTCTTCCTACTTGTTACAGTTATTCCATCTTCCAATGCAATGGTATCATGCCTAGGTCTGTTTTTATTTTTTCGCCCGCCCGCATTATTTTTGTAGAAAAATCCGTTAACCAAGAAATCAAATTGGTGTGGCCTAATGATAAGTTTACAGTATAGAGGTGACCACGAAAACTGAAAACATAAAAGTACTTTGAAAAAATTCTCAATTACATTGTACAGTACTATTGGCAACACTTGTTAGGATCATGTCATCAACTTCTCTCCCTACGACTACTCGAAAATCAAGAATCTCGCTGGGTTTACCTCATTAGAACTTAGTTGGCAAGACTAGCAAACAAAAAGACCAACGTTTCTTCTAGCTAAACATCTCGGGCCTTCTTAAGACCTACTTATTAAGGGCTAAGATTGGCTCAAAGGGGGGTGTATACTGGTGGCGCCTCTTCTTCATCATTAGAGACAGATAACAACTTTCATTTAAGTGAAAGTAAAAGGATTACCTGGTCATAATAGGCTATTAAGTTAGAAGAGGCTGTTCAGCTTTCTGTGAGTTAGAATATGTTCGGGGTCTTCCTACCACAAATTCATGACACTGTGATTATGCATATTTCTACTGTAATACTTGAGGTATTCAAAAACTCGTATTTCCCCAGAACTATCGTAGACTGGAACTCGTTGCCACCAAGCACAGTTGGGGCATCATCACTAGAAAGCTTTAAACAACTCCTGCAATCAAATGTGCAAAGATTGAGTGTAACAAGTCGTTCGGTGTGATATAGCTAGCTGCCGCCGCGCCGCGTGCCTGCAAAGCTGGTGTGTTACGCCGAAGGGCGGTTATACCGGCTATACCGATACAGATACTGTAGTATAGAATAGTTTCAACCACAAATTTTAATAAAATACTGCAAAAATAAATGAATTTACAGTACAGAATCCCCCCTCCAAACAACTGCAAAACTATCCAGTGAGAAAGTGACCATAGGCCAAGACTGGAGAGTGTGTGAAGATATGGGTCAGGACTTCTAACATATGTCCAGTCAATTGGCTGGTCAAGAAAGGTCCTGGCAAATGCTCATACCAGCTGTTTGGAAAAAAAAATCACAAAAGGACTCAAAAAGACCCCTGTGACCTAAGGTCAGTTTAGCTTTAGGAGTCTTGTTACAAATTTGACCTGTGTATGTACAATTTTAAGCTATTGTTCTTTTGTAATTCTTTTGTTACAAGTCTGAAGGCATTTTGCTGATCCAGCTTTAAACGATAGCCTATAACCATTTCTTGGAAGTAGTGCCAAGAGCAAAAATTGTTTATATTTAGAAAATTGATATGTTGTTTTTGCATGAAACTAGTATCAAAGGTATCAACATAACTGTACATAGATCAAAAGTGAAGGACAAGACTTGTCTAAATGTGAACTGTTGACTTCTCCATTAGGGCCCCACATTTCAAGGTCACAGAATGTTCTGTCAGCGCCAAGGACACAGCTAATGGGCTGTTACCATGGCAACCTCCATCTGTCGGTGGCGCTGTCGCTGCCAGCGATAAGAAAATTTTCGCGACAAGTTCCTCAACACAGAGAGGTCAGGAGGAGAGCAGATGGTATGGGTTTGAAAAGTGCCAAAAACCTTTTAAAGTTCACCTTCGCATTAAAAACATTCTAGTTTGAAGAATTTAGCGAAGAAAGCTTCTTGAAACTGAGCTACAGTGTAGTGTAAGGCCACACCAAGTAAATTTTATGGATGACGTCCGCGCGCGCATTGATTTTGGCCTGTTCCTAGAAAAAAAAACAAGAAATTCCGCTTCCTGTAACTGTGACCAAAGAGTCACGACAGTGCAGCAAATCGTCAGATTGACGTGAAACCCGTAACGCGAAAACAGGACAGGACAACAACTGCTGTTCCACCTGATTTATTGCTGTTTTGAATGATGAATAAAAGACTTCTTGCTTGTTACACTGTGTCACCTCATTCAATTTGTGTCCTAACATTTGTAGTCTCTTAGTATATTTCTAATCTAGGCATCTTGTTTTTTAGGGCCCTTCTTGTTTTTTTTCTCACCCTCTCGCATTAGATTTAGGTTCTCCAAAGGCCGTCATCCATAAAATTTACTTGGTGTGGCCTAAGTTGACTTTTGGTTTGCAAGGATTTAGTTTCTTGTAGGATGTAGGACTACATTTTGTAGGAGTGGAAAGGGGGGGGGCAGTTTTGACTTCACGGCTGAAACAACTACAAAAAATTTGCAAGAAAGAGCATGTTTTCATTTGCGCGATGACTTTGCAGAGAGACCGCACAGAAAAAAAACACAAAACCACTGGGGATATTTCATTATTATTTTACATCATTCCTGGATAGTTTCGAGTTATGCAATGCCCTTGACTTCTCAATCTCATGACAGAAAAGTGGACATTGAGCAAATGACTTTACACAGCTTGAAATCTTTCCTGATACTGAACAATATGTGATCCATTTGATACAGGAAAGTCTATGGGAGACCGACCATAAATAATGTCAACAGCCGAGCCTGAGTGACAACAGGGGTACTTGGGACACCTGTTGGCTGTCCTGTAAGATGTACAACAGCTTTAACCCTAGCAACTTTTCTACATGCAAACTAGAGGTTGCTCACAAGCCACAAACACAAAAGGACGGCACTAACGTGACGTACGGACCCCCCACGAAACTGAAACTCGCACTTCACTTTGGCCTCAACAACGGTAATCTGCCTGCCAAAAATCATGGACGTTGAATCATGCCTGCCAGAGTTATATCGCTAAATCCGCAGCCGCCCACAATGCGGCAAGATAATTTCATAGTCCTTCTGACGAAGACAACTAGTCTAGAGGCAGGATTCTTGAACTACTAAACCCCTGCATATGCTTGCATGTGTTACACTGTTAGGCCCCCCTACGCTATAATTTTGACCCCCTACCCTAAATTCCCCCCCCTACGCTATAATTTTGACCCCCTACGCTAAATTTCCCCCACTACACATACATGTACAGCATAGGGGCGTTGTGACTGTATTTCTTTGTTCAAGAATGCCAGATCAAATGTGGAAAATTACCAATCAAGGATACATTGTACATACCTTAGAAATATCATTTTTTCCCTTTGGGTATCCCTCAAATGGCCCCCTTTTTAGCTCAAATTTTTAAAAGCTCCGCACCACAGAAGGAGGGCCCATCAACAGGTAGCCAGTACCACTACGCTAAAATTACATCCTAGCTAGAACCCTGTAGTATATAGGGCAGTGCCTATCACTGTTTCCTTGGGCCACACAGTTGTGAAAGCATCACAGGGGGCTAGTCTACTGGATTGAATGACCATCTGAATTCCCTTGCTGGCCTTCTCAACCTGCCTGTAAAGCTGGTACATCACTCTACACAGTTCCACACATGTTGAAACTAGTAAAAACCGCCACCAGCCACCCATAACTGCCTTATTTACAGCTTTCCGATGTGGGAATGTGTTGTAGTTGAACGCTTCACTGCCAGGATTTTAACCCCGTTCTTTACTTAGGCCACACCAATTTCATTTCTTGGTTAACGGATTCGCCCACTTCATTTTTTTCTGATTTGCAAATAAAAATAAAAATTCAGAATCAGCTGCAAAATGCTCATATTTTGCCCTGAACAGTTGAAAACAATCCTTTCTTTCTAGTTGTTACAGTTATTCCATCTTTCAATGCAATGGTATCATTAAAAGTTCAAAATTTATTGTTTAAATTTTGAACCAGCCTGGTGTGTTGACTTCATGGCTCCTATCGTACCATTTTGGGCCATAATAGGATGCCTAGGCCTGTTTTTATTTTCATTTTTTTTCGCCTGCCCGCTCCTTTATTTTTCTAGAAAAATCCGTTAACCAAGAAATTAAATTGGTGTGGCCTTACTTGGGTTCAAAATGGACCAGGTGCAGTGTAGGAAGAGGTTTGCATGGTTGTATTAGCTAATTTACTAGGATACAAATGTGTTGTTTAGTGTTGGAATGTATCTGGCACAAGATCAGAAAATCTATGGGACTAAGCTAGCCTGAAACATCATGCTTGGATTACCCAAGGCAAAGGAAGAAGTTGAATAAATGTTGTCTTGTTTCAAGTAATGATTTGTCCCGTCATTTAATCATTGATGATTCTGATTTCTTAGTAAGAAGGATATATGTAAATGATAAAAAATGTAGATGGTCCTTACACACAAGTGACCACTAGTGCAGGCTTGTTAGTAGTCTAAGACGATATTCATCCGAATAACATTTTGAAGTTTAAACAGTACAAAATCGGACATCAAGGTAAAACATTAAACTTTATTCCAACACACAATTTACAGGGATCAAATTTTCAGCGACCACTGTCGCCTTCATCAGGATAATTAATGATCACGAATCAGTAAAATCTCGTGTGAATAAGGTCACGTGTTTGTAAACCGTAACTCTCGCGAGATCACGTTGTGAAGTGATTGGTCATTAATTATCCTGATGAAGGCGACAGTGGTCGTTTAATGTTTTACCTTGATTACTACCAACACAGATGAACTTTCATGGAAATCGGACATCAGTTGTCAGGAGGCAGTCCACAATGTTCCTGACATGTACTCTTGCCCCTGGAGGTCCGTGTAGGTATCCTGATATTATAGAAACACAGGCCTTCCTTTCTGCTCTGCCCTTGTGTATTTATTTTACAGCCTCTAGCTGACAAGACCAAGGTACAAAGTTACAACTGTGCATGTCCTGTGGCACACTGGCCATACAAATGTATTTCCTTGGTTTACAGATTTTTTAAATTTTTTAAATTTGTAACAAAAAAGGTTAGGATAAGATAAAAACAAGGTTTTGAAAGAAAGACATCATGCAGACACTTGACAGTAAGGCCACACCAATTTAATTTGTTGGTTCTCGGATTTTGTCAGAAAAAATATGAAGCGACAGGGCGAAAAAAAATAAAAATAAAAACAGGTCTAGGCATCCTATTATAGCCCCAAATGCTACAATATGAGCCATGAAGTCAACAAAAAAGACTGGGTTTAAATTTAAAGTATAAATTTTGAACTTTTAATAAAACCAGTGCATTGATAGATGGAAAAAACTGGAACAACTAGGAAGAAAAGGAATTTCCTCAACTGTTGGGGGCAAAATATGAGCATTTTTGAGTTGATTCAGAACCAGAATCTTTTTTTTTTTTTGCAAATTAGAAAAAAATGAAGAGGCGAATCCGAGAACCAACAAATTAAATTGGTGTGGCCTAAAGATGGCATTATCATAAAAAAATGTAAACAGCCAAAATGATAAATTCCTTTGTTTTACATACTTCAAGGCCAGACTTGGACTTAATTTGCTTAGAACAAGCAAAGTTCTACTGTTGCCAAGTCTGGACATTTCTGAGCTGGGACTTTGACTCTTATTTATATAATTTACTGTAAATTTCTTTACTTTTCCATGGAAATAATTTTGCTGCAGGTGTGGTAAGTAGCTGAGAAACATGACATATTTTGCAGTGTCATGATTTCAGAGCAGAAAGGCACTGCAGATATTTCAGAATTTACTGTACCGTATTTGGTCAAACATTGCTTTTTCCCCCTGCCGTTAGTTATAGTTGCCAGGCTTGCAACTGTAGACTTGGAGCCCCAAGCCTTCAGGAAGTCAAACAGTCAGTAAGGCCACAGCAAGTAATTTTTATGGATGACATCAGCGCGCGCATTAATTTTCGCCTGATTTGGGAAAAAAAAAGAAATTTTGTTGCCTAGCTTCTGACAGTGGTCAACATGCCGAAAATGGGCAAAGATGTCTGTTGCCATGCCGGAAAGTGGATGGCAGATAACTATGAAGAGAGGAGACAAGAAAAAGCTCTGATTTAATGTTTTGTTTCTTACTTTAATGCAGTCATATGTGATGTTGGCTGTGTATATGTAATGTTCCTACTGAATCTAAACTATTTGTACCATTTTGATTGAGTCAAAATTTCAAAATGTAGGAACCTTGTTTTTTTCGGCTCGTCTTGTTTTTTTTCGCCCGCTCGCATTAGATTTGGAACCTGCGGAGGATGTCATCCATAAAATTTACTTGCTGTGGCCTAATATCCTTCCTATACTGCCTACACTACGTGCTGTTGTACATGTACATGTAGGCACCATTCCTGTACGAATTGAACAATGAATTCACTGCCAAAGACACTTTCTTCTTCCCAATTACAGAATATACAGTATTTTGTCTTTCATAATTTCATGACTTTTTGTGTACCTCTATGAATAGAGTTCTGTATAAGAAGCATTGCAAATTAAAATTTACATGTGAAAGTGCCCTTAAAAAAGCAAACAGGTTTCGGGAATGTGAAACAGCTACAGAAAAGGTGTCTGAGTCTTTGAGAGATCAGAAGACAATCGCAAATCAACTGAAGAAGTTCAAGAAGCAGGAAAAGAAGAGTAGAGGACACATTCCGCCATGTCTCAAGGAAGCCATTTCCTTGGAGAAACTAATTGCTTTAGGCTGGGAATTGAGAGACGCACACTTTTCCACCATGTGTTTCATCGTGTTGACACTCACTGGGAGAACTTCAGGAACTAGAGGACACTGGTTCTAATCTATCACTAGTGGGAAACACATTCCAGCGCACCAAACTTGGATTCCGCAGGTCTTCTGAGGGGGCTACCTGTGAAATTTGACATTTTCTCCTCTCAGGGGGGAGGGACGTTTGATTTGTGATGCACCACAGGGGGGCGGCAGTAATGGTCTCCCAACAGAGTTCCTCCCTACAGGGGTGTGATGATTATGGTCTCATCATGGAGTTTCATCCCCACAGGGGTGTGATGATAATGGTCTCCCCATGGGGTTCAATTATCTCACCAGCTCTGGGAAAGGTTGGAAAGATCTTCAGGTATGTTGATCGAACTTGGTCGGATTTTCGAAAACGCTTCCGGGGGTGGCGTTAAAATACTTCTTCGCTGTCGAGAATTACGATGAATTAGGCTTCACATCCATTTGTCTGGCACCTCCTTTTATGTCAAACTAGAACCACATACAGTGAAGGGGGGAGAGAACAGGTGTAAGTCACCTGTACAAGTTGTCACAGGGCAGACAAATTATAGAGGGCCTGCAAGGGGGGGTCCCGACAACGCTCTACACGGAATTTGGAAACCTCTTGATCACGCTTTACGATAAATTCCAAGTGGCTACAACGCATTACGTAGAATTAAAACGTCGAATACGCTCTACGCAAAAATATTAGAGCGGTCCGTCTACGCTCTACGTAGAATTAAAACGGCCAATTACGCTCTACGGAAAAGGGCTTGCGGGCCCCCATTATACTCAATACAATAACTACCACTCTAAAACAAGACGAACAGAACATCCAAAAGACTCGAGAGACCACTTAACCTACACTTTCAATAGACTTGCAAACAGAATTAAAGACTTTGAAACGGCCATTCCACGTTTATATTACTTGACCCCTTCCCCATTACACTGTAATTCTAAGAGATACGAAATATGCATTAAGTCCTTGTCAAAATATTAGTTTTACCTATGATTTAACATTAGTTGTAGTATTTTACTCTTTAACTGATCACAAATCAAATGCATGTTCGCAAAGAGTAGACATTGACATGTAGAAAACTATGCTTTAGATCTCATCCGACCAGTTTTCTATGTTACATCATGTTGCCATTATCTATGCGTTACCTGACTACACAAACATCACAATAACCAGTCCTTATCATCCCAAATTTGAAGTGGGGTGTTTCTGACAGGGTCAGCTCAGATGAAAGCCATTCCTACGGCATGAGCAGTTCACCATGGTGTGAAACGTGTGTGCTGGGCAGAACAAAGGCTATTGCTGGCTTCTTGACTAGGTTGATTAGGCCACACCATCTTAATTTCTTGGTTAACGGATTTTTAAAAACAGAACAATAATGGAGCAGGCGGGCGAAAAAAAAAATAAAAATAAAAACACTAGGCATCCTATTATGGCCCAAAATGGTACGATAGGAGCCATGAAGTCAACACACCAGGCTGGTTCAAAATTTAAACAATGAATTTTGAACTTTTAATGATACTACTGCATTAAAAGATGGAATAACTGTAACAACTAGGATGGAAAGGACTGTTTTTAACTGTTCAGGGCAAAATATGAGCATTTTGCAGTTGATTCTGAATTTTTATTTTTATTTGCAAATCAGAAAAAAATGAAGCGGGCGAATCCGTTAACCAAGAAATTTAATTGGTGTGGCCTTATCTATGTCATAAATGATTTCAAATAGAATTGGGACCCAAAGGAAACAATCTACTGATAGCTTTTTTTATGCTAGCTGTTGAAACTAAAAGGATCTTTGTTACTGTAAATCTTGAAAGATTTGCTATGGTTTTACATTTTGTATTTTTGCAGTTCCAGTCCTTATAGAAGAAAGCCGTATCCCATTGTACAATAAAATGTACTTGATGGTCAGAGAAGAAAAAATTCCCCTTTTTTTATACTTATTGGATCTAAAAAATAAAAGATATCTTTTCATTCTTTAGTATTTATAGCTGCAAGATTCTGTTTTACGTTAAACATTCAGCATGTTGAAGAAACCATTTGGCTACCAATTTTCTTTTCAGAAACTTAAATATCTGCTTGGTTTTCTGTTCCCAAACCAACCCACCAAACTTTGTGCTTCAATTGGCCTCAAACTCAAAGAGAAAGAGCAAAGACCTGCCCGCCAATATCTGATGGACGATCTTTAAAAAAAAAGCACTCAGTGCCATGTTTGGACTAATCTCCCACTTCTGAGCTTCATTTTTCAACCGAGAATTAAAAACTACTTGAGAATAAGTTACAAACACATAAACATCTTGATTGCTATCTGATAGCGCTAATCCTCTTTACATATATATGAATGCTCCAAGACTGACTCCTTTTTTTAGGTACAACAAAAACAAGCCTCTAGAAAACAATATAAATGAATATTTAATAGCGGTGTGAGTTGACCTCTTTGCACGAATAACTGCTGATAGTGCACTAGTTCAACGTAATCAACCTTTGGTATATCAAAAAGCGTGTGCCTAGGGGTTGCATAATATGTCAATCTTAACGTTTACATATCTAAAAAAGATCCGTTGAGCCTGGATATTAATATAATAACAGGATACCATTACTGTTTATTCAACCACCTGGGCTGCAGCTGCCAGAGTTTGTGCAAGATAAAAAGTATTTTTCGTTTGCTTAGGAAAATTTCAGTCAAACACCAAGTTCATAAAGTTTAATACGTACTGTAAATATACTAGAATAACCTTTGGTACTCTAATTTTTTTTTAAATTAATGTAGACCTTATTGTATATAAGCAGGAGTTTTCAACACTTTCTTTGATGATAGAAGGAATTCTTGTAGGCTTTCCTCTTCCTGTGTTTGACTTTAGAGTCTAAGACATTGAGCTGTCCTTATTTCCCATCCACTAACTGGTCATCCTTTAGGAATTTAGGAGGAAATTGGCCCTGATTCGAAAGATTTTCTTCACTAAGTCTCCAAAACTTACATGTGCCGCGACCGTCTGTTCTTTGTAATACATGTACCAACAGAATCTTCATTAATCAAATGAAGGATAGAGAGTCATCTAGGACTGGTCTGGTAAGGTACAATTAAACATAAACTTTTCACCTTTATAATGATTGGAACATAAACTTTTCACCCTTATGGATACTCTTAATACAATGAATCATATATAAACACTACAGGGCTGGTCAGCGTAATAGAATTAGATTCCTACTGGTACTACATTCCTATTTGAGTCATATACAATTGTACAATCACAAAAGTATCTTGCAAGAAAAATGCACAAAGTCCTCAGAAAATTTCAAATTCTTAAAAGACAATTCACTACACTTTTTTATTGACAGCTTACAACCATGTAAACATATATCATCTTGTCCGATGCAATTTGTACGTAATTTATCAACGGTAGCATACTAGTAACTTTTTTCTGCATATGCAGCTCTTTTTCTTCTTTTTCAAGAAAAATCAAAATGAATCCAAGAAAAAAGAAAAGCAGATGCAGAGAATATTAATGAGAGAATGTTCCCAAGTTGACAGCCATGTCCTACATGGGGGCTAAACTGTAGTAGTGCTGTGAGCAGGGTCAGGTCACCGAGGGGTCAGTCCTAGAGGGGGTCCTGAACTATTGGTTCTGGCTGGTTGGTTACAATTAAGATGTCTTCAAGGAAGGAAGGTCCCTATATCTATCTTCTGACTCACAGGTATTGTACAGTAGTAGGGTGACAAAAGGTAAAAAGAAAAGTTTTTCTTTAAGTAAAAAAAAATTTGTACACTCTGAAACTTTGTATATTTCTACAATGATATAAATGAAATAAAATTCAAAAGCAATCAACTTTAAACAGTAGCTTTTCAAGGTTTATTAAAACAGAAAAGTTGTTGCCAAAACTAAAAAGCTGTTACTCCCTTCAAGAAAAAGACAACTCTGTTCAAATTATTAACCTTCAGCCTGTTAAGGTAGCCACTTGGCACAAAAATTGTACGCTCTATGTGGTCAAGCAGCAGGGAGAAAGTTAATAGAGCAGCTAATTGTTCAAAGAGATGCTACGAAAGGTTCTTTCAAACAAAAGACATTGTTCTACGACATATGGAACACAACTGCTTTCAAGACTTTACCAAGGAACTGTTCACCATTCAACACAGACCTAGCTACCTCCAGGTTTGGGAGACATCATTTTAAACAATTAAACATTCGGAGTGGGGATACAGTTGCAAACCAAACGGATGCTTCAGTCAGAACCAGTGTTTTTCCTGTGAAGTACAAGAGAACCACCTGCAAGTCAAGGCTAGGAGGAATCCGAGGTTCCAAAGTCAACATAAATCACCCAGGCTGGGATGTTTTGTCAGGAGAGGGGGTGAGTAAGGGTGGCGTTGGCCTTTTGGAAAGAGCGCTGTAACTCCTGAGGGAAGAGGCTGGTATAGACAAGTCTTGGCAAGGACCTTCATTTTACTAAAACTTAAAAGGTACCGTAAACCCTAGTCCAGTAGCCTGCAGTCCAGTGGTTTGCAACCCTGCCACTGGACCAAGAGGATGGAAGTTCGAATCCCGACTTATGTCGACATGCACACTACTGGAAAGGGTCCTTAGTCCATGGCCACTGTTCATTGTGCTTGACGAAAAAAGCTAGGGGAATTTCCGCAGTACAATGAACCTGTAAATACATAGTGCCTGTCTTCTCTGTCATGACCAGTGGTGGGTTGACTTTTAGTGAGCTGAAACTTAGTTGAGATCACTTTCCTTTTTCCTAGTCAAACAGAAATTGGTCGTAACAGAACAGGGCAATGTATGTGAGCAAAAATCTAGGATGACTTGATTAAAAAAACAAACTCTCACCTCTGTCTTCGGCCGTAACAATGAGGAGGAATTCTGATTGGTCCTCCCTGTCCAGCATACGCAGCAGGGAAATCCTTCCGTCGGAGGACGTTATCGAGAACCTGCCGCCCTTGTCGTCGGGGAGGTAGTAATCCACCTGGCCCATCGTTCCCGAGTCTTCATCCTGCGCAGAGATCTGCGTGACGAACTGGGGCACGTTGTTGTCGTTTTCCATGACGTGCGCGACGAAAGGAGAGTTGAGGAACAGCGGGACGTAATCGTTGACATCCGTGACGGTGATGGTGACGGTGGCGAGGGCTTCTAATGGAGTGGCGCCCTGGTCACGCGCTCGAACGACGAGGTCGTACCCAGTGGTTCTCTCGTGGTCGATGAGTCTGGCTACAGAGATACGGCCCGTGACTGCGTTGATAGCGAGATCGTTGTCGGTGTTCCCTCTAACGATGCTGTACCGTACCACGCCATTTGTACCCTCGTCAACATCGGCTGCGACGACTTGTACCAGCTCCGTGCCCACTGCAACATCCTCCAGAACCGAGACGTCGTAGGATACCGGTCCAAACACGGGGTTGTTGTCGTTTCTATCCAACAGGTTTATGGTGAGGTCCATGGACGCAGACATTGGCGGCCTTCCTTTGTCTGTGGCGGTGACGGTAACAACATAAAATGGCGTCGCCTCTCTGTCGAGATCTCCGTTCACCCTCAACTGTCCAGTTACGGAGTCGAGCACGAACTTATTCCCCGGTACGGATGCCATGGAGTATTCCACATAGCTGTTGCGTTCTTCGTCAGGGTCCTCGGCCCTGATCGTCATAACGACGGTGTTGATGGGGCTGTTCTCGTAAACAGATGTTACGTTCGGCGTGACGAACCTGGGAGGGTTGTCATTGATGTCGTTGACGATGATTTCGACCTGAGCCGTGCTGGACAGCCGCATATACGCGGGAATGGCACGGTCCGTTGCCATGACTACCAGGTTGTAGAGGTAGTTCTGCTCACGATCGAGAGCTGCAGCCGTCACGATGGTGCCGTCTGATTGGATGCTGAACTGATCGTTGGGGTCACCTGACACAATACTGTAGTCGATCTCTGCATTGGGTCCTACGAAGGAAAAAACAATGTTGAAACTTTCTATACATTGCAAGTCTATATTAAAGTAAATTTTTAACACAAATTTCTAGCCCTAACTGCTTATGTTTATTTGTAATTCAAACTAGGTGAAATACAATGTGAAATGTGCAAATAAAATATACACATGTATATTTTATTATTTATTCAACCAAATTTTCCTTCTCCCCAAAAAGTACAAAATGTAATAATGTCTGTTTTAATTAAAATTCTTTTTATCCTGTGTTAAAAAATGCATTAATTAAAAACCACCTCACACCTGCTATATTCCCTACTTCATACATGTACTCAGACTCAGAGAGATAGTCTCAAATTAATTGCCAATCTCCAACCAAATTAAATCTGAATGGCATCTGCAATTCCCCTCTAGTACAAGACAAAGTAGATTACCATTTCCATTATGGCGGCCACTCAAAATGTCCGGGCACTTCTTTGCCCCAAATCAGTTCTGTAAATTATACATTACGACTTGATCCTGGCCAAATTTGGGCGAATAGATTGGTTCAAAGCCCCAAAAAGCCATCATCAACCTTGTTCATGTAGTAATGAAATGCAGCCAATTTATCCTAGGGCCACACCAATTTAATTTCTTGGTTAACGGATTTTTCTAGAAAAATAATGGAGCGGGCGGGCGAAAAAAAATAAGAATAAAAACAGGCCTAGGCATCCTATTATGGCCCAAATGGTACGATAGGAGCCATGAAGTCAACACACCAGGCTGGTTCAAAATTTAAACAATGAATTTTGAACTTTTAATGATACCACTGCATTGAAAGATGGAATAACTGTAACAACTAGGATGAAAAGGACTGTTTTCAACTGTTCAGGGCAAAATATGAGCATTTTGCAGTTGATTCTGAATTTTTATTTTTATTTGCAAATCAGAAAAAAATGAAGCGGGCGAATCCGTTAACCAAGAAATTAAATTGGAGTGGCCTAGGGTCTACACGTAAATGTATGCATAACTTCATGCATTTTACATTCACAGAGGGTGTAGCAATCTAGGAAATGTTTCTATCAAGGGTAATTTAACATTGCGACAAGGTCTGACAGTAAAATTGAACGACCGAGAGCGAACACAACCCATCGTACATTAATGAAATGAAATGATCTTTATTGCATATCCTTGCCCAGACGGGCTAAATGCATACATGCTTTGTCACAGTATAAAATACATGTGGTGCATACATACATAATGTATGTTTGAGTTCTATACTAGGATTCTAAGTACTACATAATTCTTAAAGTTACTGTTTGTCTATTTTTTGGTTCTGGTTTCTTCTCTCTTCTTGAAACACTTATTGATATAATCACACACTTTTTCTACAATGTGTTCATTTCTGCTTGACATAAGATGTATAAATCTATTTTGCTTGGACAGTTTCTTATATTTCTTGTCTAAATCTAGTACATTAAATAACACCTTACGTTCATTTTCATATAAACTACAATCAAGTAAAAAGTGCGACTCGTTTTCTACATATAGATGATCACAGAATTCGCACGTCCTATCGTTCAGAGGGGTACGGTTGTGCCTACCGGATTCTATATGTAAGGGATGGTCACTTATACGAAGTTTGCACATGGTTTTTCGATGTTCGAAGTTTGTAATGTTTAAATATGTTTCTCTTTCATAGTTCAGTTTAAATGTTTTGTATGTTCTTAATTTGTTGCCTTGGTTTTCTCTTCGTCCTTCTGCTTGTAGTTCTGAGTAGAACTTTTGGATGTGGATATCTTTCAATCTCTGTTTTAGTTCTTTTAGATGGGAGGGTGTGTTTAAGTGACCGTTTAAATACAGGTAGGCAAAACCGGACTCCTCTAACAGTTTCTTTACATCAGATAACCAGCAGGGTATATTTCGGCGAACTAGCTCTTGTTGTACTGTATAGGCTTCATATTGTAAACTACTTGGGAGCACTTCGTTAACTAGTCTAAAATAGTAATTGTACATTCGGCAATGGGCCTCTATCTGTAAGGGGAAACGTCCTAGTTCCGCTCTACATGCGGAGTTACTGGCGTTCCTACGGACACCAAGAATGTATTTACAAAATTTCAGATGTACAGTTTCTAATGGCGATTTGTCGTTCAAACTGTTACTGCCCCAAACTTCGGAGCCATACAGTAATATCGGTACAACACATGTGTCAAACAGTTTACAGTGTAATGATACAGAGGATCTGGTTTCTCCGAGAGTACTTCTGATGTTAAACATTGCTCTTAGGGCCCTCTTTTGTAAATTTTTCATGGCAGTGCTAAATGTACATCCTGCTGTAAACACAACTCCTAGGTAGCAGTATGATTGAACTATCTCTATCTCTTTATCATCTAGTGAGAAACGAAGGTTAGAAAATAAGAGGCCTCTTTTGTTGAATATCATTACTTTAGTTTTTGCCAGGTTGATAGTTAACTTCCATTGTTTGCAGTACCGTCCAAGGGTGTTTATTGCTTTCTGTAATCCCTGCTCACTTTCCGATAATAAGACGATATCATCGGCATAAAAGAGGCTAGTAACTTTGGAATGTTCTAGTAGGGGTGCGTCTAGGTTTTCTGCGTTGAGTTTATCTATGAGATTACTGATGTATAGGTTGAATAGGGTTGGGCTTAAAACACATCCTTGGCGAACACCAATTTCAACGGGAAAACTTTCAGTTAGGCCTTCTTTAGTTTTAACACTGGCCTCAGATTGGTTGTATAGGTTTTAATTACATCGAAAAATTTGCCTGACATGTCATTGGAAAGAAGCTTGAATAAAAGTCCCTCGTGCCAAATGGAGTCAAAAGCTTTTGACAGGTCGACAAAACATGCGAATAATCGTTTTCCCGACTGTGTGTATTTGGAGATAAGGGTTTTTAATATGAAGATGTTATCTGCTGTCCTATAGTTTTTCGGAATCCGGTTTGGTTTGGTTTTGTGATTTCTTTTCCTTCGAGGAAGGTTGAAAGTCTTTTGTTTAAAATCGAGGAGAAAAGTTTTCCTAAGCAGCTGGAAATGGCTATTCCACGATAATTGTTTTGGTCGTCTTTTCGCCCTGTTTTGAAGATGGGGACGATGTAACTTCTCGACCACATTTTGGGGAAAATTCCTGATGAGAAGGTACTATTAAAAAGTCTTAAGAGAGAGGTTAATAGGATATGTTTTCCTGCTTTCAGCATTTCATTGGTGACCATGTCATCCCCGCTGGCTTTTTTGTTTTTGAGGGCGTGAATTGCATCTTTAATTTCAGAGGCAGTGATTGGTTGGTCCAAGGGTCCTGGACTTGGCTTATATTTTTGGAGTGCCTGAAGTTTGCGCAAAATTTCAATTTCAATATCAATTTTAATATCCAACCGTCCACGGATGGATGAAACACCTAATTAACAACTCCATTCTCGGATCCATTACAACCAGGGAGATAAAAATGAAGACTAGGTCAAAGGTGATTGGATGGACTTTCCTTTTCCGTCAACCAATCACGAGTGCCGTAATTGAATGTTATCTGAAGCTTTTAAAACCGTGAGTGGTTTTCGGTACTGTAATTTATATGATACTGGGGGGATAGAATTTCTTCTTTTCATTTTGAGAGAAAAGGTTTCTCTTTCAAACTGCTTCAAGTCATCTCCAAATTTTGCACATGCAGACTAGCATCCTTCCTTAAGGCCACACCAATTTAATTTTTTGGTTAACGGATTCGCCCACTTCATTTTTTTCTGATTTGCAAATAAAAATAAAAATCCAGAATCAACTGCAAAATGCTCATATTTTGCTCTGAACAGTTGAAAACAGTCCTTTTTCTCCTAGTTGTTACAGTTATTCCATCTTTCAATGCAGTGGTATCATTAAAAGTTCAAAATTCATTGTTTAAATTTTGAACCAGCCTGGTGTGTTGACTTCATGGCTCCTATCATACCATTTGGGCCATATTAGGATGCCTAGGCCTGTTTTTATTCTTTTTTTTTTCGCCCGCCCGCTCCATTATTTTTCTAGAACAATCCGTTAACCAAGAAATTAAATATGTGTGGCCTTACCTGACAGCATTATAATTTATAGTCATTGTTTTATCTAATTTTTTGATAGATGAATTTGACACACACGGAACTGGAGAACTACATTGATACGGGCTGTGAACACATCATCATGCAGCTTGCGTATTGTCCCCAATTCCTCCTCCGTGGGTATTTACGCGGCTCTAGGTAACTGGACCGAGGGAAAAGCCATTGATTCCAGCCCAAAGAATCTGATTGCAACGGGGATCCTCTGATTGCAAAACAGCGATTGTTCCAGAGAAAGGCAATACCAGACAAAGACTGGACAAAAGGGATACAGTTGCCGACCCAGATGGCTCCGTCACACTTCCGCGCTTTTCCAAATGGTTTTTCCTGCAAGCATCATCAGAGATATAGCACCGTTTTCATTGTACCGTGTTTGTATTGAACAACCCGCCAAAATTGTTCTCTGGCAGCCTTCCGTAGCAATCAGCGGAACAGAACAAAAAGATTTATGGATTCTTTTCCCGCTTGGATGACTTGGGTGGGGAAAATCGTTTAGAAATGGGTTTGTCTAGCAAGCTTGAGACACTGTTATCAGAGATATACAGCTTTTATATTGTAGTGTGCTCCAAAAGGGAGGATATTATGATAATAGCTACTCTAAAAGGGACACATTTTACTGCAGTTGGTCAACAAAAGAGATAAGACTGATATCTTCATTACCATTTTTTTGCGAAAGACAAAATTAACACTCAGTTTAACAGATATGTCAATAAAAATCAAGAACAGCTGTTAATATAATATGTGTCATGTAAATATCAACATTATAGTACTTTTGCTTTGTGTGTATGTAGATTGCATGTATCACAATAGAGAATAATTTCATTTTTGAGGTACATATTAGTCTCATAATTTCAGAATTTACTCTTATTGTCATGTTATTGGAACACAGACTGATTAAAAAGATGATTACATATTATGTAGATTGCATGTATAACAATGAGGCAGACTTTTATTTTTCAAAGCTGCATTTTTACATTTCAACAGCACACCTGTCCTAGGCAGTTGCGTTAAAAGAATGCTTTCTGTAAATTGGCTTTTAACCAAATATAGCCTTCTGGGATTGGTCAATTTCTAACTGTCAATCACAGAGGTAGGAAGAGCAGAAAGGTGTAGCTGCAAAGTGGTTGGTGGCTTGACGGAATGTGGGGAAAAATGTTACGGCATTCTTTGATACTGTTTGTACAACAGGTTTTCGCTGTAACGTTTGTTGTGCAATGTTTCTGGATAAGACGTTAAGTCGAATTGTAGGTCGCTTATAATCTAAACAGAAATAAACACGCCCTGCTGCCTCTGTGGACGTAAGTTTTCAAAATATTTTAGCCCGAAGGAGATGTGAGGAATTTGGGAGTCCATTTGTGTCTACCGAAACCTTCTGTTGTGTGGGTCTTTGTAAATCTTTCGCTTTCGTAACCTATAATTTAAGTTGTTTAGCAGCTAGGCTATCAAAGAAATGCTTTGTTTATATGTTGTCCTTCTCGTTGTTTGTAAACAAAGACAGAAAAATTACATCTTTTGCCACCTAGATGATATTAAGGAAGGTGAGGTACACTTAAGGTGGTGAGAAATTCTAAGTTTATTCAATTTTGTTTCTCAAATTGTATTATGTGATTTGATTACTTTTTGTATTGACTTGTCATTTTATTGGTATGGCGGCTTTGAAAAGGTGTTTCATGTCAGAAACACCTGTTTCGCCATGCCATCCACAGTGCATATTGTACGTGGTAAAACTTAATAAATAAATAAATGAAATCTCAGGTGGCAAGATGGTTTTGTTTTATCTAAAGGTTCTGGGTTCGAATCCCTAGCTGGCCCCAATGTTGTGCCCAGTTGGGATAGGTATTTTACAGTTATCTCCTCACTGAACTCTGATGAAAATGAGTACCTAACTTCAGACAGAAATGTCCTTTCATATGGGACATGAAGCCAGAGGTGCTATGTTTTGGGGAACGATGCACCTTAGGCAAGCACGTCGGCAGAACGTACTGCACCTGTGCGAAACCCGTAATGTATTGTACATAGCACTTCGGCAGAATGTCTCATATAAGGTTGTATTCGCTCATATAAGGTTAGCATTTCGACAGTAGTTTCCAAATGTTGTGTCGGAAAGAATATCCTCTGCAACAGGCAAAACTCTGATGCAACGTTGACCAAAAACCCAACCAAAAACGCGAAAATGCGGGGTTCTGCGCAGGCGCAGTACGTTCTGCCGACGTGCTCCTTAGGCAGATTCAAGATCCCATACTTATCGAGAAGGGTGGGTTTCCCCAACTTAAGCCATTTTAATGATGATACAAAAAAACAGCATACCTTCGTCCCTATCTGTTGCAGTGACAGTGAGAATACTGGTTCCAGTGGGCACATCTTCGGAGATATCATCAGCGGTGTAGCGGTCTGGGTCAAACACGGGAGGGTTGTCGTTCAGGTCCTTCACGTTGACGTAGACGGTGACAGAGCTGGCGCGGCCGCCGCCGTCCTGGGCCTGGACCGTCAGCACGTAATGCTGCGTCTGCTCGTAGTCCAGCGGTCGTCTGAGGATAATGACTCCTACAGGGGGGATTATAGCACTGTGTTAGCAACTTCAACTTCAATAGTCAAAGGCATGGTCACACAATGATCTTAATGGTGTTTTTGTAACGCTCTACGGAAAAGGGCTTGCGGGCCCACAGTAAGTGTTTTTACACGCACCAGTTTTGGGAGTGATGTCGAACATCCCCTGGTTCTCATCAGTGATAGAGTACGTGATGTCTGCGTTGCTTCCTTCGTCCGCGTCTGTAGCCGACACGAAGTTCACCTCCGAGTTCACGGCGGCGTCCTCCCTGATGTCAAACGAGTACACGGAGCGGAGGAACTGCGGCGCGTTGTCGTTGACGTCGGTAAGCGCGATGCGGACGTCTATCGTGGACGCCTGCTGTCCGTCGCTGGCTTGTACCGTGATGGAGTGAGTGGGCGACTGTTCGCGGTTTAGCGGTCCCTTGGTTCGAACCTCTCCCGTGTCAGAATCCACACGGAACTGGTTGTTGTCCCCGGCAATGATGCTGTAGAGGACGACCGCGTTACTCCCAACGTCAGCGTCGTTAGCGACCACCGTGGTGACCAGTCCGCCGCTCGCGAGGTCCTCGGGTACGCTGATGTCGCGGTAGTCCGTGTCGAACAACGGAGTGTTGTCGTTTTCATCCTCAAGAGTGATGGTGACCTGTATAGATGAGAGAAGAAAGAAACTTTTAATTAGTTTATAAGATATTCCAATTATTCTTCAGTGTTCGAAATACCTGTCTGCAGTCTGCAATTTGCAGATAGATTTTCAAGATTGCAGAAGAAAAATTTATACAATCTGCAATTTTGCAGCAGGAAAAATTGGCACTTGGGATTTGGTGCTCTTGGCCCAAAGGACAGACAACACTTAAGCTCCTGTTCTGAAACAACAGGAGCTTCTTCACTAATTTACATCAACCTTGTCTTGACTTGTTTATCTTTTGTTTCCTTTTGGACTTCCAAAAATTTGTCTTCACTAATTTGCATATCAATCAATAGTTCATGCTTATAAACTTGCAAGATCGTAGTATACAATAGAGGCTTGTGTATTTGTAGAAAGTATTTCCAAATTGCAGAACAAAATTTTGACTCTTCTGCAATATTGCAGAGCACTGAAAAAAAGTATTTTGACCACTGTTCTTTAATCAGTTCGCTCTAAAATCCGTCAGTTGTTACTTTGGCTAAGCAAAAGACTCATAAAAAAACCTTTATACTTTATCTTACGAGTTCAAAAAACAACAAGTTTTTAACCGAAACCTGTATGGACCTATCTTCAATAACTTTTTTTCAAGTTTCCAACCAGCAACATTTTTTTATGTGTATTAGAAAGAGAAAAGCTCCAGCCCTCCCCCCAAAAACAATATAAATCCCTACTAGGTCTAGCTTTATAGGCATTTGGTGCCAGCTGGCTACGTACATGTAAATCATAACATACATAGAACACATAATCTCTCCATAACTAACTCAAAACCTTATTCAAAACTATCTAAAGTATTATCCCTATAGTATTCCCTGACCTCAAACTCATACTACTAGTTATGCATACCTAACCCAATTTTAGGTTCAGGTCCGGATTCAAGTCCAGAGGTTTAGGTTCAGTTCCGGACTTGTAAGTCCGGACCTAAACCCATGGCATATACAAAATTGCATGTTGGCAACCTTGCAATGTTGTCTGGGTGAAACTTTGGCCACATAACATGGAGGCCAGTACTTGACGATGCCTGAATTTCGGCAATGTTTTCTTCGTTTTGCAGCAAAGATTTTACAATCTACGGAAGGTTTTAGGTGGTTTGGAAAGAAAAGGGGTATGTGAAATGGTCTTTTATGGTAATAAGTCTGGACTCGGTTCTTGACTTTTAGGTTTTTTTGGACTTGAACCTAAACATTCTTACAAGTCCGGATCCAAGTCCAGTGAACCCGTATGCATCACTACATACTACCAGCCTCCTCCCACCTGTTCCACTATGGTTTTCCCCTGAGACCCCGACACTCCCTATTTATTTTCCTAGCCTGCCTATGGTCCACTCCCATGACTGTGTTTAGGCTGGGCCTCGCAGCTTGCTTAGTAACAGAGTAGTCATAAGAATAACATATCTGGCTAAATGTCCCCCGTAATGGTTACCATGTGCAAAAATACAGTTCAGAATATACATTCCAACTCAAATTTCCCATAGCCTCAGATGTTCGATTTTAGCTTGGTCTGTGAGAATCGACTCGGAACAAAAACATCTTCAACCTCTGCTGATGCATTCCACAGAAGAAATATTACAGATATTTTTCTGTACTGAGCCTTTCCAGTAGCTTATGCTAGCAGACTGCCCCCCCCCCACCATTCCCAAAGGGAGAGGCATTACCTAAAATGTTTTAGAAACTTTTGCTTGTGTTTTTCTTGGTTATCAATGCTTTTTGTCAAATTCACACTCCTAAATTAGGCTCTACGGATAATCCTGATAAGCTGGTGAGATAGTGGTGAGCAAAGCTCCCCAAGCCAGTGCCGTTTGATAAAGGTTGGTACAGGCTGGCACTGTGGTCTACAGCATACATGTAGGACTTAATCATGCACAAACTTTGTGACAAAGAAACTGAAGGTTTTTATATTATCTACTCCAGTACACTGGTTAGAGTACAGTAACTACAGCTTACATTATATATACAATGTATAAGCTATGCCCCTGTACGTACATTGTCACTCTCTCTCTCTTTCTCTCTCTTTCTCTCTCTATCCAGTTTAACATCTTTTTTTCCCCGAAACTGGGGGTTAGACGTACTTGCATCAAGTGCAAGTCTTTTTTGAAGCAAGATTTTTTTATGGCTGGATGCCCTTCCTAACGCCAACCCAAACCCTAGTAGGGCCCAGGATCCCCCAACTTTCCTCAGACCATGCATATGGTTGGGAGACAGTTGTGAGAAAGGGTATCCATGGTTGGTTGGCAAGGTTGTCTTCGGTACTACACTAAATCTATAGGCATAATCTATGCCAGCTATCTATGAATTTCAGTTGGAAGTGGTCAGGAAAGTCAAATTATGCTTGGACGCAATCAGAGAAGCGAACAGGACTTTCAAGTAGAATGGGATGGATTCCAGGCTAATCCCAACCTATAGCTACCCAGGGAGTGGTCAGGAACTAAGTCATAGCTGTAGGAAGGTTCAAAATGTGTGACAGAGGCTTTATGCAATAGCTTATATTGTGTGTGTAGTGTGTAGTGGCTAACAACCCTGCATACGAATCACAAGGTCTGAATCCTGTGCAACCAGTTGGCTTTCTGAATCAACATTTGCATGCTATGAAGCAATGCTATCGCTTACAACTTGTGCCACATCGCGTAAAAAAAAACCCGAGCAACATGTATTGATTTCTACGCCCTACCAACACTACCTCCACCAATCTGTCATACTGAAAAGTATTCATCGACCAGGGAGTACCAACCCGCGATAGCTAAACCACATTTTACCGACTGACCCCGCCACGACCCTAACTGGAACCCAGGCTCCAGCAATTTACTGTCAAAGCTTCTCTCATCACGGGGAGCCACCTGGAAGCAGACCTTGCTTGACAGTTTGGGGATGAGGGAAAATTAGAAGTGCTTCCCCACAACCTTGTCAGCGACGATTTATGTCCAGCCATGGATGGAATGCGATATATGTTTGGGCCCATGCTTGGGCTTCGCGTGGGATATATTTTTTTTCCCCCTCCACAATCTAGTGGTAAATCCCAAAATCATTGGTCAGTTTGAAATTTAGAGTCGTTTCATCTTGGCAGTTATCATTTCAAATTTTCAGTGTGTATTTCCATAAAAGCTCCCCTCTATCACAAATTGGACTGCTCCAGTGACCCTGCTCCTAAGTTATCCGTCACAAAACAGGCTTGATCATTCATCTTCCGTCCTGTTATAAACCTATATTAAACCACATAAACCCATAGAAAGTGGTCATTTCAGGGATAATAAAGGTCTCCCACCAACAGATGAGAGCTCCTGTTATTCCATCCATGACCCCGTGACCTCATATCTTATCGTCTAATACAGGGTCCGCTGCGTATGTTAATCCAGTTATGGGAAGTTTGGTTTGAATTTTTCTTCCTTTCAGCCTGATTTCGCGCTTATACTTTGTCTTTGGGATTTGCCAACTGTGAATTTCATTGTGAATCAAAGTACATTCATTGAATTTCATTCACACTAATCAGATTTTAGGCTCAACTCAATTTAGTTCATAATAAGGAAGATATTAAAAAGAAAATTAGGCCCCAAACCCTAGTATGCTGTTTCTGTGGTAATACATGTTTTTAAAGCAGTTACAAGACTCGGAGATTATAAGGTAGTGAATTCAAGCAATTCTTTTCTAAAAAAAAAGTTTTAATACTTTCGCTACCAGGCAGTAATAATAAAAGCATGAAAGGGTTGGCAACCCATACCAAAGTAAATTAAATTTGAAGACTTAAATGGCCTTTCACACGATTTTGTTGCCATGACAACCCATATATATTATGACATACACATTCTAGATCTAAGCAACCGAGAAAGTGCCAGAATCCTTCAGTGATAGTCCCACTATGGGCACAGTGGCATGAGCATTGCTCAAATGGTTCAAGTCATTACTGACTATTAAGACCGTGTTCTCTCAGTTTAATTAGATTGTACAACACATACAATAGCACTTAAGTCTCAACATAGATTTCTCACTAGGATCTGGAAAACAAGAGGATCAGTGTGGATTGAAATGCCGCAGGTACGATGCAGTTTTAAGTGCATCGTACCTGTAAGAAACACTGTTGGTGCACGTGAAAAACTTGCTAGCTAGCAATTAGGCCACAGCAAGTAATTTTCATGGATGACATCAGCGTGTGCATTAACTTTCACCTGATTTTGAAAAAAAAAAAAAAATTTTGTTGCCTTCTGACAGTGGTCAACATGCCGAAAATGGGCAAAGATGTCTGTTGCCATGCCGGAACGTGAATGGCAGATAACTATGAAGAGAGGAGAGGAGAGAGGCTCTGATTATTTTTACTTTGATGCAGTGATATGTGATGCTGGCTGTGTATATGTGATGTTCCTACTGAATCAAAACCATTTGTACAATCATGAGTCAAAATTTTAAAATGTAGGAACCTTGTTTTTTTTTGGCCTGTTTTTTTTTTCGTCCGGTCGCATTAGATTTGGAGTCTGTGGAGGATGTCATCCATAAAATTTACTTACTGTGGCCTTAGTGCTAGCAAGTAGGATCATTAAAAGTTGTGAAAACATTTTTCACTATTCTGCAATTTGGAACGGGTAAATTTATTCCAACAATTTCTTTGCTGACGCAACCAAAAATTCTTAGGTGCACAATAGATTTAAAACTTACTTCCACCTTAATGTACTTTTAAGTCTGTTCATACACTTCATAATCAAAATTGCTCTTAAATCTTTGACATTACCAATATACCCTAGTGTAACGTATTACAAGGATTATATTAGTATATTCTTCCATCAGGATTTACTGTTAGTAATCCATTTCAAGCTTTTCTTTTTAGGCCACACCAAGTAAATTTTATGGATGACGTCCGCGCGCGCATTGATTTTGGCCTGTTCCTAGAAAAAAAAAAAATTCCGCTTCCTGTAACTATGACCAAAGAGTCACGACAGTGCCGCAAATCGTCAGATTGACGTGAAACCCGTAACGCGAAAACAGGACAGGACGACAACTGTTATTCCACCTGATTTATTGCTGTTTTGATGATGAATAAAAGACTTCTTGCTTGTTACACTGTGTCACCTCATTCAATTTGTGTCCTAACATTTGTCGTCTCTTAGTATATTTCTAATCTAGGCAATCTTGTTTTTACTTAGGGCCCTTCTTGGTTTTTTTCGCCCTCTCGCATTAGATTTAGGGTCTCCAAAGGACGTCATCCATAAAATTTACTTGGTGTGGCCTCATTCCTACCTGGGTGAGTGATTGAGTAGGTAGGCAAAATTTACTCGGTATGAATTGTGGCGCCATTTTGTTGCCAATCCACAGCGAGGGCTTCCAGGCAATAAATCTAGGATGCCAATTTACGGATTCAATTTCACCAGGCGCGGCAGGGCACAAATCAGTTACTATATCTGTACACTGTGTGCTTTGCTGAAAAATTGGTTTAACTGGACTTCCATTTTTCTAAAACTAACACTGTAGAACTAAGGCCACACCAATTTAATTTCTTGGTTAACGGATTCGCCCGCTTCATTTTATTGTGATTTGCAAATAAAAATAAAAATTCAGAATCAACTGCAAAATGCTCATATTTTACCCTAAACAGTTGAAAACAGTCCTTTTCATCCTAGTTGTTACAGTTATTCCATCTTTCAATGCAGTGGTATCATTAAAAGTTGAAAATTCATTGTTTAAATTTTGAACCAGCCTGGTGTGTTGACTTCATGGCTCCTGTCGTACAATTTTGGGCCATAATAGGATGCCTCGGCTTGTTTTCATTTTTATTTTTTTTCGCCCGCCCGCTCCATTATTTTTGTAGAAAAATCCGTTAACCAAGAAATTAAATTGGTGTGGCCTAATGTAGACCTATATTTTTTTTTCAGTTTTCTTTGAAATGTCTTATTGCCCTTTGCCCCATATATATGGTAAGGTATTTGCTTTGTTACTGACTCATGTCAGAAGAATTGTTGTCTGCACTAAGCTTTGCCAGCGCCCTTAAGACTAACTTCATGGTACTAACAAATGTATGAATGTACACCTAGCTAGAACTCTAGAAAATACAGTAGACAATACCTCTAAAGCTAACCATCCAATACATCCAGTAGCTTGTCTTTAATAAAGTTTTACAAGAAACTAAAAAAATACAAATAAAACTTAGGCCAGATTTAGACTAGAAACGGTATACCGTTTCGAAACGGTACGAAACGTTTCACCACAGAAAACGGTTCGTCTTTAGACACAGAGGCGGAAGCGTTTCGGGCCGCCCGTGGCACAGGATGTTTCTGACCCACAGTGACCTATGATGACCTCCCCGAGCCGCTTCTACCGTTTGCCTCATTGGCCTTATGATACTTGTGTTTCAGGGCCTTGAACTTCGCCCGAACCTGCTTTGGGGTGCGTAAATACCCCTCAGCCGCCAGCCCGTCCACAAGCATCTGTATGCCCTCTTTATTACGCGAGGTCTCCAAGCGGGATTGTATAGTTTGATCGGCCCACAAGCTGATCAAGCAGCGGATCTCTTCTTGGGTCCAGACCCTCCCCTGGCCTTCTGCCATCCCCCCAGACATAAAGGATGACGAAAATTTGAGAAATACATGATATAAAATGGCGAAAATGGACACAATCGAATATGGCGCGAATCTACCAGAAAATGGACGCGCGCGGGCTTATTAGCATGTGATTAGCATATGACACGTGACCTGGTTTACCGTTTCAAGAAACCCTTTGACTTTAGACCTAGCAAAAAGCGTTTCGGGCCCCCCGCTGAAGGGTTCTGAAACGGTCGAAAACGGAAACGGTCCGCGAAAACCCATAACAAACCGTTTTTTCCTCTTTAGACCGGGAACGGTGAACCGTTCTGAAACGTTTCCCTGGCCAAAACCCCTTAAGCGTTTCTAGTCTAAATCGGGCCTTATTGGTGCACCAATAGTCTGACATGACACAAGAGAGAAACTGCCAATTCTACTTTTAATTAGATTCTAAATTTGTACCATCAAGTTTTGCATACTGATGTCGAGAAGGTATTAAGAACTGTCAAACTGATTTAGGATAGACTGGCTTAACTATAATATCCCTGTTTGGGACCTATTGTCACAACTGCTTCTGAAGCCCTATAAAACATTTTCCTGAATGACATTAAACCTTTGAACACTTTGAAATGGATTTTATCCAAATTATGTCCAGTTCATTAAATCATCAAGTCTACCTTGACCGATGACATATCCTACCCAAAGGATCACTTCTTGTGAACAAGTTGCTCGATTCTTAATTTGATACCATCTACGGAAAGGTGACAGAAATCCTGAAAAGACGAGGATTGACCCCTCCTAACTCATCCCCTGAAGGTGTGGGGATATCTCATAAATCAGAAGAGTTGTCCTTTCAGTGGCAGTTCCCCCCTCGGGCGATTCTCAACAGGTGTCTGATCCTGGGAACTCACCTGGGCTACTGTAAACTCACTTATTTTTGCAGGGACTTTTTTAAACAGTTGGAAGTAAAAAGGAGGTTTTCGCTGTGTTATAAGTTTGCAGTTAAAAAATTCTTTAGTGGTAAGGCCACACCAATTTAATTTCTTAGTTAACAGATTTTTCTAGAAAAATAATGGAGCGGGCGGGCGAAAAAATATATAAATAAAGGCCTAGGCATCCTATCATGGCCCAAATGGTACGATAGGAGCCATGAAGTCAACACACCAGTTCAAAATTTAAACAAAAGTTCAAAATTTAAACAATGAATTTTGAACTTTTAAAGTTTTAATGATACCATTGCATTGAAAGATGGAATAACTGTAACAAGTAGTAAGAAAATGACTGTTTTCAACTGTTCAGGGCAAAATATGAGCATTTTGCAGCTGATTCTGAATATTTATTTTTATCAGCAAATCAGAAAAAAATGAAGCAGGCGAATCCGTTAACCAAGAAATTGGTGTGGCCTAATACAAGAGAAAACGTATCATGAATTTGCTGTGGAAAGGTTTACTGCTAAAATCAAACAGTTTACTGCAAATATTTCAAGATTCACAGTAAATATTAAGTAAAGACTGAAACATTCTTGTCCTTACATTGTGGACCTCTGATACTAGTGATAGAATTTCTCCAGAAATGTATAAGTTATGACAAAACCAAAGATGCAATAATATCTAGAAGTTTTCTATCAAATAACATGTCAACACACAAGTCAGCCACATTTTTAGGTACAAGTAAACTGTATTGAATTCTCACATGGTATTCTTGAAATAATTTTTTTGTAACAAATTTGGTATGGAAGATCCCAGACTAGAAGCCAGAAGCTATGGTCCTTCCATTTATATCATGACAGGAAGGGATTAAAAGGGATTATGGATGGATTATCCACTCACAGCTAATTTCTAGTCCCAGCAGGAGCCTAATTTCATAGGCGTAAGTCTAATCCGCGTAGATGCAACCTGTTACTATTCTGTTTCAAACTGTGAGAAACTTGCATTTATGCAAGACTGACAAGGAATTAGTAGAAAAAAAGCATTTTTCCTGTTAAATAACCTTGTAACTTCTGATCACTGGTGTAGAAACCTGTGTATTCCGTAACTAAAAAGCTAATGAACTGACTAAATGGAAATTATAAACCACTGGTCTGGAAACAAGCTAAAAGAAAAAAATTCCATGGCAATTACTTTTTTTTCAAATACTTAAGGGGTTGGAAGTCATTTCATATCAAAGAAAAACTGAGAATGTTAGACAGAATTACAACTGAATTTGTTTAAAGTGAAAACTTTTGGTCCAACATAAAAAATTCTCTCACCTAGAGCTTTCAACCAGTCACTTTGGTCTTCCTCAGTAGACTGAGTGACCCAGCTTGTCACATGGCTTTAAACATGTAACTACCAAAACAGATGAACTTTCATGATAGTACAACTTGAACTACTACAACTGAATTTAGTGTGAACTTTTCATTGCCCCCCTCCCACCCTCAGTTCTATGCAGAGTGTACTGTGCTTTTCAAATGGCACGGACCGATGTACTTAACTCCTAGGGAAAGGCATTGGAGAGGAAAGTTGACAAGCTCTTCCCATGCAAGCCCTCACAAAGTGAAATCAGCCCCAAAGCCATACCAATTTAATTTCTTGGTTAACGGATTTGCCCGCTTCATTTTTTTCTGATTTGCAAACGAAAATAAAAATTCAGAATCAACTGCAAAATGATCATATTTTGCCCTGAACAGTTGAAAACAGTCCTTTTCATCCTAGTTGTTACAGTTATTCCATCTTTCAATGCAATGGTATCATTAAAAGTTCAAAATTCATTGTTTAAATTTTGGTGTGTTGACTTCATGGCTCCTATTGTACCATTTGGGCTGAAATAGGATGCCTAGGCCTGTTTTTATGTTTACCGAAGAAAATGGTAAACATATTGTTTTTGCTCGGTTTCCTCTTCCTCCTCCTCCTCCTCTTCCTCCTCCTCTTCCTCCTCTTCTTCTCCAAACATATAAAAAACAGCAATATCTCCATAACTACTGGCTGGGAACACCTGAAATTTGGTAAGGTGGTAGAACGGTACATAAGACATTGAACCTTGGTCATTTTGGGCAACATAGATGTCAAAATATGATTTTATTGGCAAAAAATGAGTGAAAAAAGTTGCATTTTAAGCCCCAAATGGAACTTTAGAACCCATTTAGAACCCGTTTAGAATTTTAGAATCGCGTTCCAATTCGGGGGTTCGATGACCCCCGGGTGAACGACCGCGCGGCCTTTGGAACACGCCATCCAGGCGGGAGGGGTAGGGAGAATAAAACACCACACCAAAGAGCACTTAGAGAGAGAGATGAGAAGCGTCATTCGAGATACGGTCACTATTTCGATTTTATTTACGGGAAAGCACATTCTTCTAGTGAAGGTGGGTGATCTTGCACCAAGGTGAAGCCGCCGGTGGTGTCCAGTCCCCCCAGATACATCGAAACCATGGCGTCTCCTGCCGTGGACATACGCCGCAACCAGCTTGAGAGATGCCCGCCAACTTCCACGGTGAGTTGTGCTCCTTCAGTGTAAAATATGGCCAGAAGTACGGCTTCCACGAGTAGGGACTGTTGTTGTGAGCGTTTGGGATTGATTCTGACCGGTAGAAATGTGCACAGCGTACGCGTACCGAAGCGTACGTGTTTAGCTGAAGTCTTGTTTACATAATTTCTACCTAACGATGTACTGTGTAGTATCACGTAACTCGGGCGGGTTTAGCCCGAAAAATACCGTCAAAACTTCTAAAATATTCGGGTGTGGATCATTTTGGGCAGAACCTTACCGAACATTTGGCGTTTTTTCCGTAGATTTATTGATTACACTATCGATATGTCCCTTCCGTCATCACAGTGGGGAGGGGGGCGTGTGTGATTCTAACGGCCTCCGTTTTTCTGTCAATGGGGATTTTTCAATGTCATCAAGATAGAACGCTAAAAACACTAGAAAGGCCGACAAGGTCGACATTTGCGTGGGAGCAAATACAGCATATTTCAGTACACCTCCATCCCACGCAAAAGTGGACTATTCCAAACTTACTCCAGTGCAAAACTGGAGGATTCTCAAAATATATACATGTATATTATAGATAGATTACACACTAACTACATTGTATGTAATTGAGGACAAAGATGCAAGAACAAGCACTTATAAGCACTTATATTTTCCTTGGTATATTCTAACTTTAAAGCAATTTCCATGTAATCCCATGTTTAGGTGTTCATTACTGTATTGTTGTCTGTAAATAATTTTTGTTTCCTTTTCTTTCAAGGGTCAAGCAGTTAGAAGATCCTGCACAGAACATACAGCAGGTACATATAAGCTAGTGCTAAAAAGGAAATAGAATGATTTTCTATTGAAACTGTCTAAGTACAAATAGACAGTAGATAATGGTGGTGTCAGCTTCAAGTTGTAGTGTAAAGACTATATTATGAATAATAAGAGCAAAGTATGCAGATGTTTTTTATCACTTAAGCCAAGTTAAGGAATGACTTAGTCACAGTGTATAATTTCTGTGATCTATGTTTCTGATCAGCTTTAAAAGACAAAATCATACTCTCCTGTTTCTATCTTGCAGATTGGACCTCATGTAAGGAAGGAAGCAGAGCTTGGTCCAGAAGAAACTGACTGGAGAGGAACAGGACTGACCTGGACCCAGCCATCCACAGAACGATACAGCAGATTGTGACCATTTCTAAAAACACTTGTACCATTCTGATTTCTTTCCAGTACGTAAATATTAGATACGTATGTTAAGTTGCATAGTATATGTAAGAAATGTATATTTTTTTCAATATGTATGTATAGCTTCGCAGTGTATGGAAAAATTATGTATGGCTTTATAGTATATGTTACAGGTTTGTTTTATGTATTATGCATGTTTAGTTTTGTAGTACTTTATACATGTATAAGCCATGTATAGTCTCCATTTTTTGCAACTAGAGTTTAAAATGTATAAAATCTCATCATAATTATTATCTACATACCTGCAATAAGATTGTCAAATAAAAGTTAAGTGCCATATTTAAGTAAAATGCTGTTCAAATTCGTACTTGTAATTTTCAATAGCGTAACAAGATTGTAAGACAACTGTAAGGTTTCAAATTGTTTAATTAAAGCTGTCAAGATACATTCAATGTGTACATGACTTATACATGCATCTTTCCTCTTAATTGCAAACATAATGAGAGTGTGTGCTGAGTGAATCATTTTTAACTTCATCCCTGGCCTTACAAGGGCAAAAACATTATTCAAATCCCCCAGTTAATGTTACTCTATAAATAAGTATAATCTTAGTAGTTAAAAGTTAGCAGTATAAGCAAAGTATGCTTCCACCCATCCTTCCCAATAAAGGTATAAATGGTAGGTGACTCCATCCTGAGGTAAACATCTTGCATTTGCTTGCAAATGTTACCTTTCTAGTTATTTTTTATTTTTTTCGCCGCCCGCTCCATTATTTTTCTAGAAAAATCCGTTAACCAAGAAATTAAATTGGTGTGGCCCAAGTAAACTGCAAAGGTCCTCCAACAAACAGCCACCACTCCGACCGAACAATACGCCGTCCTCAAACCCTTTCACAACATTGCCGGGGAAACCTGCAGCTTTCCCAAAACGTTCTGTTTACGCACTTTTAGCGCCCGCGATGACAAATGTTCTCCATAACCCTGGTACTAAAAGAGATCATCAATTTGCAGGCAAGCTTAACAATATTTTCTATAGGGATATGATGTCGGTAAGGCTTGTAGCCCCCCTCCCACAATTGTCTATTTCTCTCTGATCTTTGGACAGATGATTGTATGTCTTGTACTGCTGTCAGCTGACCTCTGCACTCTATATTTTGACGGCTTCTTTTGAAATCTTTGAATTACCAAAGAAACACCAAAGGCAACATACTTGCTTGGGGTAACAATTGAATTGTGTCTCTAGCATAACAGTATGATGCCATTCTATCTCTATCCATTTTTTAAAGACAGCTTTCCTATCTCTAGTTTTTCCCTGAACATTTATGATCATAAATTCACCTTTCACTCGTTCCAAGTCAAGGTTTTCTTTTAAATCATAACTATATATCAAGATATTGGTATGTCAACCTTACATACCAAAACATGTACTTTGCAATTTGTCATGATGACATTTTTATCATCATATATTTACACTTAATATTGAGCTACTCTACATGATAGTAACAGAGCATGCATCCCTGCTTTGACCAAATCATTATGCACCGGTAGCCGAGCTTAATAGGTCTTTACAGAAGCTAAACGAGGTACCATAGGTCAGGCAGATAATTTTAATTACACCCAACAATGTCTAAAATGTGTGCAAAGGCCTGACCTAACACTGTGATAAAGAAGGGCAAACAACAAAGGTACATGTGTAATAAACTAAGGAGGTTTACAAACACAGCTTTTCATCGGTGCGAAAAATCCGCGTCTGGTCACGTTTTATTATGCTTGCCTCTGAAGTCGTGTGTGTGCATAGGTTTTGACGAATGTGGCGTGCCCGCTGTCACCAAGTGACGTCATGTCCCGAAGTTTCAGTTATCAAAACTCCCGCCTGTAGAACACAATTGCAAATATGTCCCCCCCCTCTGGTATTTGAGTACCACCCTCCGCAGCCTGACAGTCAAAATGGGCCTGTTTTCAAGAAGAGCACGCAGGTAAACAAACTCTCCGATACTGAATAGAGAAAGAAAACAAGCCATAACATACCTGAGTACAGAAACCCGATATACCCCATATGACCCTCTTGGGGTGTAGTTTCTACCTTCTCATTGGCTAGCTAAAAATCTAACCCCTTTGAAAAGACTTGAAGTGAGAAAACAAATACGCCGTGAATGGGCAGCTAGGGGTGGAGAGAATGTTGCAGGGAAGATTTGGTTTCCTCAGACCTACATTTCTGACGGAATTCTTACACGTTCTAACAATCGCGTACGATGTGTGAAAAGCAAACTTCGTAAAGATTTTTGCTGTTGGAGCTCCGCAGGTGGACTGGGTAATCTGTTTGTGGTGTCCACCAATCGAGAAACGCGGTGCTAATCCGCGCATTCCTCCCCCCGTGGCAACATTTTAAGCCGGGATCAGTTTTCCGCCATTGTTTGTGTCGGGGGAGAGCCTCGGCAACAATGCCGCCCTCTCGGAATGGCAACATCCGCAAGATTATCTATTTTGTCCACAACTTTTCTCCCGATTTTCGCTGGTACGCTGTCACAACAGAACTTCGGATGAGCCCTAACACATGGCCCTTACTGTCCATCACTAACAATAACGGTATCACCTGAAACCAACACCTAAATGTGCACACAACAATAAGCTTAGATAAAATCTCTGGTTAATGAGCTACCTGCAATACAGTACCGTTCGCGTTATAGTTACCCTAACGGCCGTTACTAACGCGTTTTTTTTCCGTTACTTTTCCGTTACTTTTCCGTAAGTTTTCCGTAACTTTTGCGTAAGTTTTCCGTTACTTTTCCGTTACTTTTCCGTTAGACTTCTGCATTCATATGCAGGCCGCGGTAACATCACAGAATAATGGGAGGAGTACTAATTTACCTCATGCGGGGCGGGAAATTACCGATACACACCGCTGGAACAGCGGAAGGAACGTTGATCTAGCCTGCATTTTACTATATTGTAACGTTTAAAACGTTTTACGATCACCGGCGCAATTCAATTTGATAGACATTTTCTTTTGTCACTGTTGCCCAGGCAAGCGTTTCTATAGTTTGTCAACTTTGTTTTGCTGTTTTTCTCTGTTAACTTATTTTACCACCGAATAAGCAAACCTACAGTAGATGATCTGAAGTTATAAATGCCCCGGTCCGCCGTACATACATGTAATAGGCGGCGGGCGTGAGGTAACGTTAGGGATGTGCAAAAACATCGTGGAAAATTCCTATGACACTCGAAAAAAGGCAGCATATTTACACGTGCCCACCAACATTTTTATGGCTAATTATTGACCAGTTTTGGGGAGTTTTGTTATGTCCTTGGAGTTTTGTTTAGAGTGGGACGGAAAGCCGTGCCGCCACTCCGACTCCATGCACTTCCGTGTTACATTACGTTGTATGTGACCAACAAAATTACGCCAAAGGCACAACAAATCCACATGTACATATATTTTTTTTCCCGAAAATTCTTTTGAGTACGCATTTCGTCACTAGGATGTTGCTAATTAGTCGTAGAAATAAGGTAGAAACCAGCGTAAATGTGGCTCTCTCGAGATCATTTCGCGCGGGGAAGGGCGCCCCAGCATGCAACGGGCTTCGTTCTAGCCAATCACAGCGCAGGTCATCTAAGGTGAACCAATCAGAGCGTAGCTACTTGCATATTATAATGAGCATGCTGCACACAGGGAGGCAGCGGCCAGGGCGACCGGCCCTGAGTGCGCGGGAAATGTGTTTTGCAACTATATTTTTACGGGGATTTTCTGACGTTTGACGCTGACTTTGGCACGATATGATCGCACTACCATGTACACGCTACCGTAGGCGGCAAATGAGTGGTCATTTTTATATAATCGTCGAGAAATTTTGGCGTTATGCACCCGGAAGTGAGCCGATCTCAGTTTGCGTTCCCTCGATTTTTGACAGTTTCCCCCCTACAAAATAAGAAACAAAACTACCGCTATTAAATAGAACCATGTATTACAATTATCATTTCAACATGATAGATCTATTATATATTCCTTTATTAACTATGATATCATCATGGTTGTGGTAAGTCCTCAGCTGGCGAACCGAGTCCTTGCGCCGGGAGTGACGGTACATTTTACCGTGAGTATTAAAGCCGCTAGTACTAGTAAGCCGCGCGCCTTACAAAAATTATAATAATTTTTCTTTTGAGTCAAAAACCGCCGTGAATTTAAGGCATGAGTTACCGATTTATATTTCTTCTACGGCAGATATTTCTTGTTTCGTCACGTCCCATGACGTCCTGTGAGAGCGGTAGGCCGCCGCTGGTACAAAATGTACAAGACATCGTCTGCCCACTGCTACACTTTGTTGACATACATTGTATTACACAACGTAATTTTCCGCTAGAAATAACTATAGAATAGCATTAAAAGATAGCACAATTCGCTTCACACAGTCGACACATGGATAAACCACAAAGTTATTTTACGAATCACATGTCCACTTGCCTCTGGTGCTGTTATTTTTCAAGGGGCAACATCGCAACACATTAGCGGACGCCCCAGGAGGTGGCAAATTGCTATTGTCTTGTCGGCGCGCAAAACAAACATGAAATCCGACCCTATCACATTAACGCAAACGGTAACGCGTTAGAAATAATTTCTGACGATTTTCTAACCATTTTCTGACGAAAATCTAACCAAATACTGACGATTTTCTAACCATTTTCTGACGAAAAAATAACTCGTTAGTAACGGGGTACCCGGTTAACTATAACGCGAACGGTACTGTAAATGCCCCTTCTTCCAGTGAGAAAGTGTTATATAAACAGCTGTACAAAGCTGTTTCTATAGACTCTAAACCAGTCTGTATGCACTGGGGCACATAGGAACCTTGACACATGGACTTACAATAGCGTAATGCAAAACATACACTTGCTTTTTATCTTCTATATTATCTACAAACTTCACAGCAACTGAGCTACAGTTTTGTTATAGATTTCAGTCCTTTCATAGAGCTTGAATTGATCGAACTGCAGCTATAAATGAGGGCCTGCAAGCCCTTTTTCGTCAAGCGTAATCAGGCCGTTTTAGACTTCGTAATTCGTAGGCAGCCTCCGCCAAAATCAACGTAATTCGTAATTGGACATTAGCCGCAAATCGTAAAGTCGTACTCAGCTCTGAGACTTAAACGTAAATCGTAATAGGCGGCGAAAATTTTGCGTAAATCGTAATCACTATCCCCCCTTGCAGGCCCTCATAAATGTAGTTCTAACCCTTCTCGTGTCAAAGCTTTGTACAACCAAACCTTAAAACATGTCTCTTCGATCTACTTTTAAAGATTTCGAGGTGTAAACTTTCAAACATGTCTGCTGACTCAATACACACAAGGAGATTCTATAGAAGCTCCTTGATACACACTAATCTAAAGGACCAAAACCTTAGAAGACTTCTTTCATTCCTGTCTAAAAAAGACGCCTTCTAAGAATGTTATCAGCAGAAGAACCAGACCCGTCAGTGGTCGAAATACTTTTTTTCAGTGCTCTGCAATATTGCAGAAGAGTCCAAATTTTGTTCTGCAATTTGGAAATACTTTCTGCAAAAACATACTAAAACATACTAATAAAAGACACACAAAAAAACAGTTACTCAAGTAGCTGTATATAATTTTGGTGCTTTCTCATCGGTGACAATAAGAGACTGAAGGAGAACTGCAGGTTTATAAGCAAAAACTATTGATTGATATGCAAATTAGTGAAGACAAATTTTTGGAAGTCAAAAAGCAAACAAAAGATAAACAAGTCAAGACAAGGATGATGCAAATTAGTGAAGAAGCTCCTGTTGTTTCAAAACAGGAGCTCACAGGAGCTCAAGTGTTGTCTGTCCTTGATGGGACCTGAGAGTTCTAGCTTGCTAAATTGAAAACTATTGAATCTGGAGTCTATTTTTTCCTTCTGCAAAATTGCAGATTGTATAAATTTTTCTTCTGCAATCTTGAAAATCTATCTGCAGATTGCAGACTGCAGACAGGTATTTCGAACACTGCCCGTACTATATCCAGTGACCAACCGAAAATCGAATATTCCTCATGGATGCCTTCAGGATATTGACGTCCGCATTCCGGCCTAATATGTTAAGCCGTTGCCTTGGCAACGCTTGCTTTGAAGTGCGAAAATTCCCTGCATTTCCCTGATAACAGCATGTTCGGACAAGCTGGGACAGTCTTGAAGTGATAAGTATTTTCTGTGAGTCATAAACATCTGGATACACGGTCAAACAAAGCTTTGCTGAACACTCATCTGTAAAAACTTTCTTGATCTCAGGTAAATCACAAGAATAGATGTTTTTCTTCCAGAAGAGCAAAGAAAGACTTTAAGACACCTCAAGGCTGAGCCCAAGCAAATCACACCTGGTTGGACAGGTGAACTTTGGCCCAGGTAAAGTAGCCACACCTTAAGCAACCTTAACTTTCCTATGGTGAGATGGGTCATGAGGATAGAAATGACAACTACTAACTTTGAACAGGCATGCATGAAAAATAAAGCTAAGGCCACACCAATTGAATTTCTTGGTTAACAGATTTTTCTAGAAAAATAATGGAGCGGGCGGGTGAAAAAAAATAAAAATAAAAACAGGCTAGGCCTAGGCATCCTATTATGGCCCAAAATGGTACGATAGGAGTCAACACACTAGGCTGGTTAGAAATTTAAACAATGAATTTTGAACTTTTAATGATACCACTGCATTGGAAGATGGAATGACTGTAACAAGTAGTAAGAAAAGGACTGTTTTCAACTGTTCAGAGCAAAATATGAGCATTTTGCAGTTGATTCTGAATTTTAATTTTTATTTGCAAATCAGAAAAAATGAAGCGGCGAATCCGTTAACCAAGAAATTAAATTGGTGTGGCCTAATGGAGATCTCTTCTTATTTTCACATTGAAGCCTTGTCTCTATTTCATTTTTGTTGCCCTGTAATATATCCATTGCTTTATTTTTCTTTCATACATGACTGTTCAAAGTAATAACAGTTGTCAATATGTATGGTGAATGGTTTAAAGAGCATCATGACACATAGGATATGGGTACTAGAGTAGGCAAATTTTGCACTTGCCAATTTTTACATAATCTTTGGTCAAAACAGGTTCATCAGTGAATATGGTGCCAATATGCAGTCATGCTCTAGCAGGGCTCGAAATTCATTTTTGGGAATAGGTGCACTGGTACACCCAACCTAAAAAATTAGGTGCACAAAAAATTTTTTGGGTGTACCATATAAAACAAAACCTAATTGCAGATCTTACTGCTCCTCTTCTGAGCTTGAATCTAAAATGAAAGCTAACTACAAAACCTTGAACAAGTACTACAACAAAGATTTTATTATTTTTCTGATACTTCGAAACCCAGAATATCCTGTATACTATTATACATTTCTAATGTTAAAAATTCCTGCAAAACTATTTGGGTGCACCAGTACACCCACAGAAAAAAATTAGGTGCACGGCTCCAAATTTGGGTGCACTAAGGTGCACATGAACCCAGTATTTCGAGCCCTGCCTAGCCATTACAAAAACAGGGCACAACCAGAAGATCCTTTGAAAGGCCGGGTCACACAAACCTGGCTTACCAACCAAAACAGTCACTTCATGTTTGTGCCATCCCGGGACTCGCTAAATGTCCCAAATCCCTCGCACAAACACGGGGCACGTTTGGCATTCCCGGCCCGGCGCGGGAATCTTTATTGCATGCGTGTCGGGCATTAGAGAATAATTGCGAGGGGCATGCTCGGAATATTTTGGTGGCGGCAGACGTTATATCGGGCACCGCTTGTTCACTTCAGCAATGTACAACATCAATTTCAAGGCTATTAGGGTACAAGCAACCTAATAGTTTACGTCAAGCAGCTATTACCGGCCATAGGAACCAGTCCTGCTGCATGATACACAATCTGTTTTGATGAAGGCCAAACCTAACCATACGATTTCATTTGATTAGCTGCTAATTTCATTACTAACGTTATTTGTTTCACTATCTTTAGCCGGTGTGCTATACAGATAGCCTGAATTTAGTGAGAAAAGAAGAAATATTCCACATTAGGCCACACCAATTTAATTTCTTGGTTAACGGATTCGCCGCTTCATTTTTTTCTGATTTGCAAATAAAAATAAAAATCCTGAATCAACTGCAAATTGCTCATATTTTGCCCTGAACAATTGAAAACAGTCCTTTTCATCCTAGTTGTTACAGTTATTCCATCTTTCAATGCAATGGTATCATTAAAAGTTCAAAATTCATTGTTTAAATTTTGAACCAGCCTGGTGTGTTGACGTCATGGCTCCTATCGTACCATTTTGGGCCATAATAAGATGCCTAGGCCTGTTTTTTTTTCGCCCGCCCGCTCCATTGTTTTTCTAAAAAAATCCGTTAACCAAGAAATCAAATTGGTGTGGCCTTAGCTGTGCATATAAGTTATAACTCAAGAATACGACACAAATACTAATATCAATGTGTGACCAATTATGATAAAAAAACACATCAATTTTGTGACTTGCAGCATGACTTTTTTTGCAAGGCAAGCAGTCCAGTCTAGCCTTTAGTACAACTTGAAGGAAGATACTGTATTCTGATGATTGATTTTTCTGTGGTATTTTATGGCACTATAAAAATGTGTCTATGATATGTGTACTTGGTAATACTAGATGGCATGTACACCAAATAGGTATCTCTGGCACCACTGCTATAATAATTGACCATAATTTAAGGCTACTCCTGGCTTACTGGTGTAAATTCAATCTACTACCCACAGTTTTAGACCGTAATCAATTGTTCTGGTGATAACACGCTTTTTACAATAACTTGGCTGGTTTCCAACTTCACAGGGCACACTACAGTACTTCACTTCTAGATTGTGCCGATATAAATCTTTCCTTTATAAGGGAAATATATATTTTGTGAATACAGTTTGTAATTTGTCATAATTAATAAGCAGTAGTATTCATTCCCAAGATAAAGCATTGCAAGGTTGTAGCAGTAGAGTTATGCTACAAATACAATTTGTGGGGAAAAAAAGCTTTTAATTCATAACTGGATCTGGGTGAGCTTTTCAACAATTGCATTCAAAATATACATATCTATCTTTATATCACGAGTTCTGGTTACCTAGTAGTCCTACCTACATGCCCGTAGCCAGGGGGGGTTCGGGGGGTTCGGAAGAACCCCCCCACAAGGCTCAAAGGTCCACTTTTTGGTCCACTTTTTATGTAAAGATCCACTTTTTGGTCCACATTTTATGTAAAGGTCCACTTTTTGGTCCACATTTTATGTAAAGGTCCAAGATTTTTCTTGAAAAGATGGACTGGAATCATAGAAAAACTGCTTTGTCATTGAATAAAAATTTATCTCTCAAAAATGCCCGAAATGCCATTTTAGAAGGTCCATTTTTCAAAATTTTCCGGGGGAGCATGCCCCCGGACCCCCCTAGGAACCTCGCGCCTTCGGCGCTCGCCTCGCGCCTACGGCGCTCGAGGTCCCCTCAAGCAGTGGGACGAACCCCACCATTCAAAATCCTGGCTACGGGCATGTACCTAGTCGACATCTCGAAAAAACAGTTACTCAAGCGTTACCCTAAGACTAAGTACTGTAGATGCTATAATGTACTAGGAAACGTTGACCATTTTCAAAATCATATCCAGTACCTGGAGTAACTGTTTTTTTGGCACATCTTATTACCTGGATGTCTAACCTTCACCGATGTAGTCAGTAAGACATCTCTAACTTGCGTCTTTTTAGAAAAGGTGGTCTTCGTTTACAAGCCATTCTCGTTTACATTTAGCATTCTTGTTTACAAAGCGCTCCTAACTCTTTATGATCTTCTGTCTTTATTTCGGTCATAAATCGTGATTGTTGTGGTCATACGTTTGTTTGACCAATCATGAACTTGATATACTCATTGACTCAGCGAATATTCTGACTCGAGGTGGTCTGTCTACGAGTCCTCCGTGACTCTCCATAACTTTCCTACTTCCTAAAGTCTTAAATCTTCCTTTCTTCACCCTCTGTCTCAGTGTGCATAATAACCTAGGTCCTATAAATTACCTGCAAATATCAAGTTACTTTTGCCTCAGTGTCAGACAAGTAACTGATCAGAATGCAATTTGAATCTTTTATAACTTTCTTGAGCTTAAACCTCACATTATGAAAGTGAGAGTACTTTCTACAAGGTGTATTTCACCTGCAAACATTATTTTTCACATCAAAACTTTGTAAGGCCACACCAATTTAATTTCTTGGTCAACGGATTTTTCTAGAAAAATAATGGAGCGGGCGGGCGAAAAAAAGATAAAAATAAAAACAGGCCTAGGCATCCTATTATGGCCCAAAATGGTACGATAGGAGCCATGAAGTCAACACACCAGGCTGGTTCAAAATTTAAACAATGAATGAATTTTGAACTTTTAATGATACCACTGCATTGAAAGATGGAATAACTGTAAAAACTAAAAAGAAAAGGACTGTTTTCAACTGTTCAGGGCAAAATATGAGCATTTTGCAGTTGATTCTCAATTTTTATTTTTATTTTCAAATCAGAAAAAAAATTAAGCGGGCGAATCCGTTAACCAAGAAATTAAATTGGTGTGGCCTAATCTGAGTATTTTCTTCATTTTCTACTTCGTTTCATGCAATTCCCTGCTAAACTTTGTTCTAATCAGAACTGACAGTCCACTGGCAGTTATTCCTTACTACACACCCACCGGGCAGGCGCAGGGTCAAGACTTGTTGCCATCGTAATTTTCCTAATTGCTCGTTACTACGGGCTAACGATGTACATGTGGCCGGGACTTCTGGAAAATTTAAAACAAACGCCGTGGCTTGAAGCTGCTGGCAGTAATTTGTAAGTCTTACATAAATCTTCACTCCTTTGAGATTTTCCAAAGACTTGAAGAAATCTTACATTTGGATTAGTGATGCATACCGGTTCACTGGACTTGGATCTGGACTTGTAAGAATGTTTAGGTTCAAGTCCAAAAAAAACTAAAAGTCAAGAACCGAGTCCGGACTTATTACCATAAAAGACCATTTCACATACCCCTTTTCTTTCCAAACCACCTAAAACCTTCTGGAGAGTGTAAAATCTTTGCTGCAAAATGAAGAAACCATTGCCATCGGGCATCGTCAAGTACCGGCCTCCATGTTATGTGGCCAAAGTTTCACCCAGACAACATTGCAAGGTTGCCAACATGCAATTTTGTATATGCCATGGGTTTAGGTCCAGACTTACGAGTCCGGAACTGAACCTAAACCTCTGGACTTGAATCCGGACCTGTACCTAAAATTGGGTTTAGGTACATTTTGTATGCATCACTAATTTGGATATACATGTATGTACTTGTATAGTACATGTAAGTTCTTGCGCGAGTTTTACACCCTTCAATGTGATTGAGAAAACCATAAAATATCATACAAGCATATTATGTACATGTAGGAATTCTACCGTTGTATAAAATACACAATATATCATTTCATACAAATTTCTAGTACAAGCATGTTACAAAGTGCTTACCGGTAATAACTTTCTAAGCCTTAAAATAGAGTAACAGGATTTTAAAATGTTAAGACTTAAGAGACATACAATGGCGGATACATGTATAAACACTGGTCACTTTAAATTTGAAAAAGACACCAACAATTGGAAAATCAAGCAGTGTAAACTGTAAACCCTTAAGTGTGGTATCAATCTAAAGCTCTCATCATCAGGCACTCTTCATGTGAAAATCAATGATCAGTGATGTTTATAACTCCAGTTATGATTGATTGAAAATGCTTGTGGCCTACCAGGCTGAGATCTTGGCCTACTAGTCTGAACTATGTGGCCTGGACGGCCAGATTCTGTGCCCACTGTGCTTAACTCCCAGGGCTACCAGTCTGACCTACTTAGGCTAGATGGCTGTGAAGGCCTAAAACAACCCAGACTACTAGTCCTGTTCTGGACTGGTAGGCTGCAGGGATAGGGTGTCCTGGCGTGTAACCTGCAATTTTCCATCTGTCCACTAGGGCTAAGTGATAATCTAGACTACCAGTCTGAAAGTTCAGCCTGAGATGGCCAGAATCAGAACCACTGGGCTGCGCCTTCAAACACACACAGGCATATGCACATGATGTAGAATGTCTGTGTGCTTATACCAGATTGTAGTTAAGTTCTACAGTGTCCTGTTTAGAGTTTACTTAATATGCAATTTTGCCACAGAAAATTAGTTACTGTATACTGTAGCAACTGCAATATTCTTCTGCTTGCAAGTCGTCAGCATTTAGAAATCACGATTTGTGAACTCTTACATTAGATTCAAACAAGTGCGTGCAAACGTATATCAGGGTGGAGAGATACATGTACAGTGCATGTCATTTTAATTTAGTGGATTGGGCACGTACACTATGTGGTGTCCATGAGGATGATTTGCTACATGCCCTTGACCCAATGGCAGTCCCTCCACCCCCAAAATCTGCTTTTCTCACCAACACATTCCACAAGAAGGTGCACTCAAAGAGTGACAGGGAAAAATGCACCTTTTCACAAGGGAAATCATGGATCAAGCCAAGAATGGTGGGCATCTCTGTGACTGTACCATCCAACTGAGAAAACACAATTAGTTCTGCTGGTATCACATGTACCCTGGTCGGGAAAGTTTGAGCTAGGAATCCTGCTGTTTTTGACCAACAAGACCTGGCGGTGACTACCCAGTGCTCAGACTGCTTGTATGATTGGGTAATTGCAACATACACAAATAAATGTCTTAATGTGTAAAAAAAATGGTATAGGGCAGCTGAGTGAGCTAATTCTACAGTGTATTGACTGGAGCCCTTTCCCACATGCTGAGACATGATGGAATCAAGAGTTGCAATGATTATCGTATAGAAGAAAAAGGACTAGAGATCTAAATTTAATCAACAGTCTTTGAAGAAATAGTCCTGAACTTCAATGATTAAATTAGAAAGTCCGGCATTGATTACTGAGAAGTTCAGAACATTGACTTATTTTGGTATCAATTTGAAAGAATATACCAGTACCTGTACAGTCAATTTACCCTAAATTTTACTGATCATTTTGATTTCTAAAATTTTTAATTTTTGTGCTAAGACTGACAAATAGAGAATGATCTTTGGAATTCTGGACAGACATCAAGGCAAGTTACAAGTTGTAAAACCAGAACTTGGAAACTGAATGAAGTAACGTTACATGTAATATTAGACTTGCCAGTTTCCACTGGCCATCTTTCCTAAAAAAGAGACCAAAGTGTGACAGAGTGCAAGAAGGATATGCAGATTGAAAGAAAAGACTGTGCTCCAGCTTTACCCAACTCCAGTGTGGTTTGAAAAGGCAGCAGTGACCTAGATATGTCAATGGTCTGTGACAGTTAGTCCCTACTGTAAATCCCTCAAGGAGACCTGATCTCCTGCCTTAGAGATATTTGGACTTTTCTCCTGGTTCCAAAGAATTTTATTTCATTTTTCACAGATGGAAGTTATAACACAAGGAGTTGGCGCTGAATGGCAGCCGCTCCAGACCCTTGCGATTAAGCCCCAAATAATTGTAAGCTCCTTTTTCAATGCCTCCTTTTCCCACTGTCTCAGATAAATTCAACACAAAGGGCCTCTTTGGAGCTATCTTTACAATATGTACTACTACCATTTTTCTGTCGCTTGCATGTACATTGTACATGTATACAGGATATTCTAACTCCCATCTGGGCAGCTCACTGTCATACCATAAGTTATTTATACCTTTGTTAATTTTGTTGGCACCTTTGTTGATTACATACAACTCTGAATTATGTTCAGATTATTCTGTGCTTTTTTTTAGGTCGACCTCTGACCTCTCCTATTGATTTGAATTTACTCTATTGATTTGAAGTTACTTTATTATTTGTAATCATCATTATGTACAAAGTTTTGTTATCTATGCTTTATTTTATTGACCCCAGGAAGAATAGTGCTTTTAAGCACTAATGGGGATCGGAATAAACAAACAAACAAACCAAATCAACCAAGCCTGTTCAAGACTTGTGTATCACTCACTGCCTATACTAGTCAACCACTGTCTCAAACCAAACACCCATGTGGTACCTTGCTGCTGTCTTGGTCTTGGTCTTGGGGGTTAAGGTAGCCAACATCAACTTGCTGATGATTCTGCTACACTGTAGTATTTGGGCTGTAGAATTTTTTGGACCATCGCACACCGGGGCATGCCCCTACTCTTTTTCGAAAGGTGTGGTGGGATCTTTAACGTGCTCGAGGTGTGGCTCTCCTCAAACACGGGACCTCCAGTTTACGTCCTATCCGAGGGACGTCCCTAACCGAAGCTAGGTACTACTCATTTACACCAAAGATAAGTGTAACTATTTTTTGAGGCTACTGAGAGAGTTTTTTGCTGCCGAAAACTCAACCATAACGTTGGGCGTCCAAACCGACATTTTGGCGGCGGCGGCCTGCGCAACCCTTCCCATGCTGTTTTTGAGCGAGGTGTTCTAAATAGAACAGGGGGTGGGGCTTACGGTGTTAGACCCATTGTACAAAAAATACATTGTAGAACATAGAAACCAACTGGGTTTGACTGAATATGTAACATGGCTGCATGGTGAATCCGTATTTGGTAGGGTTCAGTGTTAATTAATTTGTCAGTCTGTGCTTCCCTGTCTTGGCTTGTGGGCCAAAGCACTCTTTTTTTTTTAATTTTAAACTGGCACATTGTGAAAAGCAGTGGTAGCATGTAGGGATTTCATTTCCCAACTACATTGTTCCAGATAACACTGGGGTCTAATGAGGACACACGTGTACTACATGCCAGAAGGATGGCAGGCGTAACTAAGTGATTTATCCAAGGTACACCAAGTAACCATGGAAGTCTTGCACCTTCTCTCCTAGAGCCATCATAACATGGACATCATGTACATAGGCCAATTTAAATATACTGTAGTTCGTGAACTCGAATGCTCTTGGGTAGAAGTAGACATACTGAGCTACAATAATAACAACTGCCTATATACACGTTGCATACACCTGGTTGACCTTTAGCAAGTTAAAGACAGATTCATGAACAGATATTCATAGCTTAAAACTTAAAAACTGTTTTAATAAAGGCCACTACATATTGTTCTTCATCAGATCTGCTTCCATACAATGACCACTTTGACCCTCCTTCTGAAAGATTGCACCATCTGAGCTATTACAAACTCATCTGTCATGCCTGTAATCCTTAAACAAACAAAGTTGACCTGTGAGCCCCAGAACAACTACTGGTCAGGGTATTGCTGGCTCTGTTCCTTGGGCATTTCAGAAAAGACCTACTTTACACAATTTTAAAGTGGTGCATGCCAAAACTGTGTCTTAAGTTCTTTTGGCATTTGCCTAAGGCACATCTACAAGAAATTTCAGGTCATTTGGTTGGAATATAAGGGCACAAAAGCCAAAAATGTATATTTTCTCTGGAAAGACCACAAAAAAGCTGTTTTACACAAATTCGAAGTAGTGTTCACTAAAAGTGTAACTAAAGTTCCTTGGGCATATGCCTAAGGCACCTCTATACCAAATTCCAGGTAATTTGTCTGTAATATTAGGGCACAAATGCCCAAAATGAACATTTTTTGCGGGGAAATATAAAAAAACACCTATTTTACACAATTTCAAAGACAATGTTTAGCAAGGGGTACAAAAGTAAGTAAGGTTTTCTGAACATTTGCCTAAGACATCCCTTTACCAAATTTTAGGTCATTAGGGCACAGGAGCCAAAAATGTACATTTTTGTCTGAAAAGCACAGAAAAGAACAATTTTACACAGTTTCAGAGTATTGTGTAAGTAGATTATATTGGGCATATGCGTCAGGCAACTCTATACCAAATTCCAGGCCATTTGGTTGTAATTAAAGGGGACAAGATCCGAAAATGTACATTTTTTGTCTCAAAAGAGCAAAAAAGACCTATTTTACACAATTTTACATAGTGTATACCAAAGTGCTAGTGACATTCTGTGTGCATATGCACAAGGCACCCCTGTACAAAAATTCCAGGGCATTTGGCTGTGATATAAGGCACAGAACTCAGGAGACAAAAATGTACATTTTTGTCAGAAAACACAAAAAAGACCAATTTTACACCATTTTCAAGTGGTACCAATATTGCAAAAGACATTCTGTAGGCATACATGTATGCTCTAGGCACTACTATACCAGATTCAATGTCATTTGGCTGTAATACTAGGGCACAGGAGCCAAAATGTACATTTTCTTCCGAAAATAGCAGAAAAGACCTGTTTTACACCATTTTCAAGTCATGTGTGCCCAAAATGTAAATGTCATTCTGTGGGCATATGCCCTAGCCTCCCCTATACCAACTTTCAGGTCAATTGGTTCTAACTTAAGGGTACAGGAGCCAAAAATGTACATTTTTATCTGAAAATAGCAGAAAAGACCAATTTTCCACCATTTTCAATTGGTGTATGCCAAAAAAGCAATGGGATTCTTTGGCCATATGCCTTATGTACCTCTAGATCAAGTTTCAGCTCATTTGGTTGTAATATTAGAGCATAGGAGCCAAAAATGTACATTTTTTGCCTGAAAATAGCAGAAAAGACCTGTTTTACACCATTTTCAAGCGGTGTGTGCCCAAAATGTGAATGTCATTCTGTGGGCATATGCCCTGGCCACCCCTATACCAACTTTCAGGTCAATTGGTTTTAATTTAAGGGTACAGGAGCCAAAAATGTACATTTTTATCTGAAAATAGCAGAAAAGACCTGTTTTAACACCATGTTCAAGTGGTCTATGCCAAAAGTGCAAATGACATTCTGTGGACATATACCCTAGGCACCCTTGTACCAACTCTCAGGTCATTTGGTTGTAATATAAGTGTACAGGATCCATAAATGTACATTTATTGTCTGAAAATAGCAGAAAAGACCTATTTTACACCATTTTCAAGTCATCTATGCCAAGAGTGTAAATGTCATTCTGTGGGCATATGCCCTAGCCTCCCCTATACCAACTTTCAGGTCAATTGGTTCTAATTTAAGGGTACAGGAGCCAAAAATGTACATTTTTATCTGAAAATAGCAGAAAAGACCAATTTTCCACCATTTTCAATTGGTGTATGCCAAAAAAGGCAATGGCCATAAAAATTATGCCTTATGTACCTCTAGATCAAGTTTCAGCTCATTTGGTTGTAATATTAGCGCATAGGAGCCAAAAATGTACATTTTTTGTCTGAAAATAGCAGAAAAGACCTATTTACACAATTTTCCACTGGTGTATGCCAAAAATATGAATGACATTCATTGGGCATATGTTCCAGGCACCCCTGTACCAAGTTTCAGGTCATTTGGGTGTAATACCCGGTCTCCAGAGCCTAAAATATACATTGTCTCTGTATTGCTTGAAAGCAGCGCTGGCATGAATTCTAGGGATTTCTACAGTCTAGTATGGACTTGTACCACAGTAGGCTGCCTTTATCAGACTAGTAGGCCAACATCCTTCAGACTAGTAGGCTGACTTAGCTGGACTAGTAGTCTGAGGCAATGGTCTACCAGTCTGTTCCACTCAGACTACTAGGCTCGGCAACTTTAAATGTCAAATATCTCGACAACCGTATGTGATATGACCAAAATAAAAACACCATAATGTAGAGGAAGAAGTGCCCTTTGCAATGATGTATAAAACTTTGCTGTTCTTTGATTCTAAAAATTTTGAATTTAGCCACAATTTGGAAAGTGACTTTCCAAATTTAAAGTGACCAGTGTTTATAGTAATATATGACCAAAGTGTCCAATACCAAATGCAGTACTACACCACTAATATAGGGTTAACAGTTAATGATACTAAGTAACATGTACTTAATTGTTAGAATGGATGAAAGCAAAACACCTTCCTTGTTCCTAAGGCCACACCAATTTAATTTCTTGGTTAACGGATTCGCTTGCTTCATTTTTTTGTGATTAGCAAAAGAAAATAAAAATTCAGAATCAACTGCAAAATGCTCATATTTTGCCCTGAACACTTGAAAACAGTCCTTTTCATCCTAGTTGTTACAGTTATTCCATCTTTCAATGCAATGGTATCATTAAAAGTTCAAAATTCATTGTTTAAATTTTGAACCAGCCTGGTGTGTTGACTTCATGGCTCCTATCGTACCATTTCGGGCCATAATAGGATGCCTAGGCCTGTTTTTTTTTTTTTTTTTTTTTT
>NW_017804575.1:5266686-5270281 GCF_001625305.1 Branchiostoma belcheri | reverse complement strand
TTTTTTTTTTTTTTCGCCAGCCCGATTATTTTTCTAGAAAAATCTGTTAACCAAGAAATTAAATTGGTGTGGCCTTAGCCAACCTGCTATTTATTAAAGCCTTTTTGCAGGAGTCTAGACACAAGAGAGTCAGCCAAGTGCCTGGCTTCAAACATCCTTGTTATTCTGAGGTCAAGTCAGGTAAGGTTGCCCTCCCAAACGATCAGAATAGTTTCTGGTACCCCCTCAGGAAAATTGACTAGCCAAGCAACAATCATCACTTCAAGGAAAGAAAGGCATAAATTTCATCTCTGTCAAGTTTTTTTTGTTCTAAATACCAGTAAATTGTCCCACAACGAAGTTAACACGATTAAGCATATAAACATATAAAACTGACTAGCCGAGCTCAAGTTCTCACTTCAAGGGAAGAAACGCATAAATTTAATCTGTCAAGTTTTTTGTTCTAAAGACTGGTTTAGTAAATTGTCCCACAACGAAGTTAACACAATTAAGCAAATAAACATATAAAATTGACTAGCCGAGCTCAAGCTCTCACGTCAAGGAAAGAAAGGCATAAATTTTATCTGTCAAGTTTTTTGTTCGAAAGACTGGTAAATTGTCCCACAACGAAGTTAACACGATTAAGCAAATAAACATATAAAATTGACTAGCCGAGCTCAAATTCTCACTTCAAGGGAAGAAACACGTCATAAATTTCATCTGTCAAGTTTTTTGTTCTAAAGACTGGTTTAGAATTTACTATGAAGTTAACACGATTAAGCAAACAATTTAACAAACATATAAAATTGTAGCTGTAACCAATTATTTACAAAAGGAGTCTTACTTCATGATGGTAAGGTTTGATTGTTTTATGAACTTGAAATTCAAGAACAGTGGAATAGAATTGGCATGGCCTACAGATTGTTTAAGTTCAAAGCTTCACGACTCTTGAGGTGTGCATTTTATGTGGGTGGCCAAGGTGAAAGAGGAGACGGTACAAAAATAACTCGCGCTGGATTGTGTGAACCAAACACCCACTTCACACTTCTGCTCTAGTCATCAAATATGAACAAACTGCCATTTGAGAAGTACACGTATTCATAAAAATAAATAGAACTGCTCTATAAAGTTCATACATATTTCTTGACTATCATACCAAGAAAGATTATGAACATACATAAAAAAAAAATGCTTGTATATTTACCAGATTATTGAGTTACCTGGTGTAACTACTTTGAGACCAAATGTCGCAGGCTTCCAAAAACAGTCAGTCTTCAAAACAAACTGTAGTATGAATGATTTTAACCTTTGAACACTGTAACTGTTTTAGTGTATACTTTATAAAACTATTACTACATATTGAAAGACTTAAGTTGACCTGCAGGTGTGATCACTCTTTGTATGCAAAATTACAGAGGGCAACAATCTTTTGAGCGTTGCACTCTCTGCATAGTTCCTTATCTTTGATCATCTCTGAGATAGTCAGCTGACTTTGTATGGGGCTAGTCTACCCCTGAAACCTGACCGTGAGAGTTAAGTAGACAGCGCACTCGGCCCCAAAACACGACCGAACAGGGGAGGACATTATGAAGGGGGCTGCCCGGTTTATTTGCTAAACAGCGGTAGCCGTGGCTGGCGTAAGATGAGGTTGCAATTTCATTACAGGTGACAGTGTCGGAGCACAGGGGTGTCCCACTTAACGCTGGAGGTGAGAATGTTATGTTGGTGTTAAAACAACGGGGGGCCAAACAGCCGCCGATTTTGACGGATTTGCAACGACACTAGCGGCAGTGGTCGAAATACTTTTTTTCAGTGCTCTGCAATATTGCAGAAGAGTCAAAATTTTGTTCTGCAATTTGGAAAAACTTTCTACAAATACACAAGCCTCTATACTACAATCTTGTAAGTTTATAAGCATGAACTATTGATTAATATGCAAATTAGTGAAGACAATTTTTTTGAAGTCCAAAAGGAAACAAAAGATAAACAAGTCCAGACAAGGTTGATGTAAATTAGTGAAGAAGCTCCTGTTGTTTCAGAACAGGAGCTTAAGTGTTGTCTGTCCTTGGGGCCAAGAGCACCAAATCCCAAGTGCCAATTTTTCCTGCTGCAAAATTGCAGATTGTATAAATTTTTCTTCTGCAATCTTTGAAACCTATCTGCAGATTGCAGATTGCAGACTGCAGACAGTATTTCGAACACTGAGCAGTATGAAGAATAACAACATAACACTTTATTTTTCAAAATGTCGGACTTCCTACATGTATGTGGTCGACAGCTCTTTAAAAAAACTTATAAATCTATCAAAGTTAAAAACTCACAAAACAATGAACTGCGATCAGACTGAAACTAGTGAAAGAGTGTGTCAATAGTAGAAATAAGAGATTTACCTACGAAATTCCACCAAAATTCCTACATATACAAGTATCCAGGTAGTATTGCTTTGTGATAAAAGTAGAAATAGAAACAAAATGCAAAGGAAAAGTAAAATTGAAGTGTAATAAACCGAAATACACATTGGAAATGTGAAGCAGAGGTTCAAATATTTGAGTTTTAAAGGTGTGAAATAGGGAAGTTATCTCTGAGATAGTGTGTCTAACTAACTACCTACACCTGTGCAGATACAGCCTTACCATACAGACAGTATTTTAACATCTGCTACAGAGGCACCTTTTAAACTTACATGTACCAACAGAAAATGTAGGAAAAGCTTGCCGGTTTACAAACTTTCGACTACATCTGCAAGACTTTAAGTTGCATGATTACAAACAATGCAAGAAACTCCATACAACCTCCTAAGTCATTAAGAGCCACATTTACAACTTCCCCATAAAAAACACAGCCACAAAGGCATCAATTAGCCCGTAAACGTTCCATAAAAACAAACCGTGTTGAACGTTCTACTTTTCAAGACAACCGTCAACAGACTTAGGCCACACCAATTTAATTTGTTGGTTCTCGGATTTGCCTCTTCATTTTTTTCTGATTTCCAAAAAAAAAAAAGATTCTGCTCCTGAATCAACTAAAAATTGCTCATATTTAGCCCCCAAACAGTTGAAGCAAGTCCTTTTCTTCCTACTTGTTACAGTTTTTCCATGTATCAATTCAGTGGTTTTATTAAAAGTTAAAAATTCATTGTTTAAATAATGACCCAGCCTTTTTTATTGACTTCATGGCTCCTATCGTATCATTCAGGGCTATAAAAGGATTAATAGACCTTTTTTAATTTTTTTTTTCGCCCTGTCGCTTCATATTTTCTATGAAAAAATCCGAGAACCAACAAATCAAATTGGTGTGGCCTCAATGTGTCTCCAAGGCTCTGTCAGGGCAAGGACAATTTCTACAGACTTCTTGATCAGGGTTTATGATTTGAAAATGTAGGAATCTTGTTTGTTTCAAATAAACAAGATAATATTTGGCCCAGCTTGTTTGTTTTTTTTCCCTATTAGGTTTGGAGTCTGCGGAGGATGTCATCCGTAAAATCTACTTGCAGTGGCCTTACAAACATATGCATATAACGTTATAAAATGTAGTGAGACAAGAGACAGAGGATCATTTAAAAGTTTATTCCGTGCTTTTCACAAAATGCTACACTACTGCTGATGCTGAAAATGGC
>NW_017804575.1:5262726-5266666 GCF_001625305.1 Branchiostoma belcheri | reverse complement strand
GACTGGTAATACAGGTGAAACTATGGTGATAAGTGTGACCCATGTAAGCCCCCCTGCCACACCTGAGTCATTTATCCAGTAGTCACATTCCCCGCGGTGTCACATCCTACCATGGTGTTTAAGCCCTGGTTCGACAGCTTGCTATGCCGCGTGTTTACTCGCGCGTACATGTGTTAGCTACCGAAATATTCCCCCAAACCGTGTTGGAACACCACCCTAACTTTAATTACCCGGGTATTCTTCTCTTATCGTGAGTTAGTGTGGTCGGGCACCGCTGTTCTTGTGCAAACGAATACAAAGCGTTGTCCTCGCGTGTATACAGAAGACTCTGTGTTGGTTCGCAAACTGGTTCAACTTCTGGAAAAGCCCACAGGGGGGGGGGGGAACGTCCGAGAGAGAAGACACCCCCTGCTGGCCGGTGGAAACAGCCTGGAGCTACGCATGCCGAACGAACAAATTACCTCTGAGCCGGCAACATTCATTATCTACCTCGCATCGCGAGCAGCACAGACAAATCCTCGGGTCAAAGACAACACCTCGCTTGTTGACTTGACAGACAAACGAAGAGTCTAGATAAACAACACGACTTCCTCTAACCGTTCATTACACGTCCTTATCTCTTCTACAGCTTTACGTTGGATCGTGCTAGCCCAATTTATAACCATCTGTGATTGCAAGGCCTGATAAAACTGCTACTTTCTCATACCTGAGAAGCCAAGTTATGAACACGGTGAAAAATGGTGGTAGGAAGTTTGGATCACGGTATATACCACAGAATCAGGAAATGCTATCTGTACATTACCACCAGATTGATGTACACAGGATCACTCAGTATCAATGATTCTTTCCGGTCAGAAATTCTAGCAGCGCAGACGTGACTTGAAATGAAAACTGTGTCCTCAAGACAGCAGGTAGATTGATCAATCACTATCAAGGCTCTTTTCCGGACATTTTCCTGATCTAGTCCTGATAAAATCTGCTGTAACTTTGCCAATTTTTCAAACACCTAGAAGGAATACACCCATCATAAAAGACCAAGAAACATTATCTTGTTGTAAAGAAGCTATAAAGATATAAGAATAATACTTCCCACAGGGAAAACTTTGGGACAGGATCTACAAAGTAGAGACTCGACAATCTTATCTTGCTTGTGATGTATGAATAGCCCTGGCAACAAGACTGTGTTGACGACAGCATGGCTGGCATAGTTGCACACATTTTGCACAGCCAAGCTGATATCTCGTCTATGAAAGATAGCATCAGAACAGACATTACTGGTGATAGCCAATCTTTACTTACATACATTCATCCATTTGGATTTAGCATAGGGCTAATAGAATAATGGTCAGTGCTTACAGTAAGGAGCCAATATGTAATAGTCAGTGCTTACAGTAAGGAGCCAATATGTAATAGTCAGTGCTTACAGTAAGGAGCCAATATGTAATAGTCAGTGCTTACAGTAAGGTGCCAATATGTAATAGTCAGTGCTTACAGTAAGGAGCCAATATGTAATAGTCAGTACTTACAGTAAGGAGCCAATATGTAATAGTCAGTGCTTACAGTAAGTAGCCAATATGTTTTTATACAAAGTATATCTTGTTTTGTATCTACATTGGGGCAAAAGACAGTGTAAGGTCTTTCATTCTTAAATCAATTTACGTAATATATTTATGGTGGTTTCATGTTTACTGTTTTCATTGTGACCTTTTAACGAATACTTGTATGAGGGCCTGCAAGGGGGGGTCCCGACAACACTCTACGCTGAATTCGGGAACCTCTCGATTACGCTTTACAATAAATTCCAAGTGGCTACAACGCATTACGTAGAATTAAAATGCCGAATACGCTCTACGCAAAAATATTAGAGCGGTCCGTCTACGCTCTACGTGGAATTAAAACGGCCGATTACGCTCTACGGAAAAGGGCTTGCGGGCCCCCTTGTATATGCCTTGTCTTGCCATGTTAGTTGTTTAGCTGCAAATTTAAAATACTGCAAGTCCTTTCCGCTCCTACCATAGAATAAAGTCGCCGCAAACTTAAAACAATTTACGGTACTTTGCTGTACAAACAAAGTAATTTGTCATGGAACTCAGCACACTGAAACATCAGTTTATCCTCTACGGATTCTACATAGTAACAGCATATCTAGTCAACAAAGAGAACTTTATGTTTCCTTTAGTAGATGCCGAGATTCTAATAATAGCCCTGAATGGCGTTCGGTTCTTTACCGCGATCAATATTTAAAACCAGAGCTGCGGAGCTATATAACCATAACCCCACTTTGACCCCAGCATTACAAAGACTGCCGCCAAACATAGCAATAAATACACAGGCGACCAGGGTCACAGGGCCTGGTGCAAAGTCATATACAGCATTGTTAGAATGGCATACATTATTCTAAGCCACACATGTTGGGCGACTGGGTTAAAAAATTATAGAACAGAGAAAATAAACATGCATATACATGGACAGAAATGGCTATGTAAGGCCACACAAATTTAATTTCCTGGTTAACGGATTTTTCTAGAAAAATAATGGAGCGGGTGGGCGAAAAAAAATGAAAATAAAAAACAGGTCTAGGCATCCTATTATGGCCCAAAATGGTACGATAGGAGCCACGAAGTCAACACACCAGGCTGGTTCAAAATTTAAACAATGAATTTTGAACTTTTAAGGATACCACTGCATTGAAAGATGGAATAACTGTAACAAGTAAGATGAAAAGGACTGTTTTCAACTGTTCAGGGCAAAATATGAGCATTTTGCAGTTGATTCTGAATTTTTATTTTTATTTGCAAATCAGAAAAAACTGAAGCGGGTGAATCCATTAACCAAGAAATTACATTGGTGTGGCCTATAGAGAAAATAATCATGCATATACATGGACAGAAAAGGCTATGTAAAGACATATTTATAGGATTCATAATATCATATTAATACTAGATTATCAGAGTTTTCTTTTTTCTCTGGCACTTCCCTTATCTTATTTCAGATAAAGACAATGAATAAGTAGGATTTCTAAACAAGATTTCTTTTGTCTACGACATTCCAAGATGCTCCTAAACTCCCTGAAGACAATGCACAAGAAATACAGCTGAACAAATGATGATGGAAGTTTTTTTTTATCTGACTGAGAAACCCAGTGTCTAATTATGATTCAGAAGACCTGTGGGTGCACAAATTACCAGCTTGCTATTCCCTGGGGAAGTTGTTACAGCAGGGAAGACAAGACACAAATCTCAGAAGATGGAGTGGTTTCTTATCTCTTCTCTTCCAGCTATCTAATGGGTCTTAGGCCACACCAATTTAATTTCTTGGTTAACAGATTTTTCAAGAAAAATAATGGAGCAGGCGGGCGAAAAAATAATAAAAATAAAAACAGGCCTAGGCATCCTATTATGGCCCCAAATGGTACGATAGGAGCCATGAAGTCAACATACCAGGCTGGTTCAAAATTTAACATGAATTTTGAACTTTTAATGATACCACTGCATTGAAAGATGGAATAACTTTAACTACTAGGATGAAAAGGACTGTTTTCAACTGTTCAGGGCAAAATATGAGCATTTTGCAGTTGATTCTGAATTTTTATTTTTATTTGCAAATCAGAAAAAAATGAAGCGGCGAATCCGTTAACCAAGACATTAAATTGTTGTGGCCTTAAGATTTCATTAAAATCTGTATATGGACACAGGGCTCAAAATACTGGGTGCATGTGCACCCAATTTTTTTTGTGTGGGTACACTGATGCACCCAATATTTTCATATCTTTCATACATGTATGTATGATTGTAAAGATATTAAATTTATACCAATAATATACAGCATATTCTTGACATCCAAGTGTCAGAAATATTTGTTGTTTAAGATTATTTTAAATGGTGCACCCCAAAATTTTTTAGGTTGGGTGCACCAGTGCACCTATTCCAAAAAAAAAATG
>NW_017804575.1:5198395-5262706 GCF_001625305.1 Branchiostoma belcheri | reverse complement strand
CTTAGGGATGAGCAATTATGTTCCTATTCTTAGGACTGACTACTATATAGCAAGAGAGAGCCTAGACAATAGTTTTACTGTTGCTTAATGCAGTTTTACTATAGTAATACTATACAGATGACTATTAGGCCACACCAATTCAATTTCTTGGTTAACGGATTCGCCCGCTTCATTTTTTTCTGATTTGGAAATAAAAATAAAAATTCAAATCAACTGCAAAATGCTCATATTTTGCCCTGAACAGTTGAAAACAGTCCTTTTCATCCTAGTTGTTACAGTTATTCCATCTTTCAATGCAATGGTATCATTAAAAGTTCAAAATTCATTGTTTTATTTTTACATTTTGAACCAGCCTGGTGTGTTGACTTCATGGCTCCTACCGGTATCGTACCATTTTGGGCCATAATAGGATGCCTAGGCCTGTTTTTATTTTTTATTTTTTTCGCCCGCCCGCTCCATTATTTTTCTAGAAAAATCCGTTAACCAAGAAATTAAATTGGTGTGGCCTTAGTATTCCTGGTTAACTCTCTCTATGCTGAACACAAAACATAGTACATTAGGAAGAATGGGGTTAAAGAAAATATACAGTACTTCCTATATACCGTATATGCCTATTCAGTTAATCATTTATTAACCTTCTCCCTGCTGCCTAACCCCATAACCAATACGAACTTGGTGCCCAAAGGCTACTTTGGCAAAGAGAAGGTCAATTTTCATGGTCTTGTTTTTCTTGGCTGCCCCCAACACAGACCACATCTACAATTTGCAATCCTAGAAATCCCAATCCAACCTGACCAAACTACAAATAAGGCCACAGTAAATAAATTTTATGGATGACATCCTCCGCAGACTCCAAATCTAATGCGAGCGGGCGAAAAAAAAACAAGGCGGGCCGAAAAAAACAAGGTTCCTACAATTTAAGATTCTGACTCAATCATTGTATAGATGGTTTTGATTCAGTGGGAACATCACATATACACAGCCAGCATCACATATCACTGCATCAAAGTAAGAAACAAAACATTAAATCTGAGCCTTTTCTTGTATCCTCTCTTTTTAGTTATCTGCCATCCACCTTCCGGCATGGCAACAGACATCTTTGCCCATTCTCGGCATGTTGACCACTGTCAGAAGGCAACAAAATTTCTTGTTTTTTCTTCCAAAATCAGGCGAAAATTAATGCGCGCGCTGATGTCATCCATAAAAATTACTTGCTGTGGCCTAAGCAAGCATGCCTCACTTACAGAACTCCCCTGTTTTATCTGATAACAGAACACAGTTTACAGTTGGCATGGTTACCATGTGTGGTAAGCAAAAACCTGTCTGGCTTACTCTGCCAGCAGACCCACACAAAAAAATTATTAGGATCCCCCAAAAGGCCTTGAATGGAGGCGGGTGTCAGTGAATTAAAACTTGGCACACTAACACTTGCCTTCAGAAGGGATTGTACAAATTTATGCTAAGTCCTTCAGGACTTCATTGTGGAATCAGACCCTCCGCAAAGTACAGTCTAAACAATCCAAGAAAAGAAATTTGTCAAAATCTCAACGGCAACAAACTTTTACAGAATCAAACATCAAGGTTGGCAAATCATTTCTTAATCCCAGGGTAAAAAGAAGTACCGGGCTATTCAAATCTATTATTCTGATCATAAAAAGTAATACTTTATACTAACAGTGTCAATGTCAAATATAACCATTTTAATTAGAGTATGTCGTGTGTATAAAAAGTCTCCAGTTGCCATGAATAGAGTTCTGTTAGGCTGTCTTCACCACTGAATCGTGCAAATAGACCGGGACCAAAATTAGACGTTATATTTACATGCGCGAGCCTGACTACAATAGCGATGGCACAGAACTCTTTTCCAGTCCTGCCCTATTCTTAGCACATGTTTAATGTTAGGCCTTGACCCTTCTTTAAATGTGAGGAATGAAATAGATCGGGACTATCAAGAGAATTGCAAGCAAGCCTAATCGTTTCTTCATACCCCAACACACTGTTTTTAATCAAGACATCACAAGACCAAAGAACGGAGCTGCAACATTATAAATTATAGTACCTGTTCTTTTTTTATTGACATATACTAAAACTGAAGATATCTTCAAATTTGTTACATGAAAAATATAGCTAGAATTGTTTTTAAAAAAATAATAAACCAAGCCTGAATGACGAGCAAACCGTGAAGATTTTATATGTCTTTTTGTAAAGGGGTTTTGAAGATTTAATATATATTCTTGCGCCAACATTTTACAGATCTAAGATAGCTTCTTAAACAGGTGTTTTAAAGATTTAGTACATTTTTTTAAACATTTAATTTAACTTTTGGAAGAGGCATTTTAAAGATTTAATTTATCTTCTTGGACAGGCGTTTTAAAGATTTAACATATCTTATTGATTGCACACACATTTTAAAGACTTAATACATCTTTTTGCATGGGCATTTTAAACATTTAATTTATCTTCTTCAAGAGGTATTTTGAAGATTTAAGGCCACACCAATTTAATTTCTTGGTTAACGGATTCGCCTGCTTCATTTTTTTCTGATTTGCAAATAAAAATAAAAATTCTGAATCAACTGCAAAATGCTCATATTTTGCCCTGAACAGTTGAAAACAGTCCTTTTCATCCTAGTTGTTAGTTATTCCATCTTTCAATGCAATGGTATCAATAAAAGTTCAAAATTCATTGTTTAAATTTTGAACCAGCCTGGTGTGCTGACTTCAAGGCTCCTATTGTACCATTTTGGCCCATAATAGGATGCCTAGGCCTGTTTTTTTTTTTTTCGCCGCCCACTCCATTATTTTTCTAGAAAAATCCGTTAACCAAGAAATTAAATTAGTGTGGCCTAATATATATTCTTGGACAGGCACTTTAAAGATTTCATATATCTTCTCACACAGGTATAAAGATTTGACATATCTTCTTATTGCAGAGGTGTTTTAAAGATTTATATGTCTTCTCTCCCATGGTTGACACCCTGCCAAGTTTGATATACTAGCGTCAGTATTATAACCTCCCCTTCCAGCACACAGGCAGGGCTCGAAATTCATTTTTTTTAATAGGCGCACTGGTGCACCCAACCTAAAAAAATTGGGTGCACAAAAGATAGTTTAAGTGCACCATGTAAGATAAGATTAGTAGAATGAGAGCAAAAACTATAATTATGTTTCATTTCAAGAAAAGTACTATAACACTGATTGTATTATTTTTTCTGACACTTAGATGTTGAGAATATGCCCCAAAAAAGTGAAATAGGAGCATCTTATTTTAGGAGCATCCTATTTTATATAATCAAGGAACATCCTTTTTTTTTTTTGGTAAGAATATGCTGTAACTACAGTGCTACACATACGTTAAACCTAAGAAAACATTTGGATGCACTGGTGCACCCACAGAAAAAAAATTGGGTGCACAGCTCCAAATTTGGGTGCACTAAGGTGCACATGCACCCTGTATTTTGAGCTCTGACAGGTGACAACAACATCAGCTATTGAAAGCCTGTGATTTCCCCAGCTTGCCTGACAGAGACCATGCAGAACTTCAAAGCCCACATGGCCTCTTCTTCAAAGGGAAATGCAGGCTTCAGTATGGCAGGCATAAGACAACAAGATCTGCCCCCCAAATCCCTGGCAGTTTCATGTTCTCAGGACTGCTGTCTGTCGTATTTTGAGTTGTTAGGAGAAATTGGTTGTCAGAACTGGCAATATGCTGGGTACAAGTCTTTCCATTGGACTAAAAATTTACAAGACAACACTCAAAGGCTTTAGTAACATTCTGTATAGATAGCTAGTATCAATAAGAAATTTTATGGTCAAGAACTGTTCTTGAGCATAACTTTTATGTCTTTACTAGGAAGGAATTTACAAAACCCATGTTCATATGAGATTGATACAAACTAGAGTTAAGTGTTTTACGTTCTGTAAATGTTATATTTGCAGAAGGAACGTCTCTACAGTACAAAGAGTCTACTGTTTAATACTTGTAAGCATTACAGTGACTGTCAAGGTACTAAAAAATATACTATACACCACAGGTGTAGATAGAAAGTATAATTTCAATAAAACAAGACTAAAGAAACTGCGATTGTGCCGTTCCTTTTGAACACAAGGCATTTTGTAACGCTCTACTGCTTCTGAGTCGAGGCTTTTTTCGAACCAAGATGGCGGCCGGCAAAAGCCAAACAAACTAGTCTTGCCGTCGGGGTATGGGTGGGTATTCTTATGCAAATGTGGCATTGTGCAAGGCGATCCCCCACCTTTACAAACCAGGCCGGGTGTTTCCTTTCAGACTAGGATTACCTGCTCTCATGACTAAGCATCAAGCAGTCATGACTTCAACTAGATCAGCTCCTTAGAAATCATAACCAGCCTTCTTCAGACGTGGGGATAACTTCAAGGAAAGAAAGACGAGGATTTAAAAGACAGGCCTTCTTCTAGGACCTGTGTAGAAATTACACCAGAGGAACCACACTACAAAAACACTCTCTCTCGCGACCGTTTGGTAAAATAAGAAGCCCCTTTATGTTTTACCACCACCCATAACAGCATATTTTCCTTATGCGCGGTGAATGTGTGGATGAGGTGACACGTGAAGGGCCCCCCTCCCGCTAAGGCATTATTGTACCAAGGTGTGTCGTCTCAAGTCAGGCTGAGGCGCACATGCCGATACATACATCTCAACATAATCATGACATTTGCAAACGAAATGTGTTCAACAGAACTCCTCTGATTCTAAATTCTCCACAAGTCAAGCCTGTATATACTATAAGCAAATTCCTACTACTGTGTATGTTTATTGTTTACCTCCGTATACGCGACTCGGTTTGTTGTCAAAATAACCTGTACATTGTACTAGGCCCAGTGGGACAGGAGGGTGCAATAAAGGTGTTTCATCTATTATACTGCAGACGAAAGGCTTATGATACACAAAGACGTCAACCGTGCTACAAAGAAAGTGGCCGGGCGGCTTCTAAAACATGTACAAATTCTCGACATGTGGACACATCACAAGAAAATTCTACACCTTTCACAGAAAAAAATTCAGTAGTGTTGAAACTCCACACAAAAATTGGCCAGACTACAATGAACGCGGGGTAAGAAGACAATAATGACTGGAATTAACTGGCACAATTTAGGGCTTCCAATCTACGGCTATTCTTCGCCTAGCATTCAGATGCAAAGGAACTTACTCATCTGCCTTTTAGGCTGTCTTATTGCCATGCATAAATCACAGGAGTGAATACACCTGTGTGATAAACACACATCTGCTTCACACTCACTTATTAGCCACTATTGATACCCAAATACAGTTGATAAGAGGCCATTAAATGTGCCTAAAGCTTTGCCCCTTCAATAAAGGGATAAGGCCACACCAATTTAATTTCTTGGCTAACAGATTTTTTTAGAAAAAATAATGGAGCGGGCGGGCAAAAAAAAATAAAAATAAAAACCTAAAAGGCCTAAGCATCCTATTATGGCCCAAAATGGTACAATAGGAGCCATGAAGTCAACACACCAGGCTGGTTCAAAATTTAAACAATGAACTTTAAACTTTTAATGATACCATTGCATTTAAAGATGGAATAACTGTAACAACTAGGATGAAAAGGACTGTTTTCAACTGTTCAGGGAAAAATATGAGCATTTTGCAGTTGATTCTGAATTTTTATTTTTATTTGCAAGTGAGAAAAAAACGAAGCGGGCGAATCCGTTAAAAATTGGTGTGGCCTAAGAGTGATGCATGCATACACATGTACTGTCTTGGATACACAGGTGACACAAGCAATCTAATGATACCAAAATTTTAATAAAAAATCACAATCGTAATATGAGATCATAAAAATGTGCTAAAGGATATTGGACTAAAATGAATGGAGATGATTGCCAATGTAATTTTACGGCTACTGAATATAAATTCTTCAATAAATACACATTTGAGCAACAGTATTGTAGTACTTAGAGAGTACCAGTAAATAAAAGAAAAAACACATGTAAATTGTATAATACTACATTGTACATATGACATTAAAAAAACTTACTACTGCCATTATTACTACATACAAAATGTATAAGTGCAGTAACTAAGTTATAACTTCAAGTATATAGCTTAGTGCACTATGAACTATGTAACACCAAGTAACATCTAGTGTCAGTGCACAGTAAACCAGTCAGAATTGCCCTGATAAAGATGACAGAAGGTCATCGAAACGTCGGCTTGAAAAATAAATGGTTGTGATGGAAAGAACTTTTCTATTCAGTCGTTTACCAACCTGATGAAATTATTTACGAATTCAAGTATATAGAAGGTTTTTTGAAAGATTACAGAGTTTAGAATTAGATTCATAATTTTCTTTGTTTCTGCACATACCAATAGTGCAAGGCTTCACCTAATCTAGATTTATCTGTGACTGGTTTGTGTGGAAGTTCTCTGAATGTCCAGACATGACAAGACTGAGCAGACCCCTTGGCCTGTCTGCAACTCTTTTCTTGGGATCAGACATGTCTTGAGACAGTCCAGGCACTAGACACTGCTAACCCAGAAGCACTAACAGTAACACATCACTCTAGCAGTTTTCTCCTCAGAGAATTCTTCTGTTATGACTTTACTTTAGCCACCTTTTCTAAGCACGTCGGCAGAACGTACTGCGCCTGCGCATAACCCTGGATTTTCGCAGTTTTCGTTGGATTTTTGGTCAACGTTGCATCAGAATTTTGCCTGTTGCAGACAATATTTTTTCTCGACATAACATTTGAAAACTACTGTAGGAATGTTAACCTTATATGAGCAAATACAACCTTATATGAGACGTTCTTCTGAAGTGCTATGCACAATACATTACAGGTTTTGCACAGGTGCAGTAAGTTCTGCCGACCTGCTCCTTTTCTACTGGATGGGTCTACCTTTGAGCAAGGACATTATACTTATAGTAATTTATTCACAGATAATGTCCTTGCTTTGAGCAACCCATTGAGTCTACCAAAATTGGATTCGTAATATGACTTCACAAATTGAATATGATTTCATGATGTAAAGTATGGTTTGAAAACAACAAAACACAAAAAAAAACTTCAACAATTTGAAATCTGTTAAGATTTTTCAAAGCTTCATTTTTTTTCAAAGCAAGACTTACACAAATTAATACAAGCTGCACATCACTCTAGCAGTTAGCAACTCAGAGAATTCTTCTGTTATGACTTTCTTTTAGCCTCCTTTTCTACTGGATGGGTCTACCTTTGACTTTGAGCAACCAGTACCACAATTGGATTCGTGTGAACTATGACTTCACAAATTGAATATGATTCCATGATGTTAAAGTATGATTTGAAAACGACTGAATTCACACAAAAAATTGCAAAATGTACTTCTTCAACAATGAAATTTGTCTAAAGTACTGATAAGATTTTTCAAAGCCCATTGGTCACTGCAAGACTTACAGTTACACAAGTACAAGCTGCACTTTAAAAGCACGTCGGCAGAACGTACTGCACCTGCGTGAAACCCATGTGTGTGTGTATGTATTGTACATAGCATTTCGTAAGCATTTCGGCAGAATGTCTCATATAAGGTTGTATTTACTCATATAAGGTTAGCATTTCGACAGTAGTGTCCAAATGTTATGTATGAAAGAATATCCTCTGCAACAGGCAAAATTCTGATGCAACGTTGACCAAAAACCCAACGAAAAACGCGAAAATACGGGGTTCTGCGCAGGCGCAGTGCATTCTGCCAACGTGCTCACTTTAAACATGTCAAAGTAGGCAGGGTTTGCATACAGTTTTCTTGACACTATAGGCATGTGTCAAGATACAGTTGCAACTTGCATCTTGAAAAATGCTTGAGAAGGAAGAATTTTAAGACAAGACAGGCGTGACCCTGGGTCGCCCTTATGTGTTTTGTTTTCCTCTTTTCTAAACACAGGAAAAACACAGGAGCTAATCAACACATGGTTTCTAAAATTCATATCAAAACAACTTCTTAATATTGTTCATTAAGGTGTGACCAATCAATTATGGTTGTCAATCATAATTATGTATTTTTAATAAAGAACAGGTCTGGTGTAATATCAGGCAACAGGGTATGTTGGAAGATATTTCCTTTTCCCAGCAGTATGTTGTGTACTTTTTGCTTTTCATAACAAAGGTAAAATGCAGGTGACATTTACTTTTAGTAGTTAAAACATCTAGAGTTGCTGTTACAATAATTTGACATCCTGTGTTCTAATTTAATGCTATTTTTTTTTACTTTAACACTATCTACGTATTTCTCTCTAAATTTCTCCAAGGTTGTTAAAAAGAGATCAATCATTATCAAGAAAGGTAAAAAAACAAGAAGACAACTTCTATGCCATACAACAAATAGTCACTCAAACAATAGACAGAGAGCAAATATGTATATATGTGTACTCCCGCGTTTTAAGTCATCAACGACCGGGGTTACTTTGTGAGCGGAATTTTTCTGCTAAGCAAAGTCCTTTCCACATCCCTTTTTAGAGTGGCACCTGAAAAACCCTCACGGAATTAGTAACTGCATTCCTAACTGGAATTGCTGGCTCTTTCCCCGTTTAGTCTGCATTTTTTTTCATCAAGCAGGTACTTCACAGCAGTACAGTGGACTCACCACTTCCTAGCTGAAGTGAATTATTGCAGTTCCTAATCAGAGTTTGTCAACAAGTGATTAAAAGCTCTCCAGTAAATGAGGTGTCACAACTAGGTGGGAGTATGATTCACCAGTACTAGAGTACTAGTTCGGTGACTTGAGCATAGAACTAGTAGTGAATAGAGGATTTTTCCAGACAGTTTGCTAAAATTGTCTAATGTTTGAGATGAGTTAGAACCTCTCTTGGAAACAGACAAAACAGACACCTGTTTGGGCTACTTTTAGTTTTACGAGTAATAGTGCTGCATACCTAAACCCAATTTTAGGTTCAGGTCCGGATTCAAGTCCAGAGGTTTAGGTTCAGTTCCGGACTTGTAAGTCCAGACCTACACCCAGGGCATATACAAAATTGCATGTTGGCAACCTTGCAATGTTGTCTGGGCATAACTTTGGTCACATAACATGGAGGCCGGTACTTGACGATGCCCGATAACAATGTTTTCTTCATTTTGCAGCAAAGATTTTACAATCTACAGAAGGTTTTAGGTGATTTGGAAAGAAAAGGGGTATGTGAAATGGTCTTTTAATTGGTAATAAGTCCGGACTCGGTTCTTGACTTTTAGGTTTTTTGGGACTTGAACCTAAACATTCTTACAAGTCCGAATCCAAGTCCAGTGAACCGGTATGCATCACTAACTAATAATCATGAAAGTAATTAAACTTACACTTTGGGGAAAAAAGTACTGTATATACTTCTGTATCATACATGTAGTATCATTCTATAGTGTAACTTCTAAGGTGGACCAATATGAATCTGTCTTTTTCTGGTCTATTCTTACATACAACTACATGATTTTTGTATAATTTTCTTCAAACAGAACCTCCCAAGTTGTTAGAAACAGCAACCACTGGAAAATCTAACAACTTTTCCCTCTCCGACTACATCAGCAACCACATGTATCAAACTCATTCAAGAGGAAATGCTGTATCTGATTTATTTTACAGCAATTTAGGGTTCTGAAGGCACACATACGTCATGACTCAACCTGTTCCCACCTTCCCAAATGTACTGACAAAAATCTTTTCAACCCGTGTTTCCAGTCGGATGACTAGCTCAGATAGGAATGCAGCCCCCCTTTTTTCCCAACTCCCAAACCCGCCAAGCCTTGTCGGCGTCTGTTTGCCGAGCTCGACACAAGATGGCAGCTCCTTTTTTCACGTCGGGCCACTTCAGCCAACGGAACTGCTTTGTTGTGTTCACAGCGCGGCCCACGATGGTGCTTCAACCTCCACTTGCCAACGCACCACCTGCTTGGCTCGGGACGGGAAGCAGCTTTGCGTTTCCATCATGAAACAGTGGCCAAAAATCCTCTTTCCCCCGACAGCCTGTCCATAATCTTGTCTACTAACACTGCTGAGAGTAATACCCTGGCTGCACAAACAGATCAAACTATTCTTTGTCTTCATGTCAACATGCTGTTTAGCTTCTTCTAGCTAAACTTTCTATAGTTTTCTTACTGAACATAAAAGTTTCCATCCCTAACTTTATTTCCGGTTGCTTTTTTATCTTGTATAGATAAAGGTTTATAAGAGATGGTCTTTTCTTTTTTGAACAAGGTGCCTTTCAAAACGAGGTTGTTTGTATGCCGCTAAAACCAGTAGCCATGTTGAAACCCAACGCCAAAACTTCATTAAGGTGCTTACAGACTTTTAAATCGGGTGTAATCAACCGAAACTCAATCAAGAAAAAAAATGCAAAGATGTGGCAGCTGTCTTGGTTGAACTCTTCTCAAGTATTTTCTTTCCAGATACCGGTCCCTTCCCCGAGACCTTTCACAGATAAAGCAGACGCTACTTGAACTGTGATACGTTCCCAATTAGGCAAGAAATGGAAGAGGCGAGGGGGTAAGCCGAACCCTTGCAAATTACGGACAAGAACTCCCGAAACATTTCACATCTCATGAGCAGCCTGGCATGCTAGTACCGCACCAGTGCCAGTCAATGTCCAGTCAAACATTCCAATACCACAACACAACTATAGGTGTCGTTCACAACGGTTCACTTTGCAAAATTTTGATGCCCGACCTGTAGGCAAGGGTCACTTCGTATGGTAGTGTCCCATGAAAACAGTGGGTGAAAAAACTTCAAAGCTTCCTCCCGACCCCTCCCCATCCCTCCCCAACACAAAGCAGATTTGTCCTGTTGATGGGGGATGAAAGAGACAGGCAACACCAGGGTCACGGACACATGTCGTGCCCTAAATGGATTCAACAAAAAAAGAGGTCGAAATACTTTTTCGGTTATGGTTGCATATTGGTCAAACTGGGTGAAAATTCAGCTTATCTAACTAGCTCTCTTTGAAACATCGTTTTTCAACAAAACTAAGTAAAGCACACCGATTCCTCACTGGACAGTACATAAACTGGTAGTTGCCTAACCTCCTATTTCTAAAACTGACAAACCGTAACTTTTTGTCTACAGATAAAGCCTCAAACCATATCCACTTAAAGTGAATGCAGACCTTTCTATCCAACAGAATGACAGACCTCCTAATACCCCCACTTCTTTTCACCCAAACTGCGCCTGATGTCAAGCATGCTCAATCACACACTGAGACATACAATTACAAATTGCAACCTACAAATTGAGCATGGTTGCCTGGACTGCTGTGCAAAGCACAAGCATGTTAGGAACCATGCCTACTCCTGAGTGGGTTTATATCTTCACAATTAACACTACACATTCCGATACAAAGAAATACCCGAAATGTTCTACATTCAGCGAAGATGAACATATAACTCACACTTTGTAACCCTACTGGGGATATCTCAACTCAAGAAGTGTCCACAAACTGTCCTGTGGACGGTATTTAAGGGTAAACACTGCCCTGTACACAAGAGATAATCGTCACCATCACAATGCCTGCTATCTCCAGCAGTGGGTAAAGTGCTTGCTGACAACGATTCCTTCCCATCAGGCAGACACTAAGCAGGGCAGGATGTTCCCGGCTCCCAGACAAATGCCTTGTAAACTTCCCTGGCCATTAGAGGTGTTGGTGACACAAGCCATGTAGGGCTGTCTTAGAACGAGAATTAACAGTACAGGGCTCTTCACTGAATAAGGAACAATGGGTCCGAACCATCGAACTGAAACTACAATACCATGTACAGATGTAAGCTTATATTCTACTGGAAATTTGTAGTAAAACATGTCTACTCTTGACCCCCAGAGTAAAAACTATTAGTATGAAGATAAGAAGATAGTTTCTCACCTGAGTGGATCGGGTCCTGGGCGTAGAGGAAGACTTGTCCACGACGTACACTTCCAACGTGAAACTGTCATGTCCCTCCTCGCGGTCTAACACAACCCCCGTTGTAATCCGACCTGACGTACGGCCAATCGCGAAGTATCTCCCAACGGAAATATCCCCCGACCGAATGCTCGTGATGTAATATTCGATGGTGGCACTGTGGCCGTCGGAATAACTAGCGCGGACTGACGTTACGCTGGTTCCCACGGGTTGGTTCTCGTGCACGATCCCAGAGTAGCTGCTCCTAGAGAACGCAGGTCCGTTGTTGCTTGTGGACGCTATGAAGAATATAATCTCCGAATTCGTCGACCTCCTTCCAGGCCCCTGGTCTGTAGCACTGACCACAAGGGTGTAGAAGGTTTGGGAGGGATTCAAACCCTGTGCAAGAGTCACTACACCTGTGGTTCCACCGATATCAAACTGGTTAGTGTTCCCGCTCGTCTCAGAGTACCTGACTTCCCCATTTGTGCCCTCATCTGGGTCTTCTGCGACCACGTTCAAAACGACATCTCCCCTAGATGCACTTGGAGCAATGGCAGCCGCATCCTGGGACACGAACAAAGGATTGTTGTCGTTCACGTCCCTGATGATGACGGTTATGACTTTGAAGGCGTGCCTTCTCTCCGAAACAGGGATTGCTTGGTCTGTCGCTCTCACGGTGATGTCAAAAGTGTTGGCAAACTCTCTGTCAATCTCTGCGCGAGTGAATACCTCGCCTGACGTGGGATTCACCGCGAACTGGTCACCTTGTGGAACCTGGCTGGCGATGGAGTACCGAATCTCCCCGTTGCTTCCTGAATCCGGATCGTTTGATATTACCGTGGTGATGACGGTGTTTAGCCCAACCCCCTCTGTTATCTGGCGTACTGTGTCGCCCGGTGGGAAGGTAGGCGGGTTGTCGTTCGAATCCAGGACGTTGATTTCGAAGGGGATGACAGTGGAGAGTGGTGGTGTTCCGTGGTCTGCTGCCGTTATGTTGAGACGGTACGAGTTCGTGCTTTCGTAATCCAGAGACTTGAAGAGGTACAGCTTGCCTGTGTAGGAGTCTAGAGTAAAGGTGCCGTGAGCATTTCCACCACTGATGCTGTAGGTGATTTCACCATTCGATCCAGCATCTCCGTCAGTGGCGGTAAGAGTTGTAATGAGGTCATTGACTCGTGTGGACTCCAACACATCGGCTGTTTGCGAGGTGGGGGTGAAGACAGGTTCATTGTCATTTTCGTCAAGAACGGAGATGTTGACACGACACTGAGAACTGAGTGGGTTCTCATCTGCTGAGTCGCGGACATCGATGACAAGCGAATAAAAGTCTTCAACTTCTCTGTCCAATAGCTGAGCCAATGTGATCTGGCCTGAGCTCGAGTCGATCAGAAACTTGCCTTCGTCATTCCCTTCTGTGATGGTGTAACGCACGAGGGCGTTGTTTCCGTAGTCCATGTCGGAGGCACTAACCCTAACCACCTGCTGGGTCCTCTGGGCATTTTCTGAGATGGACACCTGGTACGTGTCCTGAGCGAAGCGGGGCACGTTGTCGTTGATATCACGGACTGTGATTTGAAGAGTTGCCCTGTCTTGCAGTGGAGGGTCTCCGCTGTCAGTCACAGCGACTTCCAGAGTGAACGTGCTCAGCCCAGTGCGTTGGATCAAGTCCTCGCGGTCGAACATCCTCAGGCTTGTGATAGCGCCAGTGGAAGGGTTGATGGCAAAGTCAGACTGCTCTGTGATGAAGGAATACCTCAGCTCTGCGTTGGTCCCAGCATCACGATCAACGGCCGTGACCAAGGCAACCATTGTGTCCGCAGGCACCTCTTCGTCCAAGAAGAGATTGTACGTTGCATTAGCAAAGAGCGGGCGGTTGTCATTCTCGTCGAGAATTTCGACTGTAACATTTGCGATGGCAGATTTTGCTTCCACCCCGTTGTCTTGTGCCTCAACACTCAACACATACTGGCTCTGTACCTCACGGTCGAGAGCATTTTTGATGTACAAGTTTCCATCTGGAAACACGCCAAACCTGTCTCCTGCATTCCCACCGGTAATGGAGTATGATATCAACCCATTCAGACCAGCATCCTCGTCTGTTGCTGTTACAGAGAAGAACTGGTCGTTGACTGGCTGAGATTCTGGAATCGCAGTGGAATACGAGGAGGAAGAGAAGACAGGGGCATGGTCATTGACGTCACGCACTGTAACTGTGAGCGTCAGGGTAGCAGACTGTGGAGGCAAACCTCTATCTGTTGCCTGAATCTCAAGGACATACTGGCCAACTTCATAGCTCAGTGCCCCTGCGAGAGAGACAATGCCCGAGTCTCCATTCACTTGGAACTTGTTGCTGGGATTTGTGATGAGCTCGTACGTGATCTGTGCATTAACACCGTCGTCTGGATCTTGCGCTGCCACCTCGTAAACTTCTCGGCCAACGGGCCAGTTCTCCACTGCATCTGCTTGTGCGGAGGCAGTTGGAAAAGATGGTGGGTTGTCGTTCAAGTCTCGGAGGGTCACGTTCACTTGCGTTTGCCCAACTATTCGCCCGCCGCTTGCTACCACGGCCAGTGTGTACAACGGGTTCTGTTCCCTGTCCACCTCCTTGGCTGTCGAGATCAAGCCAGTCTGGGAGTTGATCCGGAAGATCCCAGCGGGATCACCAGAGAAGATCGAGTAGGTGGCATTGGCGTTTGCATCACGGAATGTTGCACTCACCATTCCGACTGACTTTCCGATTTCCACGTTCTCAAAGATGACAAAGTTGTACCCAGGTTGGCTGAACTCCGGTGGGTTATCCTGTATGTCCACGACTGTTACGTCAATGGTGGCGGGGGAAGCCGAACTCTGACCTGTGCCGTCGCGAGCGGTGACCTCCAGCTGGTACGAGGCTCGCTCTTCCCTGTCCAGCTCGGCTGTCGTGGTGATCTGGCCACTCTGAGGGCTGATCGTAAACTTCCCGTCCGGGTTACCCCTCGTGATCTGGTAGGTCACTCTCCCGTTCGAACCTGCATCTAAATCAGAAGCAGAAACTTGTACAACACTTGTGCCTGAGGGCTGGTTCTCCCTAATGCTTGCATAGTATCTGACTGGGTAGAATACAGGACTGTTGTCGTTTAGGTCTCCAACAATGATGTTGACGTTGACGGCTGATTGTTGTGGAGGGTTGCCACGATCTGAGGCTCGGACCACCAGGGCATAGAGATCTGTTGTCTCACGATCAAATGTTACCAGAGTGTCAATACGGCCTGTGTTGGAATTCAACTGGAAGATACCTAAGTTTGCTGTCTCGGTATCAAATTCGTAGTAAACCTCTCCGTTGGTTCCTTGGTCATCGTCCTGTGCCGTGACTGTGATGACTTCTCGTGGTGCGTTTTGGTTTTCCAGGACTGTGACGTTGTACACAGTCTCACTGAAGGTGGGGATGAAGTCATTCTCGTCGATGATAGTGATGGTAAGCTGCGTGTATGCTGTGAACTGGATGGAGATGCCTTGGTCGCTTGCTGAGATGTTCAGGACGGCCCCATCTGCGACCTCGTGGTCCAGCTCAGCCTGTGTTGTCACAAGCCCAGTGTTTGCGTCGATCATAAACCAGCCATGCTCGTTCCCTGATACTATGGCGTACCTAACCTGCGCGTTCAGACCAGAATCGTCATCAGTCGCTGTTACGCCCTGAACATAGCTGCCAACGGGAACTCTTTCACTGAGCGTGGTGTTGTACCTTGTTCTTTCGAACACGGGTTCATGGTCGTTGATGTCGTTCACGTAGATGATCAAGTTCGCAATAGTTCTACGGGGTGGATTCCCGTGATCAGTCGCCCTCATGGTCAGATTGTACTGATCTGTGATCTCGCGATCCAGCGATCTGGCAACCTTCACAATACTCAGCCCGGGTACGTGCGTCACCTGGAACGTGCCCTGTTCGTTACCGGACAGAATTTCCAGATCTACTTCCCCATTGGGTCCCTGATCTGCATCTGTGACGGTAACCAAGGTTACGACAGTATTCACCGCAGCGTCTTCTTCAACCGACGCAAACTGTGCACCAATAGGGAAATACCTAAATCCAATCGCAGGATCGTGATCGTTTTCATCCACCAAATTGATGGTAATGTACGCCCTGCCATATTGGATGGGAGACCCGTTATCGTGAGCCTGCACGTTCACGTAATAGTTGTTGTTCTCCTCGTAGTCAAGCTCCTGTAACGTCGAGACTACGCCGGTTATGGGGTCAATCTGGAACTTTGTTGCAGGCTCCCCCGAATCTAGCAAGTACGTGATTTCGGCATTTGTGCCTTCATCAATGTCAGTGGCTCTGACGGTTAACACGCTGGTGCCCACGGGCGCGCTTTCGTTCAGACTAACAATGTACTCGCTCTGGTCGAATATAGGTGGGTTATCGTTCGAGTCTCTTACGCTGATGTTAACTAACAGGTAGCCATAGCGCGGCGGGCTGCCGCCATCTTGTGCTGATATGTTCAGCTGATACGAAGACCTGATCTCCCTGTCTAGATTCTGGTTGGTCTGCAGGTGCAAAAACGACGCCTCTCCGCTTGGATTCGTCGTGACGACCAACTCGAAAGTGTTGTTGGCATTCCCTGAAACAATCCTGTAATTGTCTGTGATGTCGTTATTACCTATATCTGCGTCTGTCGCAGTGTCTAAAATGACCTGTGACCCAGTCCTCGCGCTCTCTGAGAACGAGATTTGTATACTTGGATCAGGGAATACGGGAGAGTTGTCGTTGATGTCCAGTATGTCTATTCTGACTTCTATGGGGATTGTGGAACCACTGGATTGGATGGAAAGCACTACTAGATCTAAGGAATCGTCCGTCAAGGCTTCTCTGTCAATCTCCTGTGTTGTGCGGATCTCACCAGAGTTGGGATCCAATCTAAATATTCCTGGGTCTTGGTTAAACCTATGGGGCAAAAAGAAACACTTTTGTTACCAAAATAGGGCATATATATTAGACATATATAAGTGGTTTCTGTCTCTACTAAAACATAATATAAGTACTATGCAAACATGTAATATTTAGTGAACAGCATACAATACATATGTACAATGTATCAAGAAATACAAACTTCATTTACAAATTTCAAATAGCTTGTCTACTTTGCTGTAACAAACTGAACAAAATACGTAGACTTTCCAATGTAGGATAAGACCTGTTATTATTCAAATCTGTCCTGTTTTGGGTGGAATTAAAATATTTTAACACCTAATGGTGGGTGTCAGATTAGGCACAATAGGTTAATCAACCTGATGTCTTTCTACCCCTTTAATGCATTTTGGTAAAGAAGGCGTGAAATTCCTTGATCAGAACCAGGCGTCCTGCATATTTCCAGCATGAAAAAGCTCCTCTGTTCCCTGTTGTTGAAGATGACAGGAAGGCCCGGGCAAATTTGATATAGGATATGCATGTCCAATCTCTTTTCAGCACATATGCATTCCCCCTGTCAGCTAAGAATGTGCTGCTAAACTCAGTCTGGTGTGTGGTCAAGTCTACCACAGTCCACCTAACAACTTTGTACAAAAAAACAGCTACATGGAGAACTGAGGATATTTCCTTTTCAAATTTGTTGAAAATTTACAGGGGAACCATATTTTTCCCAGTCTCTGATCACTCGTGCATAGTCAGCAATTCAACTGACTGGAAGGAACAAAGGATTTCTTGAAGCTTGACTAGGCCATTGCTATAGATCTAGAAGTATTCTACAACATTTTTCATGCTACTAAAATATTTTACAAAAGAAAAGTGTTGAAAGTTGAAGCATGTTGGTGAACTGAAAGGAATACATAAAGCAAGTTGTTTTCTCTATTTTTCCAGACATCAATTTCAAGTTGTCTTCAAACCAGACAAACTTCCAACTGAGGCAATACACATCGGAGGCTTACAAGCACAATGGAAAAGAAACCAGTTTCACAGATGTAAATATGTAAATAATGACTTGTTGTCTGTGAAATAGCTCAATATTGACCAAGGTCAACACGTTAACACAGAGCTCTAGAAATTGAAGCTTTTCAAATCTTAACAAATTACTTTATTTAAACGAAGTTGAATGCCTTACAATCTACCTAATTAACAGACATACATCAAAATTTGTGTACACTGCTTTTTAAAGCTTTCAATTGATTCTAATGTCACCTTTTTCTGAGCAGTTTTTAGCATCTTTTTGTGATATAGTTTGCACCACATTGTTAATTTTGTCACTACCTCAATGAAGCACTTTGAAAAAGTGTCGAATTCAGATATACCACTAGAAAATTACACCTTCACGAACAAGTTTTCTTAGTTGTTTTTGGTTTGCAAATTTTCTTACAAATTATACAATTCAATCCTAGCCCCAAGCTACAATCAAGATTGAACCTCCTAGCTACAATAGAGACATTACTAGAGACCGTGTAAAATTGAAACGACATGGGGGTAAAATGTGGAGTGTGTCTGCTAGGAGCAAGGCCCTGATTCTCCTCCTACAATATAAGATTCTTCAAGTCTCTTGCACGCATCGATAATTCTGTCTTGAAGAATCTTTTGAGAAACGTACCGAAGTGCCTGAAAGTGACAAGCTCTGTGGTGAGTGGAATTTAAACATTTTTCGGTTCATTTGAATGAACCAAAGCGTCTTTGGATCTCGCAGCTAACCCCCAAGGCGTATAATAACTTCTTGGCAATGTCTTGGACAGGGAAGAACATTTAGGAGTATGTCCAGCAAAGATAGGAAGGTGAAAATACATCTTATTTCTAATGTCTATATTTCAAATTTAGAAGTACAATTTACGCCTGTGATTGAAATCTATGAGTACTAATTTACCTTTTAACCATTTTTAGGGTTAACATTTAACTTTAATTTGGAGCAGATACGGTTACAAGGACATAAATTTTCCACCAACCAACTTCTTCGGTTGTGTTTGCAATGAGAAGTGTGGAAGGAGGTGATTATCCTTTACTTACAAACTTACAAACCTGGTAACAAGGTACGAAATGTTTGAGAAGGCGCCCTCTCTCAACACTTGACGATTTGCTGACGATTTTAACTACAAGCTACGAACGTGTACCGCTTGTTTGGAGAGAAATCGTTACGTGTAACTTAATCATTTTCCCTGTTGAACTTTATGTAAAGATTCGGAAGGGCTCGAGGTTTTGACTTTGGAACGTAAAGCTAAATTTGGTTCCGAGGAGGCGAGATATTTGCCCCATGCCGGCGTTGTGTTTGATTTTGAACGCCAGACCTGTCGGTATCCAAGGAAAGATTTGTGGAGAAGTTGCTATGATCTAGAAGGCTAGGGGAACGTCTTGAAGACGCTAGGACTCACCTGTAAGTAAATCCAGGCTGTGTTGGGATGTTACCGACGAAGGTACCGGATGGTTGTCCCTCTTCGAGGGAGAAGGCGACTCGCGCCGAGCTGGCTGCTCGGTCGGCCGCCTCCTGTCCCGAGCACAACAGAGCCCGTATTAGGAACAGTAACGTGAAGTAATAGGGCTTCCAACGAGTCCTAACCCTCGGGGTGGCCATGCTTGTGGTCCCGAGGAGTGGGGACCTCCTTCCCGTCGGGGCAGAGGTAACCCTGATCGGGCTTGAGATCACCACCGGGGCTTGGAAACGTGAGCGGTCGGCGAAGCGTGCAGGTCACCGCCGACCATGTTTGGGACGCTCTCCGGGCCAAGGCACAGCGATGCGACGGTAAACAACACAACACACTTCGCTACAACGCCTCCAGGAATTCCTTCTGGTCACCTTTACGGGCCAAAATGTAGGTTTTTGGACCCAAACTGTCCGTCCGGTTGTGTGGTCTTTTTTGTTGCTGGGGTCCGGGTGCAGTGAAATCAGATCTGCCTCCACACAGGAACCAAACACCTTGCACACACCCGACAAAACTCCTTCAAAGTCACGATTTTTACCCCAGAAACGTCCAAAAACACTGAAATCCGTAATCCAGAGTCCTATCACATGTCCTGAATCCGCCTCGAGTGTCAACAGTGCCGGAAAAATAGTGTATTTTCGCACTTTCTTGCCTCCTTTCTTCTCTTCACCTCACACCGTCGGCGGTTGCTGAAATGGACAAACTTGGCTGCCCCTCCACTCCGTGCACTGGGCGGAGTATCATCTACCGGAGCTGTCAATCAAACAAACAAAGGGCTGTGGGCGGAGCCTAACTGCGTTACTGACAAAGTATAGGCCCCAGTGAAACCTTATTCATTTGTTTGTCTATTTGATCGGTTGATCGATTTTGTTTTCTTTTGTATTGTGTGTTCCATATTCCCCGATGCAACGTATGAATATATTATGCGTTGCCGATAAGCACTATATAATGCAGCAAAAATACAAAACATGATATATACAGGCCGAGTTTGCAATAGCGAAACACAGAATTATATGTCATACTATGAGTCATGTGCTTGCAAAATAGGAGATCTAAAAATATGTCTCACAACAAAACATGCTAAGGCTAAAGTAGGGACTAATTTCTAGTTCTATCGTATGGAAAATTCAAGTGTTCTCTTGAGCATTCAGTGACTTTTGACATTGTACGATGTTGCATAAATCCATTGTCGTAAAGTAAACACTATAATTTTTCATGTGGAGATAATGTAAAATATACCCTGTTAACAAATGCCATTGCACGTGGCAGATCATGTTGTTAAGAAATAAACCCTTGCATTTTCTTCTCTTGGTACGTTTTGTTGGTTGACCTTTCGAAAGCCTTCGCCCCAGACATAGGTGTCACGTGACTAGTACCCATGTCAATCATCTGGCGGAAGCCTCAGGCAAAAGGGCCGTCCGTTACCATGGTTACCACCCGAAGCCGTCTGCTAGAGGAGTTAGGCAGAGTTTACACGTGAAACAATGGTATGGAAATAATAAAAAAACTCGAACAACAATCCATTTTGTAACCTTACTCTTTATTTTTACATAACTGCATAAGAAACAATACGATGCCCCTTTTTCGTGTTTTTTTATAAATAAAAGAAATATGTCCAAAACGATATCTGATCTATTAGTCTATTTGGCGATCAGAACCAGCTAGAATATCAAACGTCTACATTTAGGGCGAATCGTCACTAATTAAAACTGAATGGGCTAATTCCACCTACCGTTGAGGGGGGTAGACACTGCTTTGAAGCGAAGGCGGCATTTTCACTTTGATGTCTCTTTAGTTTATAATCACATTAAAGTGTTCAATAGTTTAGCTTCCGGGCCACTGACTGTCTGTTCTGTTATATCTTATCGCTTTTCTTCTGTCTTTCTTCCTTTCTTTCTTTTTGACGACGTGAAAGTTAGGAGAGTATTGTTGAAGAGATAATGAGACATACTCTGCTAATACCACTAAAAACGACATTATCAATTCTTACAATTTTTCTTTTCCTTAATTTTTAATCGCACATTGTAGTAACTTGTTATATGATGGCGGTGTTTGCTTTTGGCAAGCAACAGCAAATATTTGCTATATCTTAAAGATTTGGAGGATTAGTATTATTTGCTGATTATTGATTGGTTTATAAGACTGCGGGGTATATGATCGCGGGTATCTGTGAGGGCATCTGCCGGTAATGCCTGTACCAACATGTTGTGTTGTGTTTTTAAAACGACCGACCGTTTAGTAATCCCCGGGAATGTGTGTGTGTGTCATCGGAATCGATATTCAAGCTAGGATGCTAGGATGGTCTCGCATAGCTGTTTTGGTTACGTAATCTCCAAGCAGATGTTGGAAAGGAAGCTAGGATGCTAGGATGGTCTCGTATAGCTGTTTTGGTTACGTAATCTCCAAGCAGATGTTGGAAAGGAAGAGAGCGATTTTTTCTAAGTCAGAAATGACAGACTTTGCGCCTTTATGTACATGTACTTCCAGTTCCACTGACACATATAACAACACTGTACTCTCCAGGCAGAAATTTAGACTTCAGCTTATTCTTGATGTGTCTTAGGCGTTTTTATCGCTCTTTCTTTCTTTAATGGTATTCTTTTTACATGTTTTTTTTTATCTCCTGCCCTACAAATTTGATACTGTCTTGCAGTTGCAAAAACATATGCTTGAAAGTTGAACACATATACCTGTATTTGTAAACGCGCACACGCTCACACAAATTCACACACAGTCACACACAAACACATACACAAACACACACACACACACACTCACATACACACAGATTCACACACACACACACACACACACACACACACACACACACACACACACACACACACACACAAACACACACACACACACACACACACACATACAAACACACACACAGTCACGCACACACACACACAACCTAGAGATCAACTCAGATGACCTTGCTCTTGAACTTGCTCTGTGACTTCTTACGTGAGTGCAGCATGGTGACAGAAACGGATTTCTACGCATGCGACAGTAGCGTGCAGACTATGTTCCAAAACACCAGTAAGAATTCCGTAACAAAAGTATCAAAAACACTCTATATTCATCACAACTGATAAGTATCTTACCCGCATCCGCTTTTACTTTAGTTGAACAAAGAGTTTCATCGCACGTTACCTTGTTTGTCACGTAAGAAACAGTGACTCTGCAGATTCTCAATTTTGCCTAGAGCTCACTTCTAGTAATCTCCAAGCAGATCCCTCTCGGTGGCAAAAAGACAGTATCAAATTGGCCAGGCAGTATCCATTAGCCAGAGAAGGTCCGCGGCCACCGACGGGATGGATTAGCGACAAAAAAACGGCTATACATAAAAAGCTAACGATCATTCCCCCACAACCTCTGCTTGGAGAGTAATTTCTAGGTGGTGGCATATACTTTTTAGTATAAAGAAACCTCCTTGCATGTATTACAGAATATGCAAAGTAGATCATATAGTCGTGTACCATGGTTTAATTCGGTTCTGACTACATTGGTATTTTTGTCACAAATTGTTCGTTATGTGCGAATTAATGATTAAGAAATAAACAAACATCAATTCCTGCTCGTGCGCATGCATGGACGTTTGATACGCTCTTCAAACGTCTGGGCGTGTCCGAGCTTTGATCTCCAAGCAGATATTGGGAGGCTACATAAATCGTTATGTTTTAATTTCCTAGCTGTCCGTTTTCTGCTACCAACAGCCCTCTTTTTCTTGGTATTAGGCCATGTTGATTTGATTATATGGATGACATCCGCGCGCGCATGAATTTTCGGCCGTTCCCCCCCCAAAAAAAGGTTTCAACCATACTGTAAATCGTACAAAACAGTTGCAAAATGAGCAAAAATATACCATAAGTTACAAAAAAAAATTAATAAAAATTATACCAATGTCGAAGAATGCCAAAATCAAACAAAAAAGACGAAATTGTAAAGAAATGAACTTGAAGACTAGATTATTCGCCAAACCATATTCTGTGCCATTTGCTCAACCCTCATGACCACGTAGATTTCATAATGAAATGCAAAACTTTTTTTTTATTCGCACGCTCGCATCAGTTTTGGGGCTCCCGGAGGATGTCATCCATATAATCAAATCAACATGGCCTTACAATGTACAACAGAAACTAACAGGTAGGAAAACGTAACGATTATGCCTCTACAAATAGTATGCATTTTTAGTTAAAAACAGCAAAATACATCAGAAAATCGCGCTCCTGGTCAGAAATCAAAAGGTCTCCATGTCCCTATTTGCTTAGATTTGAATTGTGCTTTTAGACAAAAGTGCACAATTTTAAGGTGGGCCTGCATGCCCTTTTCATAAGGTGTAATCAGGCCTTTTTAGTCTTCGTAATCCGTAGCCTACCTCCACAAAAATCAACGTAATTCGTAATAGAACATTACCTGCAAAGCGTAAAGTCGTAATCAGCTCTGAGACTTAAACGTCATTCGTAATTGGCGGCGAAAATTTTGCGTAATTCGTAATCACTACCCCCCATTCAGGCCCTCTTTAAGCTATGCCGTTGGACCACAACATCTGCTTGGAGGCTTTAATTTTGTGTGGTCTTCAAACGTGTTCCCCGTGTGAGTGTGCCAGCGTAACGTCCTGCTAATTTACATACAACTGTGTCTGTACTGATATAAATCAGTCCACAAAAGCGGTGAGATTGGGTTTCCTGTAGACGTGAACGGGGGGCCAACGTTTCAATAGAGTCGTGTTACCCCGGCAGTGGGGACAGGGACCCCCGGAGCCTCACCTCTGACCTCTAGTGAGTACGGAAGAAAGGACAGTCCAACCAATGAAAGTTGTCAGGGGTGGTGTGGCTTTAAATCTTCAAGCAGATGCGTGATGTGGTTTTGTCACATGTATGGCGGTGGCTACAATGACAAGAAAAGGAAATGAAAAACGATGTACGAAAAGAAAAGAAACCGCATATCTGCTTTTTGATTGCGATATGGCAGTATTCTAGCCAGCGCCCGTTTTATATTAGCCTGGGTGCCATCCCCAGTAGTATTCGCCCGCTAGCGTACAACTAGTAGCTTCAGTGGTTCTTTATAGAGCGTGGCTCTTTATAGAGCGGGCGAATACTACTGGGAATGCACCCAGGCTTGTTTTATATGGTTATATACTAGTAATATTTAAGTTGCGAAGTAATATTGATGGTCTCGTATGGTATTTGATACTAAACTTTTAGCGAGTTTGTATATTTGTTGCGCAATAAAGACCATTCATTCATTCATTTCAATATTCAATCAATCAATCTTTATTGCGCAACAATTGCAATGGATACAATGTATGGCAAGTGTTTAAATCAAAAGATAACAACAATACTAAAATCTACTTCTATATACCTTATTCTAACGCTACCCTATAATTGTGAGTGATGAATTATACAATATATATGGAACATGGATACAATGTTAACATCAGTTCAAGGTGTCACAGATGATATTGTTTCTTTTCCGAATAGCAGAGGTTATGAATTGGCCTATATACAAGGATATTGGTACTCGAACAGGATTCTTGAGGAGACCGCAAGATAGCAAGAAGACTGGTCATAGTCGTATGTACGTCTGGCACCTTTTGAGCGAGTAAGAGTCTGATCATATTCGTCGTACGACCGTCGCACAATTGCAAACGGAGGACACTGGTCTAGAGTTAGTTGTGCATCATTTGTACGTACAAAACCCAACTGTCTTGTTACGGAAAAAAGTTCTCGATATTTGTCTAAGATCCTTGTCGGGAGTTATTTCTGTCACAGAACGACCAAGCGACATCAAAACTAAAATCTGACTACAATATGGAAACCTATCTGCATCACCCTGATTTTGAGCTAAGATCATCTCTATGTAAAATGAGACTAAGCGCTCACACATTAGAGATAGAGAGAGGAAGATATAAGAAACTGCCTGTAAGCGAAAGATTCTGTAAATACTGTACAGAGGGAGCAGTGGAAGATGAAATGCATTTTATCTGTCAATGTCCTCATTACGATTTTGAAAGAAAAAAGTTATTGAAAGAAGTCGCCAATATTTCCCCAAGTTTTTCATATCTCGACCAACAACAAAAGACTATATTATTGCTAAAGTCTCCCAACCCATTTATTTTTCAAAGAGTCGGACAATTCATCTCCCACTGCCTCCTGAGAAGAAGTCAAACCCCCAAATAGCATGACAAGAATAGTTTAGCAGAATAGAATAGAATAGATTAGAATAGCAGTTACCTTGTTCCTATTACTTGTTCACATATTTCATATTTACTTTTTACCCTGTATGTATACTAACGTTATTAGATTTAAGTAGAGATAGTAGGTTCGATAAGTATATCGTACACGTAGAAGTTCATGTTAGCAAATAGTCTTATATCACCACATTTTTCTTGCCAATGTCTGTATGCAATTAGCCCTCGGGCATGAATTTGCAATAAACAACTTCATCAAAATTGTACGACGACCTACCATGAGTGTGACCGCATGCGCACCTAAAGTTATCTCCGTAGTATATGACATGATAAATGAGCTAATACCAGAGGTTTACCTTTGGCCTGCTTCTTCTCAACGCGATACGTGAAAAACTCGAGATGGCAAATCTTAAAGGGTGTAACTAAATAACGACGACTTTAATTCTCAAACAAATCGGAGGCGTTTATCAAATATTAGTCGCCACCCCCGTTCGTGTGCGTTGAGGCTAAACAAACTAATCGAGGGGTCATTTAGCACTCATTAACAGGTGTCTAAGACAATTTCTACACCGCAATCAGAATCATCTTGTGGAACTAAGGTGGGTTGCTGCAGTCTGAGACGTTAACACCTGCAGGTGAATGTCGTCTGGACGTCTTAAGGTGCTTCTGACGTCCTTGTAAGATGCGTGACGGTCGCCTGTCGGAGTGTGTGTGCTTCACACACAGCTGTGCGTTATGCGGAGTCAGCGGACGGTGTGACGTCCACTCCTGAAAACCGTGTCGCGCAGTCAAATATACCTTTCAGCAAATATTGCGGCGACAGGACGACTTGTTTGCCCAGTCATATTTGTCGTAGTCTGTCGTGCGATTTTGGTGTTGTAGAATTTTCAAGCAGCCTATGACAGCCACCGACAAGGGTCTAAGACAGCCTTTTTGGTAACAAGGCAGCTGATTTTCCACGACATCTACTCGACTAATCCATGAATACCCTTTAGGTTTTCCGATCGTACGACGACCGTGCGACAATTGTACGACGAATGTACGACATGGCCCAAAGACAAGACAGTGTGTGAAGGGATGAAACGTTTACCAGACCGTAGCGGTATTTAACCATGCCGTAATAAATTATTCATTGAGACTGTCAGGTGTGTAAAAGGAGTCATCGTCCGAGAGGTCGAGGCTGAAGAAATCCTATAAATCTCCAAGCAGATATTGGTGTGGAAGATCACAAAGGTTTCGTACAGTTTAGAGATTGTTCTGACATGACGTCCAAAGACATGTTGGGTTGGAAGATCGTAAAGTGCTCTGACAGTCGGGCTTCTCCGACAGCCCTCTGTGCCAAGTTAATGCTCTTCGACTATCTGGAGATTCTGGAGCGGTTGGCTGTCAGAAAACGTCACCCCAACATCTGCTAGGAGATTATGGCAGGGCCATTCTCTAACCATGGCTTGTTTTTACGCACCTTTGTCGGCGTAGAATAGCCTCTACCAGGCTTCGAGAGACGGCTGGAAAGCCTAGAAATTGGCCTACTAGACAGATAACATGCTGAGGGAGTTGGTCCGCTAGATTTCCCTCAGTATGTTAGGCCATGTTGATTTGATTATATAAATGACATCCACGCGCGCATGAATTTTAGGCCGTTTCCAAAAAAAAAGTTTTTAAACCATACTGTAAATCGTACAAAACAGTTGCAAAATGAGCAAAAATATACCATAAGTTACACAAAATTCAATAAAACTATACCAATGTCGTAGAATGTCAAAATCAAACAAAAAAAGACGAAATTGTAAAGAAATGAACTTGAAGACTAGATTATTCGCCAAACCATATTCTGTGCCATTTGCTCAACCCTCATGACCACGTAGATTTCATAATGAAAAGAACTTTTTTTTTGCAAAACTTTTTTTTTTAATTCGCACGCTCGCATCAGTATTGGGGCTCCCGGAGGATGTCATCCATATAATCAAATCAACATGGCCTTATCTCTCTATTTGGCCAATTTCTAGGCTTTCCACTGGCCGTCTCCCGAAGCCTGGCAGAGGCTAGGCCTAGAACACAAAACGTACCACTTGAGCCAAACATCTGCTTGGAGACCAGTAACATAAGATGCTCGCCTCCAGACCGTGCGTGTGGAACGTGTTTCCATGTTTACCGCTTTGTTTACCCAAACATGTTGCCCTGTTTGTTGACAACTTGGGTAATCTCCACCAATTTGCTTCTCGTTGAGCTAGATTTGCTCCACTACTTCGGCTCCTAAGCTGTCCATGTTATTTTGCAAATAAAACTCTTCAGTAGAGCAACAAAGGATTATCAGAAAATTGAGAGGTGTACTTTTATTTAGTCTGTATCTGTATCGATATAGCCGGTATAACCGCCCTTCGGCGTAACACACCATCTTCGCAGGCACGCGGCGCGGCGGCAGCTGTCTATATCACCGAACGACTTGTTACATTCAATCTTTGCCCATTTGATTGCAAGAGTTGTTTAAAGCTTTCTAGTGATGATGCCCCAACTGTGCTTGGTGGCAACGAGTTCCAGTCTACGATAGTTCTGGGGAAATACGAGTTTTTGAATACCTCAATTCTTGGTTGATAACTCTGATATTTGATTGAAGGCATGACTGTTTCTTGTTCTTTTCTGGGCTGGTATCAGATACTTAGTGGTTGGTACATCCACCAGTTTATTAGTCGTTACTCTATCCATTCTTTGAAAGTGAACAGTATGATTTGGTAGGAGCCGGCAGAATCGAAGAATTCAGTTTTTTTAGAATGATAAGATTGAGTGTAGGCTTATGCATGATAAAGTTAATTGATGGTTGCCAAAACCCAGAAAAAAAATCAACATTTTCACAAACATACCATTACACGTATCATTATCATACCCCAATAATATCCCAGCTCCCCATAAATAGAAGAATACATGTAAGTATTGAGCTCTGGAATAAGAAAAAGAATTCAGCATACAGTAAACAAAATTAGGGTACAGGACACAGTGACGACGGGCTCAAGTTACATAACTTATGTTAGCGCCGCCACTTATACGAATAAAACTAATGCAAAACACCAACGAAGAATACATGTGAAAGAAAAACACAAACAGTCGAACTGATGAAGCGAGAGTCCACATTCCCCACCCAAGAGATGAAAATGACACAAATAGAATTAAAAACGTTTTGTTGCTAAAATGTAATTTTGGGCGGTTGAGAATAAACCGGAGAATAAACCGGGGAACCGTTCAAAATTAAAAGTTGTTTCGCTCCATCTGAAAGAGTATGTAAGTTAACAGAGTGTCCGAAGATCCCAGAAAGTTTGCTGAGGAGTTCTGAACGGTGGAAGTTATGTAAAGGGCAGTGTAATAGGTAATGAGTAACTAAAGAAAAAGAATAATGAGCATATACTTTATTGATGGAATTCTCATCATGTTGGTAAAAAGTTAATTGTAACAACTTTCCAATCGGACACCGAAGATGTCAGGCTACTTAAACGTGTAAAGAGGTCTTCAAACGGCCGTATCTACACGGCCTCGGCTGTCTTTGTTCTTCTGCACTGCTGCAACTTCAAAACAGATTTTTGAGGAAAATTGAGTCCGTCGCCTGTCCCCAGACATCGCGTCATCAGCCGGTTCTCGTTCCCATGTTGCCATGGCGACGCATACCTGTGCCGTCCGACCGTTTCAGACGACCGTTTTGGCGCCTACCTGTGCGAGGAACCGCGAGGCTCGGGTAACGCGTGTCCTGACAAGTCGTCATGGGGTGGGGGAGGTGCAGTCATCTCCGCCATGAAAGTTCTGACAGGATTCAAATGAGCTTCTTTTTTTCTGGCTGAAAAACAAGGCGGGCCGAAAAAAACAAGGCTCCTACAATTTAAAATTTTGATTCAATCATTGTACAAATGGTTTTGATTCAGTGGGAAGATCACATATACACAGTCAGCATCACATATCACTGATATGTGATGCTGACTGTGTATATGTGATGTTCCCACTGAATCAAAACCAATTCACTGCATCAAAGTAAGAAACAAAACGTTAAATCAGAGCCTTTTCTTGTCTCCTCTCTTCATAGTTATCTGCCATCCACCTTCCGGCATGACAACAGACATTTTTGCCCATTTTCGGCATGTTGACCACTGTCAGAGGGCAACAAAATTTCTTGTTTTTTTTTCCAAAATCAGACGAAAATTAATGCGCGCGCTGATGTCATCCATAAAATTTACTTGCTGTGGCCTAACATAACAGGTGATCATGAGTTGGTCCGCTAAAGGTGTACATGTGCTGGTAGATGCTAACTGAAGAAGAACACATCCTTTCCTCCCAGGCCCACGGCTTGTATGTATCAAGCATTGACCCTGGCATACCAAATACCAGATCCGGCAAAGTTCAGGGAGAATTCGAAGGTCTCCCACAATCTCAAGAACCGGCCATACCTGCACAGTGCCACCGGCACTCCCTGAGTGCTTGACCCACAAACTTAAAAACGTGGATGTTGCCCAGTATTTATCCAGATCCAGTTGAATTTAAAGAATTTCTGAGATTCACGAATTCAATACCACCCAACATGTGACCAGCCCCACCCTCCTACATTGTTGTGCATCCAACCAAGATGAAACAAACGTATTTCTGATCTCCACAAATATCTGTTTCATGCGATTTATTACATTTCTATCGCTCTTACATACTCATATATTTTGGTCTAAACATCCTACTTGACGTTCCAACCCCACCTCCCACTGCGATGTGCCATCCCTGTCTACGGGAGTATGTAGAGTGGAACTCGCTCCCTAGAAGTGCGATACACGCTGCCCAAGTACAGTAGGGGGCTTCACTAGATAGCTCTACCTAGCTACCTACCTAGTCCCATGACCGACACTGGTCGTCGGGGGGACAAGGCAGACTTTGCAGCAGGAATGTAGCCAGGTCCTCCTGTCTTGGGCTGCTGTCAGGAGTTAGATAGATCTAGATAGCTTTAAACAACGCGTACTGTTTAATAGATGTACCAAGGTTAGATGTAACAGGTGGTTTGGTGTAAAATAGCCAGCTGACGCCGCGCCGCGTGCCTGCAAAGCTGGTGTGTTACGCCGAAGGGTGGTTATACCGGCTATACAGATACAGAAGCTGGTGTGTGTGTTAAGACGGAGGGCAGTTATACCGGCTATACAGATACAGAAGCCGGTGTGTTACGCCGAAGGGTGGTTATACCGGCTATACAGATACAGAAGCTGGTGTGTTACGCCGATGGGCGGTTATACCGGCTATACAGATACAGAAGCTGGTGTGTTACGCCAGCTATACAGATACAGAAGCTGGTGTGTTACGCCGAAGGGCGGTTATACCGGCTATACAGACACAGAAGCTGATGTGTTACGCCAAAGGGTGGTTATACCGGCTATACAGATACAGAAGCTGGTGTGTTACGCCGAAGGGTGGTTATACCGGCTATACTGATACAGAAGCTGGTGTGTTACGCCGAAGGGCGGTTATACCAGCTATACAGATACAGAAGCTGGTGTGTTACGCCGAAAGGCGGTTATACCGGCTATACAGATACAGAAGCTGGTGTGTTACGCCGAAGGGCAGTTATACCGGCTATACAGATACAGGAGCTGGTATACAGAAGCTGGTGTGTTACGCCGAAGGGTGGTTATACCGGCTATACCGATACAGATACAGAAAGGGATATTTCAAACGTCATAAGTACCGTGTCGAGGTGGTCCAAAATATTATCTATGCCCACAGACGTGCCCATCTCCGTCTCTGTTGCCCTCGGGCCACACTCTTGCCACGACAGGAGGTGTTGTCAGTCCACTGGTTGTGGAGTGTACATGTGTTCAACTATCATTTCTCATAAGTGCTAAGCAGAGAAAGCAGTATGCACAATTAAAGTTCAGTATGCCCTGGCCGGGATTTGAACCAAGGGCCTTCCGAATGAAACAGTGTGCACCTGTTCTATAGTGGACATGAATAAGGTAAACCTGGGTCTTGCTTTGGTTTGTCTGTCTGTCTGTGTATGTGTGGAATGGTACATCTGTCTGTCTGTGAATGTGTCTGTCTGTGTGGCAATGTAATGGCTGTGTCTGTATGTCTGTCTGTGTGTGTCAAAGGGCGTGGCTGTCTGTGTGTGTGTGTCAAGGGACGCATCTGCCTGTCTGTCTGTCTATCTATCCGTCTATCTGTCTGTGATTCCTGATATACACAATGCAGCATTGCCATACATCCTCAGTGCCACTCCTTTTGCCTGTAGGACAGGAAGGATCGCAAAGCAGCATGGTTAAAGGGGTGAAGTCTGCCATCTCTAATTACCCTGCAGTCCTAGACTCTTCACTCTGCTGAAGCCCCTAGCAAAGTTTTAACATTTCACATGAACCCCGATGAGGACAGAACTACTAGTACTCTCCAAGCAGAGGATTGGGTTTTGGGGGTATTTTTAGCGTGTTTTTGGGGCTTTTTTCTATCGGGGTTTCTCTTTTGGTGGGAAAAAATTCAATGCAAAAGAGAAACCCCGATAAAAAAGCCTAAAAACACGCTAAAAATACCCCCAAAACCCAAACCTCTGCTTGGAGAGTAGACAGAACAAGATAGAACATAGCTGAGGTGACATACCGTCGTCAGGATGGTCACTACAGTCTTTTGTACCTGCCCACCTGTTTAACCACAACACCTGCGTACACGGGGCCAAACTTCCAGCCACTGTTTCAACATAATCCACCTGTTTACCTGGATTAATAGAACAATCAAATCTACGCCGATACAACCAAATTCACATCGGGACGTGGTTGCCCCTTGAGACGGGAACAGGCGATGGACTCCCGGGCACAGTAACTTTGACCGCCCCGCCTCTTCATGGGGGCCCACTAATGCTGCCAAATATCGGCGTGGCTGCGCATTAGCGGGTAAACTACTTCATACCACCTTTGTACGTTCGTATGTGCGTTCGTCGTTGCCCTAGACATCGCGAGGGGGGATTTTTGAGGGGTTCAAACGTCTCCAAGGTGAGCTGAGAGGGGCGGTGTCTTCTAGACATGGGCTGAAGTAGGGAACAGTCGTTTGTTGTTATGGAGTGGGTTGGAGAGGGTTGTTCCTCTACTGTACTGTACATGCATCGTTTTCTTTTCTTTACCAAGTTTAGCTATCAGGGCTCGAAATTCATTTTTGGGAACAGGTGCACTGGTGCACCCAACCTAAAAAAATTGGGTGCACAAAAAAATTTTTGAGTGCACCATATAAGTTGAAATAAGTATAATGTCAGCAAAAACTAATTATGTTTCAATGATGTTTTTATTTTCTGACACTTAGATGTGCTGTATGCTACTATACATTTAAACATCATTACATACGTAAACCTATAGAAATATTTGGGTGCACTGGTGCACCCACAGAAAAGAACTGGGTGCACAGCTCCAAATTTGGGTGCACTAAGGTGCACAACTGCACATGCACCCAGTATTTCGAGCCCTGGCTATAGACATCTTCCTATACCAAAGCCCGTACCATCCTCTAACGAATGGCGAGTTCTTTTGCGTGTATCAACTCTCTAAATGTAAGAGATGTAAAAACAGGAATCGGCGCAACAATTAATGCTTATGATCATTCGTTTCGCCTTCGATATGTTTTAGCGCAGATAATTTCAGATGTACCAGGCTTCAGAAGTGGATGGAAAGAGTAGAAAATAAAAAGGCATACAACATGCCAGGGGAGTGGACTAACTCCCCAGGTATGTTATCTGTTTATTTGGCCAATTTTTTGGAGAATTCCCCAAATGATGACGTAAAATACTCTCCAAGCAGAGGTTTGGGTTTTGGGTGTATTTGTAGCGTGTTTTTAGGCTTTTTTTTTATCGGGGTTTCTCTTTTGCACTGATTTTTCTCACCAAACCCAAAATCAGTGCAAAAGAGAAACCCCGATAAAAAAAGTCTAAAAACACGCTACAAATACACCCAAAACCCAAACCTCTGATTGGAGAGTAGATGTAAAACACATGATGCGATCAATGTGCACGACACATCAACGACTGCATGTCCCGCGCCACACAACCGTTCTCAACTTTCTGTCGTAAAACCTACCGATCGTGCGACACTTCTGCGACAGGGAGACAAAACATAATCTCCAAGCAGATCCCTCTCGGTGGCAAAAAGACAGTATCAAATTGGCCAGGCAGTATCCATTAGCCAGAGAAGCTCCGCGGCCACCGACGGGGTGGGGGTCAGGACACACAAAAAAACGGCCATATATAAAAATGTAACGATCATTCCCCCACAACCTCTGCTTGGAGAGTAGACAAAACGGTCGCCCCCCTACGTACCCCCGTCCGTCCGAATCACCGTGGGAGGCCGTGAGAGTACGGCTATCGATCTAAACCCTTATCAGAACCGCTTCAAACGCCAAACAGAAGCCTCCAGGCGGGGTTTGCAAAAATCGCGATAAGACCAACAGGCAATCGACCGGTTATGTTTGACCACTGTTTGTCAAAAACGTCGCCCCGAAATGTCGATGAAGTTGCGGATATTTTGGGTCGTTGCCATGACGACCTGAAGATCTGAGGACTTTTCCTGTTCTTGTGTGAGTTACTGTTACATCTTTCACACGGGAAAACATCGGAAAACACGGTACCCAGTATTGACACGGGGATTAGGCATAACCAACATAAAGTGATAAGATACTGTACTACATGACAACTTATTAATTCTGTAGTTTAGGCCAAATAGAAGATGAAATACATTTCACCATAGATTGCCCCTTGTATAGTAGAGATAGACTCATATTTTTTTAGCCATGTATTAAGTATATTTCCCCACTTCAGATATTTGACTAGTAAAGAGAAATTTGTATTCCTTTTAACTTTTAAATTTTGATAAACCTACGCTATGTAATCTCACAGCCGCATATATCCATACAATCACTACTAATCGAAATGAAGCCGAAAAGAATAGAAATTAGACATTTATTTACACTCTTATATGTTCATATGTATGTAATGTATATTTTTATGTCCATGTTCTGTACCCATGCGACCTGTACGTAGTTCTGTAGAACACAAATGTACAATAAAGGTCTTCATTCAATTAATAGAAAAATGGCATGCAAGAATCTACCTAAAGACAGTAAAGTATTTTGGAGTGCTATGAAAAGTCTAATATAACAAATAGAAGAAACATATTCTATCGTTTGGGATCGGAGGATTTTGAAAGATAATGTATTTGATTTCAATGATAAAAAAAAAATAAAGATACATGCACATGCACCCGTCACTGCATCACAAATAACCTATATTCTATATAATTTTTCATCGTATGAAGCCTAATAAATCAAATCAAACCCATTGTAGTATGTTAGTTGATGTCCCTACCAAGTGTTTTGGAAATAAATATGTGTGAACTACTTCATGCTTTTAGAAACTGATTATAAAGGAACGTCGTTTGATGAATTATACTGTTCTTAAGATAAAGGGGTGTGCCTTGGTCCCTTATCAGTTTGTTAGATTGTGCCCACTTGTAGATAACTAAGTTATCACATTCTGACGTTGCGCAGTATTGCACGGTTATGGTAAGGCGCATAATGCGATAATATGTAGTCTATTGTAGTTACAATTGATTCACATATCTTTGATTCTATAGACCTTGGATCGGTACTGCTGTATTTGTACTAAAGACACCAAGTGTCGTAACAATACGACGATACAATATAGAACCACGTGGCGTCGGTGGCGCAACGGTTAGAGCGTTGGATTCGGAACCGAGAGGTCCCGGGTTCGATACTCACCCTTGGGAAAGGCACTTTACACGACTTCCCCACCTATATAATGGAGTGACGCCCACCGAGCCTCTTAGGCTAATCTGCCAAAAACACACAACGGATTTGGTGCGCCGATGTGACAAGATCTGCCCATTTTTTAAAATTTTTTTTTTCAAATTTTTGTAAATTTTTTTATTATAATTTTTTATTATTATTATTTTTTTTTATTGCCGCCACCAACACAGGCGACAAATACACGACAGGACAATACTCATTTACACCTGAGCTAAGTGAGGAAAGTCGTGTAAAGTGCCTTTCCTAAGGGCACAAGATCACCGTGGCATGTCAGGACTCGAACCTGGGACTCTTAGTTCCGAGTCGCGCACTCTGCCGCTACGCCACACGACCCCACATCTGCACATTGGCCACTGAAAGCCGTTGATTTTTTTTAATACAATATAAAACTAAAACAGTTAAGTACAGTGTACCAGGCTTCAGAAACGGGAGAAAAGGGTACAAATTGGCCAAATAGACAGATAACATGCCGGAGGAGTTGGTCCGCTTAAGGAGTACAGTTTGCCGCTCTACTCTTTCCAGCCGCCTCTGAAGCCTGGGAGAGGCTAAATCCGTACACGTGGGACAAGGTAATTAGAGATAGCAGACTTCACTCCCTTACCCACACTGCTTTGCGACCCTTCCATTCTCACAGACAAAAATATCAGCACAGAAGATGTAACTAACTTACAAACAGACAAACAAACAAACAAACACAAAACTTAACCATTGTTTACCAACAACTTTTCATCGACTTCAGAACAAGATATTTCAAAATATCCATTTGTTGAAAACTGAGATATACAAATGTTACAAAATAAATGGCTGGGTTTTGCTGAATTGATTGATGTTAATTTAATTTATTGTTTCTTGCAATTTCAAATATACATTGGCAGGGCTAGGGATTGCTAAACTATTTTAATGTCGAATTAATCGTACCTTCAGAATCACGTTAATGATAAGATTCTAATCAGTATGGCGTAACTTTGAAATACCAAATTTGCTATACAAGACTGAGATCTTGCAGGTAAATTTTTGGTGTTCATTTAAAAATGTACGATCATTTCAGACAAGGTATCGTAATGAGCAAACTTTTTAATGATGTATAAAGCAATGAAATTGATAGCTATTCACAGTTATTTTACCTACTAAAGTTAAGTTTCCAATAAAAATTTACATTTAGAAGGGTGAAAGTACAAATGCGGTCGCTGATGGTTGATTCTAAAACTATTTTGATTCTAAAATAATCACGTCTCAGTAATCTTGCTAACGATAAGATTATAATCAATATTTCGTTATTGAAATGCCAAGTTTGACGCAGAAGACCAACAATTCGGGCATGTCAGTGTGAAACATTCCACACAACTGACCTATCAACGCACGTGAACTCCCCTCTGTGGTACCCGTAACTCGGCACCCGCACGTTCAAATGTCTAAACCGTTACGTATCCATGGCAACCGGCTTCAACAAAGTCCTGACACAACAATATCTCGGCTTCAATAATCATCAATTATAATCTAATTGTCAGGCGGTATCCGTATGAGCGCCACTGTTTGAAGTTCTCTTTTTTTTTTAATAGACGACGGTATTATGGGGCGCAAAGTTCACGCAAAGAACAGCAAACTAACTACGAGTACTAAGGTCATTTTATGGATCTGAAATATCTTCCCTACCATTTGATATCATAGTTAGTATCATTTCAAACTCTTGCATTTAAGGAAGAAACGATACGATAAAAGACAAGGAACAAAAAACGTGATTACAACAACTAAGAAATACAATGTATTGTAAAATATATTTTTGTATTCCTCAATTTTACTTCACTTAACTTTTTCATGGGCATGAATTGTTGTCTCTGCGTGTGTGTGTGTCTATCCGTGTATGTGTGTGTTTCCGTATAATGTGGTTTCTGTATGTTCTGCCAGAGGGCGCTTATCTGGTTCAAGATTCTACAAACGTATCAGGCCAACTAACTCCTATACCACAGTTAGCGTCGGCCCTTATTTGAAATTCTCCCTAACTCTACAACCCAGCTAGAGATCGTCCCGGATTCTACTATTGTGAACGCCAGTTGTGAAACAGTTCTAACAGTGTGTCGTTTCTTTGCGGGAATATAGATCAGCATTGTGGAAATGTAATGATAAAATGGACAAGCAAACAAGAGCTACAAGTCCTAAAATCGCAGATAAAAGTTGTTTTGTTTTGTTTTATATAACTTTTATTACAAGGAGATGGTAGGACAGCGACGTTTGGCGATGCAAGTAAGAACTGCAAGCACGTTGAGTTGAATGTTTTATCATGTTGTCAGCAAATAACGTACAAGCAATAACTTTTTTATAACCTAATTACCTTCGCCAAGAAGGTTATGTTTTCAGGGGCGTTCGTGTATGTGTGTGTGTGTCTGTCTGTCTGTCAACACGATAACTTGAGAAGGCCTTGATGGATTGTCTTGATACTTGGTAGGTGGGTAGGTCTTGATGAGACCTCAAAATGATTAGATTTTGGGCCCCCTAGCGGCTTGTTATGGTACTGCAGCTGAACTTCCGGTTTTGATATCTCATGATCTAGACATGCTATGGTGATGAAATTTGGGTGGTAGGTAGCTCTCGTGCTGGGGAAAAAGTGATGTGAGTTTGGGCCCCCTAGCGGCTTGCTCTGGAACTGCAGGGATATATTCTTGAAAATATTCAAAAGGGGATAACGCAAGAACCGGTTGACGGATCGTCGTAATTTTTGGTATGTAGGTAGCTTACGTGATGTTTAATATAAGTATATGACAATTATGCAAATATGAATGTAATTTGCATAATTTATGGGAAAATTCTATAAATCAGCTGCATTCCATGATAGGACAATTGAAGCTTGTGACATCGGTAATTGACAACGAGAGAAACACAGGAAGATATTGATTATGTTAATAATGACTTAATTTGCATAATTAATGAGAAAATTTTATAATTATGTAATGATAACTGTCTGGAATTTCATACTTGTGGTATTTGAAAGTTTAGTTGAGGTGAACATCATTAAACATAATTTATTCAAATCAGGACCTCATTTGCATAATTTATTACGAAATGCTAGAATGCATTGTTTATTAATCTAAGGTTGTCTTTTGGTTGAGATTATGATAAAATGATATAATTCATGAAAATTAGGTTCCTATTTCTTAAATCAGGGGGAATAATCTAATCTATAATTTCAGTCATAAAGATTAACATCATTTGACGAAGGTATGAGATCGGGGAACTCTAGTTTCGTTTGTACAACACCGAGAGAGTCAAACTTTATAGAATAACATCGTCATGTTTTCCTTCTTCACACACCTAAGTAATACGGACAGGTTCTCATTTATAATGAGCTTGGACAAACCTCTGATCCTAAAACATATCTTTTCACCATCACAGAGAAGCGAGGAGAAGTCGAAACTACTTAATAGACTATAGCGATAATTATAGCTTGATCATATACGTGTATATACAAGTCATTTCTTTTGCATGCTATGACCTGAGTGGGGAAGACAAAAAAGACGAGCATTTTCTATGGTAGAAGTGCTTTTAGCTATTTGCAACATGCATTAATGTGTTGTCCAGGGAAACCTAATCTATTTTTTTGGACGAGTTCTAAAGTAATTGGCCAATGATGATATGTGGTCTATTTTCCCCCTCAAAGGTTTTCCAATGACTGGTTCATCGTGTTTGACTTTGGAACGGAGTACACGATGAACAGCTTCGCCATCACTAACTTTGGAGACACCGATCACGACATCAAGGCCTTCACACTAGCGGTAAGAATCCATGTACTTAATGTGGGATATCCTTCTTGGTAGTGGCCACAATGGCTTCAATTTCAAGTGTACGTATGCACATTGAACCTGATGCATATTTCCCTCTTATGAGCTCTGACTAAGTTTAGTGTATTGGATCAGACCATGGATTAACTTTTAAGTGAGACCACAAGTATCATAGCTTTATCATGATGTTCACGTGTTGCTCTGCATATTTGAATAAACATTATGGCTACCTTATACTACCATGAACCGTGATGGGGGCCGACATTGTCTACCAGATACCTTTGACCCAGTGTTGACGTCACACTTCAAAGAAGCCACGTGACAAGCTTCACTGGGTCAGTCTACTGAGGAAGACCAGAGTGACTGGGTCGAAAGCTCTAGGTGAGAGAATTTTTTGTGTTGGACCAAAAGTTTTAACTTTAAACATATGGCTACCTTTCTGTTCTACCGCAGGTCAATCCAACTAACGACGGGAAGACGTGGATCGTGGTCCTGTCGGTGGAGGAAGTACAGGGAGGAACAGATGCGCCCCAGGTGTTTGCTGGTTTCCTAGCAACAAGTCAACAATGGCGGTTCATGATCACATAGACCTACGGAGGCTACAGCCCTTATCTTGTTGATGTGTCCTTCAACGGAGTGGACGGTTAGGAACGCTTGTATACTCGACTTGTAGTCATTTTTACTCTTTGCTCTTTGAGTCTTTGTCGGGATTGTCGGTGCTAGGAAAGAATGAATTCTTTAACACCTCAATCCTTGGTTGGCACCCGATCATAAGAACCGGCTGTTCTAAGAAATACAGGGCGGCAATACAGAACAGCCTCTGGCTGGCCGGAGCACCCCAAAACCGACCGGTTGAGTGTGGTCATACACGGGATGGTTATCTATGATCTATGATGTTTATTTATTTGTTCATTAGTTCAGCTTCCAAAAGCCAGGGTTTCCCAACTTAGTCGTACTATGCTATTGTTAAGGGTCAACCCTGGGAGAAAATAGATCTACAATGTTCTATACATAATTACTGCCGATCATCTTCAGATGGATATTGCCCGACATTTATCTTACAGCATGTTACAGCAGGTAGATAGGTAGATAGGTAAGTATACAGTATCTCATATTATGTTTTGCCATGTGCAATGTATTCTATATGTGTATACTCTTTAGTCAATTTCATTTTGCATTTTCCTTACAGGTAACAATAGTCAACACCGTATAGAAAGGAACGAGTGAACCCCAGACTTTTGGAGGTTTTATTGGGTCCAGTCGCTTCTGGCGTATTGTCGTCACTCAGACGGTGACGGGTACAGCTCCACGTGTGACCAGCATCAAGTTCGAAGGCACAGAGGGTGGGTCTTCTCACTCTGAATCACTGTAAACTAGTTAAGGCTAGGCATTTGTCTGTCTGTCTGTCTGTGAACTGCATAACTCAAGAAGCTTTATATTCATAATGTCATGAAACTTGGTAGGTAAGTGGGTAGGTCTTGATGAGACCTAGAAATGATTAGATTTTGGGCCCTCTGGCAGCTTTTGTTGGTACTGCAGCAGAACTTCTGGTTTTGATTCTCATGATCTGGACATGCTAGGGTCACGAATTTTGGATCATAGTAGATAGGTCTTGTGCTACATGTAGCTCACATGAGTTTGGGCCTAATTTGCATAATTAGTGTGAAATTGCTATTTTATATTTTGCCGGAAATTTTATACTTGCCGTACTCGGAAGTTAAGTGAAGGTGAACATAATTTAGCATAATTTATGCAAATCTAATCAATTAAAGCTTACTAAATAAAATAGAGATTGGCGTTGAAAGAAATGGGTTTTACTTGACCTGTACTATATTTCTGGCAGAAATACATCAAGAGCACTCTGAGAGCATTTGAATGCTTTTTAATCACCTTTATTGCTAATTAGCAAATATCAATAACAAACCGTATATAAATATGTGTATTATGTACATTTTGCATCTACTGACATGTTTCATACTGACTGTATAGTCATAACATATTTAACATTTACATTATGTTGATTCAAAGTCAGGTACAACAGTATCATACCACATCTAGTTAAGGTTATAGAGATCATTTACTTTCTGCAATTTCCCACACGAGGTCAACATTTCATATGGTTCCTGAGCAGTTTTATTTATCAATTCAGTCAATTTCTATAATGGCAAGACTGCCTGCCCTACCCCGCTTTAACGGAGCCACGTTTTGTCCTTTAGCGGGCTGGCCTGTTGGCATGTTCTGGTCACTCCCAGAAGCCGCCCCGGTACCGCCCCGCTGGTTTAGAGGAATTTGTTCCTCCTGTGGGTTCACACGGTTTCCCCGTACTATGATGAACAGTGCCTGGTAGATTATTGTCATGTCTCCGCGGAGGCTCTTTCGTAAGTCCGGTGTGCGGATGATGCTTGCGATTGGATTGATCACCGAGTTAAAAGACATCAGCAATGGTCCCGACAAAGATATTCCGTTAGAAAATGGGCACTTCTCCCTAGCCGTAAGGCAGGCTGGGATAAGTATAAGGGGTAAGAGCCAAAAGATAAAGGCCGCTACTACCTGAATCATAACAGTCCTGGCTTTGTGCACACTGCTTTGGTATTTTCTTTCTGCTGCATCGTTAGCCTGATTTTGCGATGCTCTGTTTTGTCCCTGTGGCTGCCCAAGCCTTCTCTTTTGCCGTTCTCTGATGGCCAAGAATACACTTGTATTCGTGAACAGCATGACACAGAGAAGCAAGACCATTGTGGTGACTTTAAGAGCAACAATCGGTAGGGGGGAAAAGTTGAAACACTTTAAATCGGGCATATCTAAACAGTTCAAACCCATACTGGGCAGAAAACCTAACATTGTCTGAACAAGCCACGAAGTAACAATAGCCACACTTGCGTCGCGTTTGCCATTGTGAGCATGGGTGTGGAAGAATATAGGATGCCTTATAGCAACATAAGAGCTTATAGACAGTAGACAAAGTGCTGATGCAGACATAATCTGACTATACACTAGGAAAGTATCAATATTCATCATGAAATACAGTCTGCTCAATCCTACTCTGTCTACAGCTTGACACCGTACGATGAGTCCAATACCTGCTAGCATGTCTGCCACGGCAAGGTTTGCCATGAACATGTAGATCTGTTTGCGGAGCTCTGGTGTTCGGATGATTCCCCAAAGTACGACAGCGTTTGAGATGATGATATGAAGTCCCGTCAGCCAAAAAACGACAGTAAGTCCTGTTCCCAACTCTACAAAGTTCATGTACATGGAGCAGGCGTCCTGAGCTTGGTCGTAGGATGACTTGTTCTGTAAGTGCCGCAGGAAGCAGGGAAGCTGCCCGTTGATGTCACCTTCTGGTGTCACGCCGGTCACGGGCGATGAAAGAGAGCTGTTGTTGAACATGGTTGACTTTGATGTGGACAGAATTCAGCCGGACAGGGGATGCAGTGAGCGGCGGCCGTCTGCGGTGGAGTCGGCAGCCAGAATGAAGCAAAAGACTACCAATAGGGCTGTCAATGAAACTTGCGTGCGCCGGAAAAAATGCCAAACCACAAGTCAGTTATGGGATTTCTTTTGATTACCAAGGATAACAACTCACAGGCAGGTGTGCAATTAAGTGACAGGAATTCGTGGTGACGTTATCAGACAGAATCCTAACACACACAGTATGAAAAGCGCATTCCTCGGTGCCCAAAACTCGTTTATTGCCATGGCGTATATACGTATGGAATTTTCAATGAAAGTTTATTGCAAATACATGCCCGAGGGCTAATTGCAGTTACGAACAACATAGAAAGAAAATACAGTGGTATGTGAGACTATATCTACTTCTAACATGATACTATATTCTACAACATGACATGACACTAGTTTTACTGGGTTTGACTTCTTCTTTTTAGGCAATGGAAGACGAATTTACCCACTTCTTCTATAATATGTGGGTTCTTTGGTTCTTTCAATTATAAAATTCACTTATCACGTGGCCATCTAAAATTGCACGGTCCGTCCGCAATTTACATTCTTATCAGATCATAGCAAATCCATTTAATCCCCAAACCGGCGCAATACAATACTGAGCATTAAAGTTCACCTGCCACAGCTAAGTAGTATTTACTTGTATTCCTTTATTCCTTTATTACGATACCCTTTAGCCAAAACTGGCTAGTCTTCCAGGGTTCATACAAAGATCATACAATACAAACAACAGATGACATAGTTAAAAATACACATATGACATAAAGAGGAAATTTACATTATTACATTATGTACAAATGAAAGATACCTAATTCACACTCTAATCACAGGACTCATATTGTGTGAACTTGTAGATGCAGCTGCCAATGTATTAGCTGTACAGTACATGTATTGAAGTGGTATACTGACGGGCTGACACTGACACGAACAACATACAAACTTATCATAACATTGCCGAAATAAAGCAAGACACTGAGTTTTATTGATTACCAAGAGGATCGACTGTCAAGTCAACCTATGCTAGAAAAAATGCCAAGCGGCAATTCACTTGATGTGATTTGTTCCCAAGGACAACAACAGAGGCAACAGATTTGCAATTAAGTGACAGGAATTCGTTGTGACGTTTATCAGGCAGAAGCAGTACAAAGAAAGACGCATTCTTCGGCCCCCAAACCTCGTTTATTGCCATGGCGTGTGGAATTTTCAATTATAAAATTCAATCAACACATGGCCATCAAAAATGCATGTTCCGTACGTACATGCGTCATTTACATTCTTATCATGCATTTAACCCCTCAATTGGCACAATACATTACTGAGCATTAAAGTTTTACCTGTCATAGCTATAAGGACTATTTACTTGACTCATGCAACTGCCGATGTTTGAAGTAGTATAAAGAAGTAGAATGCCATTAAAAAAACTGTAAGTCTGACCTAACGCCATTTTGAAAGGTCTTTACTTTTCATCATTTACCTATTTGCATAATACATGTTTGTTAAGATAAGATAAGATTGTCATTAGGTGGAGAGTATGATCAACGTTAACGTACATCAGATAGTTAAAGCAAATACTCTTATTTGCAAAAGTAATGAAAAAATATGTAAAAATTCGTCAGTCGGAAGGGTCAAGATCATTTGGCGAAGGTATGAGGTAGTGGAACTCTAAGACTTGTTAGCACTAGTATTATTTACTGTCTTGGGGTGGTGGGACTTCGGCGCACTGTTATGTCAACTCTGTGTATTTATATGTTAATTGTATTTTGTTGTATGGCGCTGTTGAAATAAGCTATAAACTTGACTTTTTGTTTCGTGTTGAAACGTGTTGCGTGTTGAAAAAAAATTACGTAGCAAAATTCTCGATCAGTTCAGTAGTTTTCAATTACCTTTTAACTGTGCTGCTCCTAGATCGAAAATTAGTCTGAAAAACAATTTCATTCACACTGCGTCACACTTATATTAGCACAGGAATAGTCGAATCGTGATTTTATCAGCATATTCATACACACACTTGTTGTTGTAGACCGCATACTTGTTAGTGCAGTACAAAATGTACGAGCAAGCCGAGCCGGTCTGCATCGGCCTCGCAGGGTCCGGCAGCGGACATACCGGCGGACTGCCGTCCGAATCAACTACTGATCATCAGGAGGGTTCAAGCAAAGGTGCCGGCCATGGTAACGACGACGTTTCGCGCGAGAATCGAGAAGTGGCAACGGAAGCGTCTTCAGCCACGTACGAAGACGCCGAGGCGGTGAAACTACAGGTGCCCCGGCTGAGGCAAGCCAAGCGGGCTGAGGGCAAGTCTCCGCTGGACGGAACTGGCCCTGAAACCACGAGGCGCCTCGCCAACTCGCGTTACACAACGGACACGTCAGCAGGTAGTTTCCTTTCTATACCTTACCTCCTTTTTCAAGTCAATGCCTGAATTTTTGCCAAAGTTTTCTGTAACCGTATACTAGTAGTATATGTCATCACTTTTGTAGCTCCTGTTACGCATCGGCCAGGACCTTCCCACAACTTCGCTTCCGACGATTCCCCAACCAATTTCAGTGCTGGAATCAGTCCTTCTCTAGCTCCAGTTCATGCCACTGATCACATCACAGATCAATGTCACTTTGCCAACTTTGATTGTTCAAAATTCACGTCACAGTAGGTGGCGCAGACGAGTTTTGAAGGCTAGTCGGTAATTAACCTCGCCGACCAACTTCCAGCCACAGATGACCTTGCTCATGACAAACCCCCGACCATGGTCTTGAGAAGGCTATGTTTGACAGGGTCTATTCACTCTGAGCAGCATCATATTGTAACGTAATGACATTAAGGTCAACGGTTGTATCAACATTTTTTTACATACATTGACACAGCTTGAACAGTCTGTATGCACCAACACCAATACAAACAGCAACCTTTGGATGACAATCTCCAGAATATTTTCTATATGTCTGGATAGCAGCTAGCGCCTTTGAAGTTTGTTAGTTTCAATCCGGTCCCAACGACCCCTAGTTGTCTACTCTGCCAACATGTTGTCAGAAGTGATACCGGCTAATTTTTGGCGACGTCTCAGGGAGGAGCCTTACGTTATAGTATTGTGTGCAGTTTGCAAGAATTCTAGGAATGGTACAGGCATTTTGTCCACAGGAATGGAATGTCCACAGGCATATCTCTGACCCACATCTATGCCCACATTCCTGGAAACCCTTGGGAAGGCCTCTCTGCCCCGGATGGCCCTATTTTCCCTGACCCCGGGCTCGTTCACTATACACTCAGGGAGGAGTGCGCTGTATCTGTCTAGACTTAACAGGTAAAAGTCTTCATCAAAATCATGAAATGATGGCAGTGCCATGCAAACGATAACCCTAACAGCAACCACCGTCGCCATGACAATATATGTTTTCATTGCCAGTCTTATTCCAGTTTCGCAGTCTAAATTTCACATTCAAATACTCTTTAGTAGACAGAGCGAACCCTAGAGAAGCCAGCGAGCGCCGCCGTGCGATCCGAACCTTCATCTGCACCCACTGGCGCTTCTGCATGTCCGCCGCTTTTGTTGTGGTGTCAACCCTGGCTATTGTGGGACTGGCCCAGACGATGTTCAATCACAAAGCGGTAAATACTGTTTCTTTTTACTGCAAATTAAATCGTGTTGGTATCATTGCTGCTGTTTTTCTTCTTATGTTGCCCCCCCCCCCAAAAAAAATAAAATTGGCCATTTCATAATTTTCCCAGAAAAAGGTATTGGTCAGACTTCAAAACTTCTTCTAAAATTTTCTTTCATCCTTTTTCATGGCCAATAACGTACAAGACAGAATCAAAAGTATTTCACAGACTTAGTGTTCTAAAACACGTCTTTAATCTTTACATGTATAAATGCATTGCAACATTATTCCATTATACTAGTAGTTTCAATAGCTGTATTTTTTTAGATTCAAAGCATGAATACCGGTTTCATGTATAAATCATAATATCTAAAGAGAAAAGCAGACATTTGCTCGGGAACAAAATTCATCATATTCTAGTCCATATCCGTCCTCAGTCCGAAATGTACTGTTTCATATCATCAACCTTTTCCATATGCGGTGCTCTTAAATATGTTTTTATGTAGTCCTCAATAACCATACAGTGCCTTTTGGTACAATATTCCCGATACCCCCATACAGTGCTTTCAATCTGAATGAATGAATCTTTATTGCATATTCCTGCCCAAAAGGGTTAAATGCACAAGTGACCAGGTATGGTCCAGAGCATATGAAACATGGAGTATTGAATAATGATACATTCTAATGCTAAGTGCTAATAGTCTATACATGTATATTACAATGGTTATATACTACTTCCATTTAAGGTGTTTTCGAAACCACAATGTAGTACTCAAAATCCCCATATACTGCCTTTCAGTAAAAGTGTTCTCACAATCCCAAAACAATGCTTTCAATGATCACTCCGTCATTAGTACAAATTTCCGCACTTTTGCAGGATCCACACCAACCTGTATCTGCTTGAAGATTCCCTACCCACACAACCCTGTATCTGCTTGTATATTGCAAATTTCAGCTCATTTGGCCCATAAGGCTCATGGAATAATAGAGTATTAAAGTTTCCCAAGAACTGATTAAATCGATATCAAAATTGTCTTTTTCCTGTCCTTTCTTCCTTTCTTACATTTCTGCATGCTGTCGTCTTCAGGAAATGGCTACTGCTGTTGACGCCCTGAAACGTGAGTTGGACGGCCAGTGGAACCGAAGTGCCGAACTGGAGCAGCGTCTTCATGAGATAAGCAAGGCGGCATGCGCAGGTAATTAAGCTTTTAACAGTCGAATTTAAGATCATCTTGAACAACTTCCCAAAAACTGGAATCTTGAATCTATCATTGGCTGAAGGTATTTAAGATATATTTAAACTAAAGGAGATCATTTTTACTACTTCTTAAGGGCCACCTGGACTTCCGGAAGAAAAAGGACCCATGGGGCCGGCTGGAGAAAAAGGACCCATGGGGCCGGCTGGTCCTAATGGAATGGATGGTCAGGCGGGAGTCCCAGGACCACCTGGGCCTTTTGGGCCGCCTGGACCGCGTGGTTCCCCCGGTCCGCCCGGACCAAAAGGTTCCCCTGGGCCGCCGGGACCACGAGGTTCTGCACGGTTCACCAGCAGCAGGCGACGCAAGCGCTTTTATAGGGGTTAGGGTAAACACCAGCGAAAGTTGTGCGGCTGGATTTAAAACTTTCTGGCCAGCTCATTCTGATCAGTAAATCTCCAAGCAGACTAACAGCAGACCCCCCCCCCCCAAAAAAAAAGCCAAAGCGGCCTAAACCTCTGCTTGTAGAGTGCTGGTCGGTGACGTGTTTGTGAGCTCTTGATGTTTAGCTGGGAGAAAATCCTCTCAGGATTAGTCAATTCGCCACTATGTTCAGTAAGTTCAGATCTATATGATGTTGGAAGTTGTTTGATATATGAATTGACTTGCAGATGTTGGTGTTTATGCGACTTCAGTCAGAGACTAATAGCAGCTCAATATCATATGGTTATGATCTAATAATTCATTTTCGGCCACAATTGATGGTTCAGTTCTGTGCAGTGGTTCAGTTCTATGTAATGATTCAGTTCTATGTAATGGGTCAGCTCCGATAGTATGTAATGTCTTACTTGTATGCAATGGTTCAGTTCTATGTAATGGCTCATGTCTATGTAATGGTTCACTTCTATTACTTCTATTACTTCTATGTAAGGGTTTACTTCTTATTTAATAGTTCAGTTCTATGTTATGGTTCAGTTCTATGTAATGGTTCAGTTCCGTGTAATTGTTCACCTCTATGTAAGGATTCACTTCTATGTAACGGAGGACAGGAAGACACTGTGAGAGAGAGTCTTAGAGAGGTTCTGAGGAAGATTGACAAGGAAATATGTTGTGTAAATGTGTACATGCTTGTAAGAGATCAGTTAACTCTGAGGAGCAACATGTTTGATTATAAACGACCAGTATTTACAGATCATAAACAAAACGGCTACAGACTAATCGTGATTCTGTTTCCAAATATTTATACAAACACCTTATGCTGCTGTATATAAATCTACGACAATTTGAAGTACAACATACCACCAAAACGGGCGTGGCGCGTCATCCTAGTGGAATTTTACCCGCTCGTTCTTCCCTTTCATGCACACTCGCCATCTTGGAACAGCGTGTTTCACGCACAGGTGCCACATGTAAATCATTTCAATAGTCAAGTTAACAGGCCAATAAACAATCAACACTCATGTATACTGAAGGACGTTTTGCAGTACCAGTTAAAGTTGCCAGATGACGCTGCGAGGCCGCCTGTTGTCACATGAACACGGTACAGAGAAAATTCTCAGTTCGAGCAAGGACATTATGTGTATAATGTCCTTGGTTAGAGTGATCGAACCCTTTAAAGAATTCGCTTTGAAGCGTGTTCCTGTTGGATTATCTTGAATGCTTTCCCCCGAAAATTAGTCTGCTACTACAGAAAAACAAAAATCCCTTTGAACATGTACGTCTTGCGTCACACCATGTCTAAAAGAAATCCTGTAGACTAATCGTAATTTTATTTGTCATACACACACACACACACACACACACTTGTTGTTGTAGACCGCATACTTGATAGTGCAGTACAAAATGTACGAGCAAGCCGAGCCGATCTGTATCGGACTCGCAGGGTCCGGCAACGGACAAACGGGCGGACCGCCGTCCGAACCAACTACTGATCATCAGGAGGGTTCAAGTAAAGGTGCCGGCCATGGTAACGACGACGTTTCCCACGAGAATCGAGAAGTGCAAAAAGCGTACGAAGACGCCGAGGCGGTAAAACTACAGGTGCCCCGGCTGAGGCAAGCGAAGCGAGCTGATGGCAAGTCTGCGCTGGACGAAACTGGCTCTGAAACCATGACGCGTCTCGCCAACTCCCGTTACACCAACACAACGGACACATCAGCAGGTAGTATCCTTTATGCAATTTCTTTCTTAAGATGATGTCTGAATTTTTCTCTGTTTTTTTTTCTGCCATCGTATAGTATATAATACAGTACATGCAGCACCTGTTTCACATCGGTCAGGACCTTCCCACAACTTTGCCCCAGACAACTCCATAACCATTTTACATGTAAGTGATGGGCTGGGGGAGTCTGTATTCCATTGTATATTAGCTCCAGTTCACATCACTGGTCACAACATAACAAATCTGAATATTACTTCCCCGAATTCGATTGTTGCAAATTCATAAAAGTTTGGTGCAGACGAATTTTAATGACTAGTAACTAGTCTCGCGGACTAAACCACAGAAACCATGTTTTGGAGAAGGTCCGGTGGCCATGAATACCAACAGCATGCAACCCATGAATCGTAGATCATGGACTTACCTAATAACTCTTTAGGAGACAGAACGTACCATAACGAAGCCAGCGAGCGCCTCCGTGCGATCCGAACCTTCATCCGCACCCACTGGCGCTTCTGCATGTCCGCCTCTTATGTTGTGGTGTCAACCCTGGCTATTGTGGGACTGGCCCAGACGATGTCCAATCACAAAGCGGTAAATACTAGTGTTTTATTGGGAATCTTGTTGGTATCATTGTTGCTCTTTTTCTCCTTAAGGGAACCCCTCCCTCCCCCCAAAAAAACCTACTTTTCCCCCAAAAATTGTGTTGGTCCATCATGCTTTTTTAAAAAAATTCTTTGATCATTTTTCATTCGATCATTTAACGTACGAGAGAATACATGTAAAAAGTGTTGCTCATACTTTGTGTTATGAAACCCTTTAATCTTTACATGAAGAGCCCAGCGCAATATTTCATTATGGTATCAAAAGCTGCATTTTTTTAGAGATTCAAAGCATTAATACCTGTTTCATATATGAATTATATCTAAATATGAAAATATAAGTCTGATGTTCGTAACAATATCATTTACTTACATCAGGCTCATGGATTATTCAAGTATCCAGGTTTTTCAAGAACTAACTGAATCAATATCAAAATTGTCTTTTTTCTGTCCTACTGGTACCATTTACGTTTCTGCATGCTGGTGCGCCTTCAGGAAATGGCTACTGCTGTTGACGCCCTGAAACGTGAGTTGAACGGCCAGTGGAACCGAAGTGCCGAACTGGAGCAGCGTCTTCATGAGATAAGCAAGGCGGCAGGTAAGCTTTTAACAGTCGAACTTTAAATCATGTTGACAATTTCACAAAAACTGGAATCTTGAATCTATCATTGGCTGAAGGTATTTAAGATATATTTTAACTAAAGGAGATCATTTTGACTACTTCTTAAGGGCCACCTGGGCCTCCGGGAGAAAAAGGACCCATGGGGCCACCTGGAGAAAAAGGACCCGCGGGGCCGGCTGGTCCTAATGGAATGGATGGTCAGGCAGGTATCCCTGGACCACCTGGGCCTTTTGGGCCGCCCGGACCGCTTGGTTCCCCCGGTCCGCCCGGACCGCGTGGTTCCCCCGGTCCGCCCGGACCACGAGATTCCCCCGGGCCGCCCGGACTATGGCCACAAGGTTCTGCACGGCTCGCAACCAGCAGGCGACGCGCACGCTTTAACAGGGGTTAACGTAAACACCAGCGAAAGTTGTGCGGCTGGATTTAAAACTTTCTGGCCAGCTCATTCTGATAAGTAAATCTCCAAGCAGACTAACAGCAGACCCCCCCGCCAAAAAAAAGCCAAAGCGGCCTAAACCTCTGCTTGTACAGTGCTGGTCGGTGGCATGTGTTTGTGAGCTCTTGATGTTTAGCTGGGAGAAAATCCTCTCAGGATTAGTCAATTCGCCACTATGTTCAGTAAGTTCAGATCTATATGAAGTTGGAAGTTGTTTATATGAATTGACTTGCAGATGTTGGTGTTTATGCGACTTCAGTCAGAGACTAATAGTAGCTCAATATCATATAATTATGATTTAATAATTAATTTTCAGCCACATTTGATGGTTCAGTTCTGTGCAGTGGTTTAGTTCTATGTAATGATTCAGTTCTATGTAATGGGCCAGCTCCGATAGTATGTAATGTCTTACTTGTATGCAATGGTTCAGTTCTATGTAATGGCTCATGTCTATGTAATGGCTCACTTCTATGTAATGGTTTCACTTCTATGTAAGGGTTTACTTCTTGTTTAATAGTTCGGTTCTATGTAATGGTTCAGTTCTATGTAATGGTTCACCTCTATGTAAGGATTCATTTCTATGTAATGGAGGACAGGAAGACACTGTGAGGCAGAGCCTTAGAGAGGTTCTGAGGAAGATTGACAAGGAAATATGATGTGTAAATAAATGTTTACATGCTTGTAAGAGATCAGTGAACTCTGAGGAGCAACATGTTTGATTATAAACGACCAGTATCTACAGATCATACATGCGTGATATGTTAGAGAAATGTATGTGCAAAGGGTTCTTTATGGAATTGCTGCACCGCAATATATACGATTGAGCACTAGACAATGAAATTACGAATGTAAAAGGTTCAAGAAACCAGTAAATGTGCAGCGATGGAATGTGCGCAATATAAATGTGACATCTCAAACGTTCTCAAATGGGGCCTTGAGTTAACGTTCCTGCTGACCCGGGGGGGTGGGGGTGGCTCTGATGCCCCAGTAGGCTGGGGATTCTACAAAGGTACTAAGTATCAGGCCACCTAACTTCTGTACATGTACCACCGTTATCGACGCGGCCCTTTCAAATTCTCCCTAACTATGCAACCCAGTCCCAAACGTTAACCCTACTAAAGTGAACGCCATCGTATCGTTTAATCGTTATTCGTGGAAATAGATAAACAATAAATATATAATGTGACAATGTAATGATAACGCGGCTAAACAAGCAAGAGCGGTAGATCCTTAAAACGCAGATGCGTTTTTTTATCATAGGTCGATGGTAAAACAGCGACGTTTGACGATGTAAGTTATATTATTAGTGCACGTACGTTAAGCACATGTTTTCATTACTCACAATAGTTTTCAAGCAATCATACTCCCTTTTATCTCTGCTGCTACTACGTGTAGATTAGATTGACTTCTTTTCCCCGAAAATTAGTCTGCCACTTGAAGAAAGAAAATCCTTTGCGCTGCGTCACACATATTAGCACGGCTATAGACTAATCGTGATTTTATTTTCATACAAACGCTTTTTGCTGTTATAAACCGCACACCCGTTAGTACAGTAAAAATGTACGAGCAAGCCGAGCCGGTCTGTATCGGACTCGCAGGGTCCGGCAGCGGACAAACGGGCGGACCGCCGTCCGAACCAACTACTGATCATCAGGACGGTTCAAGTAAAGGTGCTGGCAATGGTAATGACGACGTTTCGCACGAGAATCGAGAAGAAACGTCTCCAACCACGTACGAAGACGCCGAGGCGGTGAAACTACAGGTGCCCCGGCTGAGGCAGGCCAAGCGGGCTGAGGCCAAGTCTCCGCTGGACGGAACTGGCCCTGAAACCACGCGGCGTCTCGACAACTCCCGTTACACAACGGCCACATCAGCAGGTAGTTTCCTTTCTGTAACTTTTTTTTTAAGATGATGTCTGAATTTTTGACAGGAGATTTTTCTGTCATCGTAAAGTATATGTCATCATTATGTAGCCCCTTTTACACATCGGTCTGGACGTTCCCACCACTTTGGTCCAGAAAACTCACCAACCAATGTCGGTGATGGGTTGGGGTAGCCTAGAATCAAGCCTATTCTAGATCCAGATCGCTCCACTGATCAGATCAAATCTGAATATTACTTCCCCGAATTTGATTGTTGCAAATTCATAAAAGGTTGGTGCAGACGAGTTTTGAAGACTAGTAAGTAACCTCGCGGACCAAATTCCTGCCACAGATGAGCAAGCTTGTTCTGGAGAAGGTCAGGAGCCATGGTCGGCTATGTTTGACATTTACAGGGCCTGAGGTCTCACGTATTCGCCCTTGTCAGTACTGTAGTACTAGTAGATTTTACAATAATAACCAGTCAAAGTTGTATCTACATGTTTTCTCTCAAACATATATAAACGTATTATATTTATTTTAGAAAACATCGTTTGCATATATATGTATATATATATATATATATATGTGTACATTATTTGAATACCAACAGCGTGCAACCTATGAATCGTAGATGATAGACTGTACCTAAATACTCTTTAGGAGACAGAGCGTACCATAACGAAGCCAGCGAGCGCCTCCGTGCGATCCGAACCTTCATCCGCACCCACTGGCGCTTCTGCATGTCCGCCGCTTTTGTTGTGGTGTCAACCCTGGCTATTGTGGGACTGGCCCAGACGATGATCAATCACAAAGCGGTAATTACTAGTGTTTTGTTGGGAATCTTGTTGGTATCATTTCTGTTCTTTTTCTTCTTAACCCCTCCCCATCAAAAACCTTACTTTTCCCAGAAAAAAGGTGTTGGTCAGACTATTATGCTTTTTTTCAGCCTTTTTCAATAACGTACAAGAGAGAATCAAAAGTGTTCCGCAGACTTACAGCAGTGTTATGAAACCGTTTAATCTTTACATGAAGAGCCCAGCGCAATATTCTATTATGATATCAAAAGCTGCATTTTTCAAAGATTCAAAGCATTCATACCTGTTTGATATATAAATCATATCTAAATATGAAAATATAAGTCTGATGTTCGTAACAATTACATTTACTTGCGTCAGGCTCATGGAGTATTCAAGTATCCAGGTTTTTCAAGAACTAACTGAATCAAAATCAAAATTGTCTTTTTCCTTTCCTATCATTTACGTTTCTGCATCCTGGCTACATTTTTTTTAAAGATTCAAAGCATTAAAACCAGTTTTATATGTATTATATATGTAAATATGAAAATATGACTCTAATATTCGTAAGCATCACATTTACTTGCGTCAGGCTTATGGATTAATAAAGTATCAATCCCAATAACTGCCAGACACAGTATATAACTTGTCTTTTTCCTGTACTTTGTTTTACATTTCTGCATGCGCTTACTGTCGTCTTCAGGAAATGACTACTGCTGTTGACGCCCTGAAACGTGAGTTGGACGGTCAGTGGAACCGAAGTGCCGAACTGGAGCAGCGTCTTCATGAGATAAGCAAGGCGGCAGGTAATTAAGCTTTTAACAGTCGAACTTCGGATCATGTTGACAATTTCACAAAAACAGGAATCTTGAATCTATATCATTGCTGAGGGTAGGTTAGATAATTATATATAAACTAAAGGAGATCATCTTGACTACTTCTTAAGGGCCACCTGGACCTCCGGGAGAAAAAGGACCCATGGGGCCAACTGGAGAAAAAGGACCCACTGGGCCGGCTGGTCCTAATGGAATGGATGGTCAGGCGGGAGTCCCTGGGCTACCCGGGCCTGCTGGGCCGCCCGGACCACGAGGTTCCAAAGGGCCGCCCGGACCACGAGGTTCCCAAAGGCCAACCAGACCAAAAGCGTCTGGATGGGGCGCCGGAGCATTATTATAAACACGACCGGAAGTTCCTCACCTGCTCTGCGGCTGGCTTTGATCTTTACTGATCTTTAATCTCAAAGCACCGGTAAAAAAGCCGAAGCCTAAACCTGTGTTTGGAGAGTACTGATATTAACGGGCTTGCCCCGACATACTTCAATGATACTGTAACGAGCCATTCCTTGCCGTGTCCCCACCTTAGGGTTTAGGAAATGAAGAGAGGAGACGAGTGGTGTCCTTGCAGTACTAGTGGTGTACTTGTGGTAGACTCATCCAGTTTCAACAGGTTCCCCGAGGTGACCTCTGTAGGTCACTGGACTGTCCTATTCCACTGGGGGGGGGTGTCTTTGGGGTCTTACAATACATTTTTACACAATTATCTGTTGCACAACTATGATACCAGACAAGTGTCCATTGGCGACAATCCTCCGTGAAATTTTATATTTTGCAAATACATATGATCAACAGTTTTTGTAAATTTCTTGTTTCATCTCCTTTCATTGATTACGGAAATAAGTCTGTAATTATCTTAACCTGTATTACGAATAAGGAATTAATTATGCAAAGTACGCCCTTATATACATAATTAGCACCTGTTAATGCCTGCTCTAAATTTTGTGTCGCATGGAATGAAATTTTATAATCGAAAACATTGAAGTTATAGAATTTCCTCATTGAACTCTAGAATTTCCTTATTAATTTTCAAGTCCTAATTTTCATAATTTGCATCTCTGGCTAAGCTACCTACCTAAAAAATATGCAAATATCGAACATTTTACTTCAGTACCAAGGAACATATATACATACAGAAACATTGCTTTTTCACATATAATCATTATTGTTATTATTACATTTCTTTTCCACCTAGAATGATGCACCTGAGGGGGGCCATAGTTCCTCATTTCTTTAACAAGAATAAAGATTTGCATAACTTTTCATCTGAGATAAAACTACTAGTATGTTTAAAAGTTAAATTTTTTGAAAGATGAAATGTAAAGTTAATACCTAAGGTAATGTTATACCATAGTATTTTGGAAGGAAAGAGTGGTATAGAAAAGATAATCGAATTATGTGCCAAGCCAGAGGAAAATATCATTTTTTTATTCAGAAATATGTAGCATAATACAGGCATGTTGCATACCTCAAGTATAATGCTACAAAATATCAAGCATTCAAAGGGATGTAAAATTTTTAACTTGCATGGTTTTTGAATGGAGTATGCCAGTAACAAATGGATCCGACCATGCAGCTAGCATACAATAATTCTGAAACATCTGGATATTATTGTGATGAAGACACAATGGAGGTTTTTGTCATTGTCATTGAGAGCCTTGTCATGTATATACAGTATCACTGTTTTGTATTTCTTATGCACATTGTTTATTTATTTGTGGGCATTGTGGCCTTGAAAAGGTGCACTTGTTCCACCATGCCCTCCATGTACATATGTATGTGGTTAATTGGAATAAATAAATAAATAAACAAAAGCTGCAAGTCAATATTTTTTATTTTGAAATACTAGTGTTGTATTTTAAAGTACTTTTCATGTCTGCAAAATAATGGATTCTTTCCAGGAAGAAGTTCACATGTTATATTTACAAACATGTATGTTGAATAGATGACGCCACATTTAGGCCATGCACATAGAGTGACCTCAAAATTATACTTTGCCAAAGAACTTTGAAAACCCCATGTGGGCATTTGGTGGGGACTGGTAGATGGTATATTTAGGGTTTTTAGTAAATACTTTTGTTCCAATACAAAAGATAAACTTTTGCATCCCCCTAGAATGTAAGACTATATTTGTTCCAAAAATATGTTAACAGTTTTACATATAGATTGTAATGTAACTCTGTAAGATGGTGCAACTAAGTTGAGTGAGCAAAGCTAATTGATATTTGTGAATTTGATTTTGTTCATTTCACGTGAGTGTATGAAAAGGCTATGCCTCTGAGGCATTGCCAAAATGTAGAAGGAAATACAACATTGGTGTGTCCTATAAACGAGTTTTACATGTATGTGTTTATGGTTTGTCCACATGAAAGCCTTTTGCTTTAATATACACAGAGAGTACATAGGCATGCTTTATTTCAGCATTAAATGAATTAACTGAGTTATCAAGTGAGTGAAGGTGTCATTCATTTTTGTGTTGTTGACTACATGTATAAGAGGTTATCAATATCATTAGGACTTGACCGTTGACTGTGTTGAGATAGACGATTGATAGGGGGCGCTTCTAAGCATTGCAGCATCTCATGGAAGATAAGTAGTGTGGGAGTCGAGAAACGTTACGTCCACTTGAGATACCACCGAAATGACTAGTCTTTTATCTTCTTTGTCTAGAAGAAACAACGGTCACGTACTGAAATTAAAAAAAAAGAAGAAATGCTGAATGATTTCGAAAAAGGACAGCCCACTCTAGTACATAAAGAGATCATCGGGGGCGATGCATTATTTGATTTGAGGATACAAAATGGGAATCTTCCAGGTATATTTATTAATATTAACCTGTGTATCGATCCGTTGTCATTGCCAATAAATAAATAAAGAAAGAAATATGCTATAAAGTTATGCTGGTCTAGTCATGTTGTATAGCCTCGTTTGTTAGACGTCTAAAGAGGTAGCAAGGCCATAGCAACAAGCGGGCGTCTAAAGCACCACTCGCGCCTGTGTAGCAAGGCTACACAATTTTAGTCATTTGACAGTTGGATACGTCGTGAGACTAGAAAGGCCGACATTTGCTCGAGAGCAAATGCAGCAAATGGCTTCACCACATCCCCCATACCAAAATTAGACCTATCCCCCCTCCCGTACAAATGGATTGCTCCTTAAACACCCCTGTCCAAAATGTGAAGTGTTCCAATAGTCTATACCCTCATGCATCAATGGAATCTTCAAACGCCTTCTGCTGTTGGAACATGTAGAACCATAGTGGTGAAGCCATAAAAAACATAGCCCTATTTCAAAAGAGGTTGTAAAAATATCGCGTGATGTGACAGCATGTAAAATGTCGTTGATGTACAAAGTTACTGTTCGTGACAAAAGTGTTAAATAATTTTATTTAGCCTTGTTTAAACCTTCGATTCCGGGACATTCGTAAAGGTAACGCTAGACAAAGCTGATTTATACATATTTCACCTCAGTGTAAATATTTTCAGCATATGTCCAAAACTACCACGGTAATGGCCATTACTAGTTGATACTAGAAAGGCCGACATCTGCTTGGGAGCAAATACGGCATATTTCAGTCCATCTCCCGCCCAAACTTACCCCAGTGCAAAACTGGAAGATTCTCAAATAAATGAATTATGAAGCAGCTATGTAATTGAGAACAGAGATGCAAGAACAAGCACTTTGAATCTCGATAGCTTTACTTACAAAATTCTAGTTTTACAGGGATTTTCTGACGTTTGACGCTGACTTTGGCACGATATGATCGCACTACCATGTACACGCTACCGAAGGCGACAAATGAGTGGTCATTTTTATACAATTGTCGAGAAATTTTGGTGTTATGCACCCAGAAGTGCGCATGCGCCGATATCGGTTTGCGTTCCCTCGATCTTTTGACAGTTTCCCCCGTTAAAATAAGAAACAAGACTACCGCTATTAAGCTTATTTTAGGGATGAGCTTCGCAAATGTATTATATCTGGGGAGAGAAATGTTAATCTTTTCAACAGCTGACCTTAGGCCATGTTGATTTGATTATATGGATGACATCCGCGCGCGCATGAATTTTCGGCCGTTTCCAAAAAAAAAAGAAGTTTTCAACCATACTGTAACTCGTACAAAACAGTTGCAAAATGAGCAAAAATATACCACAAGTTACAAAAAAAATTAATAAAAACTATACCAATGTCGTAGAATGCCAAAATCAAACGAAAAAAGACGAAATTGTAAAGAAATGAACTTGAAGACTAGATTATTCGCCAAACCATATTCTGTGTCATTTGCTCAACCCTCATGACCACGTAGATTTCATAATGAAAGTAACTTTTTTTTTTTTGCAAAACTTTTTTTTTATTCGCACGCGCGCATCAATTTTGGGGTTCCCGTAGGATGTCATCCATATAATCAAATCAACATGGCCTTATACAGTAACCTCACCCCTGTATCCTCATTTGGCCCCAGGCAATAGCAACTTGCCACAATTCAAAAGGTCGATGATGTCCGTCTGAAATGTCAGATATATGATAACGTGTGTCTTAAAACTTCTAAACCTAAAACATTTTAATAATAAAGACAACTTAATGTGCGTGATCAATCCGCGACACCTGACATTTCTCTGTTCCTTCATCAGATAAAGAAATGCTAATTATAAGTGTTGTTATTATAGTATTTGTTTTTGCCCGTAGGTGACGTAGATAACCGTTCGGGGTTTTTGTGTGTCATAAGAAAGATGGCAGACAAACGACGATTCAACCCCGTCCCTCTAAAAATGCTCAGACATTGTTTCCCACAGATTCCCCACTCATCTTTACTACCCACTCACCGAATCTATCATGACAATATACACCTCACAAAATCTTTTCTGTGGTCCGCGGTCAACAGAGAGGCCGTCGCTCCAAGGTTGAGTGAAGAACTCGCTCGACAGGATTTCTTATCTTATCTTATCTAATCTTATATCTTACTAGTCACCATTATTGCGTTACCAGTATTGTTGCCTCAAACTCTAATTTGTTCTAGTATTCAAAATTCTAGAATATTGGAAGCAACACGAATTCCGTTGTAGCAACATTCCTTAGTTACGTGTGGCGATAAGGAATTTCAACACACGCAGGTAAGTTTCTACATGTTTGTGACCATTAGAAGGGGGCCTGCATGGGGTAGGGGTGGGGGGTCCCGACTATGCTCTACGCTAAATTTTGAGAGCTGGCTACGTATTACGATGAATTCAGGAAATTTCTCAATTACGCTTCACGATAAATTCCAAGTGGCTACAACGCTCTGCATAGAATTAAAACGGCGAATACGCTCTACACAAAATGTACCAATTACGCTCTACGTTGAGTTAGAGTGGTCCGTCTACGCTCTACGTAGAATAAAAACGACCGATAACGCTCTACGAAAAAGGGCATGCGGGCCGCCTTAGAAGACCGGTTGGCCTGCATGGTATGAAAGGTTCGCATGTCAACAAGTTTAGGGTGGCACGAGACAAATCGATGTGTTTACATATTGTGCTCTTTTCGACCAACAAGCTTTTTGAAGTGTTACTATGAAGGACGACTCAAAGGACGACGTCCTTCAGAGCGCTGTGTCTGTGTCCGTATCGCCCTGTTAGCTGGCGGCTCGCCGTGGTTAGTGTAGTGCCTACACTATAATTTGAAATTACCTGTAAATCTGTACATAAGTTACCTCAGAAATGGAGCCTTTCAGTTCGTATGGTCAGTTCCACTTCCAACGACTCGGGTTAATGAGAGAAGAACTTTGCGGTTTTATAAGAGGGCCTGCAAGGGGGGGTATTGATTACGAATTACGCCAAATTTTCGCCGCCGATTACGAATTACGTTAAATTCTCAGAGCTGATTACGAATTACGTTAAATCATGAGGATTCCCGACCGTCTAAAACACAGCAAATAATAGTTCTACGTCAAAACTATTGACTTTGTGTTGATAAGCGCATATGCGGTAGACCCAGGAGTTTTTTTGGAGTGAGGACAAGTTCTGGCGGGTGCCAAAATCACCCGAAATGGCGGGTTCGAACCGGTGGCTGCCGAAGGCACCGGGCGATAGGTGAAGCCGATCAGCGAGTTCTGAGCGCGCCATAATTGTAGGTGACGATTAACCTTTTCATAACCACTGAGCCATGGCGATAGAGGAAGAAACATTTATAAATATTATAAAATTATGCTGTGGATACTGGCTTCCTAGTCGTGGCCTAACTCACGTCACCTGCCAGAACGGGGGCAATATCACTACTCAAACACCGAGATTTGAAATTTAGATTGGGGGGCAAGATTTCGGGCGCCGAAGGCGTCCGTCTGCGAGCGCCGCAGGCGCGAGCCTGCTAGGGGGGTCCGGGGCATGCCCCCCCAGGAATTTGAATTTTAACCCTCTGAAACGCTATTTCCAGCATTTTGAGACCTAAATTTTGGTTGTGGATTGGACCATTTTGAAATCAGCCTACGCTCTTATGATCTCATGGATTACGATTTACGTTGCATAAAAGTAACTAATTACGCTTTACGGAGAATATAAACGACCAATTACGCGTTACGGCTAATGTACCGATTACGAATTACGATGATTTTGGACGGCCGCCTACGGATTACGAAGGCTAAAAAGGCCTGATTACGCCTTACGAAAAGGGCTTGCAGGCCCTCTTATAATAGAACACTAGCGCTGTTTATGTTACCAGCTTTATCAAAGTTTAATCAAGGAAGCATCATGGGCTCCTCGGTGTCAAGAGACGATTTCGAGTGGACTTACAACGAAGAACCACACGCCAGTCGCAGGAAGCTCATTCTAGGTCAGTTCACATGTTATCTATAAGCTATGAATTAATAACACACCTGTAATTTAGGATCAAGTTCCACACTATTTTGGTGGGAAAAAATGGATTATTTTTGCACTGGGGTCAGAAAACAAATATTCATATAACCTGACTGTTGCCCTAAGTTCTAGCTAACATGGCTACATCACAACTCCTAGTTTGACTCTAACTAAAAACTAAAAAAGCCTGTCCTCTCCACACTTGTAAGTGTATAAGTCGAAAGCTTGTGAATCTCTAGCAGAAATCAACAGACACCCTAACAGGTAGCATGAAAATCTGCTCACTTTAGCTTAGCGACATTTATGATCTTAATGATGATGACCTAATGGTATTATATTGTTTTTCTGTTACAGCAAAGTACCCACAGATGAAAGAACTGTTTGGGCATGACTCCAACATGGTGTACAAGGTGGGCTTCATGCTCACCCTACAGCTCATAGCCTGCTACTTTGTACAGGTAAGGTTTTTTTCCCAATCAATCAATCGATCAATCAATCAATCGATCAATCAATCAATAAATCAATCAATCAATCAATCAACCAATCAATCAATCAATCAATCAATCAATCAATCAATCAATCAATCAATCAATCAATCAATCAATCAATCAATCAATCAATCAATCAATCAATCCATTCCCAGCAACAGGATCACCATCAATGATTGTGAATTAGCTTGAAGATACAGGTCCATGTATCGTATACATGTATGTGCAAGAGTCTTGCAGAAACATACTCAGTGAATCAGTGTTTATTTTTAGCCAAGGCTGTATTAGATTTCCCTCATCATAATTCATATTGTTCCATTCCCAAGTCATGGGTGAATTCTATAAAGTGACTACTACATCTAAACGTATAATGGGCACAGCACAGTAATAGGGCTTTCCTATGTTAATATACGGGAATTATGTCAAAACAACGTGGTCAAAATTCATATACCTGAGTTTTAGACCTCGAAGAACATACATTGGCAGGGTAGGCCAAAAAAAATGAAAAAAAAAATCCTACGCACCTAAACCATGTGAGAATCCTAGCCGAACATTGAGAAGTGACCTCTGACCCCTCTGAACAGCTGATGACCGCGTGTAAACCTATATCTTCTCCAGCCAGCCAGACAACACAAACATGGCTGCAAGTCCATTTTTCACCAAAATGAAAATACTACAACCCTTGCCTATAACATCCAAGTCCAAAACAACAACATTTCCCTAGAAAAAGACTTCTTTACACTCTACATTACATTTCCATCTCTACAACTGGGCTCTCTGCGCCTGCGCTGATTACTGACCTTTGCCCTAATAAAGCCAAAACTTGTTCTATGATAAGATAACTTATTGTATGTATGTTAAGCTGCAATTAATATCCCAACAAACCAGATTGTGAATAATCTTTGTTATTAAAGAGTTAATGAACATGTATAGATTCTAGCTGGTTTTGGATTTTTATCAGAAAAAAAAACAAACCAGAAGTTCTTACCTTCTTAATTTGCATGGCAGGATGCACCGTGGCCGGTGATCATCCTCTTGGCGTATTGTTTTGGCGGCGTCATCAACCATGCCATGATGACGGCCATCCACGAAATTTCACATAACCTGGCCTTTTGGTCACCTCCCGGCCGCTTCACAACCGTATCCTGGGCATCGTGGGAAACGTCATCATTGCCGTGCCCATCTCCATCTCCTTTAAGAAGTACCATCTAGAGCATCACAGGTACCAGGTAAGAGCCCTGCATTCTTTCATTCACCAGTTTCCCATCTCCTGGATGCAATGCGAAAACAGGGCTCTAAACCTCATTTGCATAGGACAGGAAGGCATTGGAATGATCCTGGTGACGTTAAACAGCTTGTTTTTCAGTGGTTGGGGCATTTTATGCTCAACATTAACTAAAGTACAAATGTACGATGGGTCGAATCTGACAACAAATAGAGAATGAAGTTTTTGTGTTCTTTTCTAACATTGGAACATTGTGGTTTGTAACGTTACAGCATCAGTATAGCGTTACCACTATAACGTTACAAACCACATATTCCAAAATTAATTCTCTATTTCTTGTCAGATACAACCCATAGTAATTTATTTAACGTTGAGCATAAAATGCCCCAACAGCTCAAAACACACTGACAAAAAGCTGTTTAACGTCAACAGGATTGTTCTATGCCTTCCTGTTCTAGGCAAATGGGGTTTAGACCCCTGTTTTCGCACTGCATCCTGGGAATGGGAAACTGGTGAATATGATCATTCAAAGGGAGAAATGACACATTGTCCTGAGTTCCATTTTCTTTGTTCAGGATCAAAGTTTCAAACACCAAAAAATGTCAATTCCAAATGTATAGTATGTAGCACTCCCTTAGTGCTGAAATTTAGAAGATATTAGTTTTTTGGTTCAAAATTTGATCAACAAGCCAATGTCTCCTTTTTACGTACAAGGATGCAGAAATATAAGGTAAACTGGTGCCGTAGATATGAGAGAGGTTAAACTCAGAAACTGAGCCAAATACAGGCAAACTTTGAGGACTGAAAGAAACATTTGAAAATTGACATGATGCTGAGATCATAGTTAGCAATGATGGTGTCACGAAGAAAGTCAAAAAGTGCCTTTCACAAGGACACAACCAGGAATCGTACCTGTGGCCTCTCAATCCTGTGTCTGCTAACCTGACCACTCGACCATTGGTACTAAGAGTGATGATGATGGCTAGTTCTATTGGTAACACCAATAGTATTACACTTACAAACTAGAGAAGTAACATTTGCAAAGCAAAAGCATAATGTTTACCTTCGGACATGGTCTGCTCTGTTAATTCTTACCCAAACACATACATGTACTACTAGTATATGGTGACAGGAGCAGAACAGACCATAAAATTGCAACATTATGTAACCAACCACCAGTCACCATGGTGA